>NW_027278813.1:522500-902639 GCF_046629955.1 Centroberyx affinis | reverse complement strand
GTTATGAATGTGTTCTTTACTTACAACTCTAACTTGGATTTAGGGGGAAAATGAAAGAATCAAAGGGCATCACCGCTGTCATGTGTGCGCCTGCAGAGCGCAAAAAGTCGCAGCATTGTGCCATATCCTATCCAAGTTTTGCACAATAGTTCTCCTGTCAAACCCAGTTTCCACTGCTGACTGAGGTTGCTCTGATGATTGGGTTTATGGCTCTGTGGCGGAGTCAGGCTGGCCGTAGCGTCACAGTCCTGGTGTAGGTCTGACTGAAGTCTGTGCCTGAGGCATAATCCTGACCCAGAGGCTTGTTAGTGAGTGTGTTTTCACAACTTCCCTGTCCCTCCTGTGCAATCAATATGCCATAATAACTCATCAAAGAGCGCTTGGCTATGCTGCTCGTGACTTGGTGTAATTGTCAATGTCCTTCTAAATCCGTAGAGGTTATCATCACTGCATACATTTTTCTATTAACTGCCTCGTTTCAGTTTTTATTGTAATATGCATGTAATTGACCATACCATTTGGCTGCTTCTACTCGCTTGCTTTCAATCTCATGGAGAATTCCAAGGGTAAGGGATATGATTTCTGTGTTTGTGCATCATACATCAAGTCAAGATGTGTTGAACCATGAGGCAGAGCGCAGTTCAGTGCATCTGTAGTTTATCTTTGTGCAGCGTTATTAGTTACAATCAGTCTGATTACCTCGGCAATAAAATTGTCTTAATTTCACCAGCTCTCTATTCTTTAAACAGCCACAACTAACTCCATATGAAATTTCACCTCAGCGTCCTTATATCAAGCCTGTAAAAGCTTTCAGAAGTTCTTATGCATGTCCAAGAAAATACTAAATCAGAGGGAGTTTATTAGCTGGGAAGGAAAAAAAAAAAACTTTAGTGCTCCTCTTTTGTTGCCAGTCTGTGTTGAAAATGTGTATGTGTATGTGTACTTTTGTATGTGTATACATGCCCCAGCTTTCTGTCTGGGTTTGTCTATGTGTCTCTGTCGTCTTTATATGTGACAATGTTATGTTTTATTTACCTGGCAAAGGCTCCCTGGGCAATTTCTGCAAAAGTTTGTTTTTATGGATACAAACTGCAGCTGCAGTTTATTAACCAGATTCCCAGAGGGAAATTTAGATTTGATTGGTTTATTTTTTGCTGTATTATTTAATCTAAACATCTTCTTCCCATTAGAGTTATTTTTGTCCATTTCTCTTTCATGTTTGGTTTCTGTTTCCGTGATGTTTGAGGTTAAATACTAGGGATGTGACTTGCTCTGATTGATTCAATATGAATCTCTATGTAGTTAGTGATTCAATAAAGTAAAGATATATTTGAGCAGGCCAACAATTTGAAACAATATCATTCAGTTTTTATTTGATTTGATACTAGTACTATTACTAGTACTGTTTAATATGATACAATTTGACTGGATTAATTTGATTTGATCAAGAGCAATACCATGTTTCCTCATTATGGTGCCCTTATTTTGACTCTGGTTGGGACTCATGATGGTAATCAGCACAGAAGGTCATATGATAATCAACATTAGAGTATACAGCTATGAACAGAAATGTAAATGTTAGCATGATAACACCATTGGCAATAGTTCTATATAGGCAAGGCACCTGTGCACAATAACAGCAATTACTGACCAGTTGCACATTTTACTGTGACACGTGATTTGATATTTCTCTGCATTACTGAAGTGAACTTCTCAGTGTAGGATAGTGCTAATTAGTTCCACTGAATAGAATGTGAATAAATGGAAGTGACCTTGTTTCTGTAAATGAGAGATTGCAGTGACAAAATTAAAAGCAATGGCAGAACATAACTGCTTTTGTTTGTGGTTGACATTGCATTTTCTGGTTTGCTGTTAAACATAAACTCCAATGTATCACTCACTAAGGGCATGTGTGTTCAGTGTGAAAAAGCTGCGAATAATTACCATGAACAGCCACAGTCTACACAGAAAACTTCAATCGTGGAGTTTGACAGCTTCAAACCAGTTTGAATGCATGCATATTTCCAAGTTATTGCTTTGAGCCATCAAGTCGCGCCAAATATTCCCACATCACATTAACGCAGTATAAGCTTCAGCCACATTCATAAAGTGAGCGGGGTGATTCCTAGCAGAGGGTGGCATGGAGTCAGACAGAAAGATGCAACAGAAAGAAAAACTAATAGAAAATTCACTGTTTTACAGTAACTGTCAAATCGGGTTTCCCTGGTTAAAAGACAGCTGATGTGATTTGTTAACAGTCCCCCTTTAGCTTTCACCTGGTTCTGTGTGTTTGAATCTGCCCAGTCTCCCCGATTCAAATTGGGTGATCGTTACACCCCTGTTATATACTTAAAAGTAGTTCCAGATCAGATCTTTTTTCAGGGCATATTTAGTTACAAAACGTGTTTACAGTCCTTGCTCCCTTTCTTTGATTTGGCTGAACACTCTCTCCCAGATGCCTGAAAGTGTTTTTTAATTGATCATATGTTACTGCACAGATGCCCAAACCGCCCAATAAGTGGTTTAGGTGGTATGTGATCAGTCCCAGCATTGTGGATGTTCTGGGTGGGCTGCCCTGCCTTGTTGGTTGAACAGAAAATCAGCTCCTGAAGGCCTGTGACACTCCAGTTTTACAGCGGTGGGGCTCCAGTATGACAGAGGGCTTCTACTTTAAGGAGTCTGTTCAGATGGATCTGTAAGAGAGGCTGTAGGAGACACCAGGTCAGTACGGTGGCAGCCTTCAAGGCTCCGGTGGCTGGCAGGTCTGTTGTTCCTTACTGAGGTCATGAGTGGTTACGGGCATCAATTAAGTGTTTCCATTCCTACAGCATGACCTGCTGTGACCCCACCTTGTCCTCAATATCCAGGCTGCAAGGGTGGTGTCAGCTCTCTCTCTCTCTCTCTCTCTCTCTCTCTCTCTCCTCTCTCTCTCTCTCTCTCTCTCTCTCTCTCTCTCTCTCTCTCTCTCTCTCTGTCTATCTCTCCTCTTTCTGTCTCTCCCCTCTCTCTCTCACATACACACATGGCTATATTAGGCAAGCTCGGTATGGTACAGTATGTAAGTAAAAGCATCATGGCATGTGATCCGAAAGGCCATGTGTTCTGTGATGCGCAGTGCAGCTGCTAAAGTTAGACATGTTATTTGATTGGTTGTAATCACCACATTTGATCAATTATCTATGGCAATGATAGTTCCCGGTAATTGGTGTAAGCTTTCCCATAAGTCATATGCTGCTCATAAGTACTGAAAGCTGCCAAGTCCTTTCAGTGATTGATCACTACCAGATTTGTTTTGGTGTTTATCCAAAGCTGCCTGTATCCAATTCCTTTACTTTGGAGTTGGCCGCTTGTCATTTGAATGGCACGCCTTGCCACTTAGAAATCTAATTGCTGCTCAAGTTATAATCTTAGGTCGACTTTTTATGTTTATGGCTCTCCATCTTGCAGAGCAGCACATATGTTTGATTGATATATTGTTGCAGAGGGGCTCTCAAAATAAAAAACTCAGCAGTGCAGTCATATTATGGCTATTTCAAATATCACATTTACAGCCGCTGTTTGCAACATTACATACCGTATACCATAGCTCATCGTGTGCTCATAATTGATGATCTGACACTAGGTCAGGATGCCTGCCTGGGAGAGTATAAATAGAGTTTTATCTCCTCTGATTCAGTTCTTCCTGTTTGGAACGTGGACTGCTCCTAAGGGTAGAGGGGCGTTTGGCCGGCTACGTTGCAGCGCTTTCTCAGGGTAAAATTACAGTCCTAATAACCTCAGACATGCAGGCAGGCTGGGGGCAGAGAGGGATTCAGGCAGGCAGGGATGCAGATAGTTGGGTAGATAAGAGCAGCAAATAAACAGGCTGGTTAATAGGGAGACAGAAAGACAGGCAGATCGGACCCTCCACTAACTGTTTTGCCTGCACACATTACTCAATGAAATGCCTCTGCAAGATTTAAGGCTAATTGTATGCATTTATAGTTAATTAAATGAAAAGAAGGGAAGAGAGGTTCAAGGGAGGGAAAAGAAGGGAAGAGAGGTTCAAGGGAGGTATCTCTAAAGTTAAGAAATCCTATATTTTCCCTATGGTTTGGAGGAGATCAATCAGTATTCATGAAACAACTCCCATGCCATCAAGATGTACAACCTGACCTTGTGGCCTTATAGAATATTTAAGCTATTTATAGTAGTGCCAACAATTTTCAACCAGATAATATCCTCATCCTGCCAAACTCACACTTCTCCATGTTCAGCAGTTGTTTCTTGAGAGAGCTGTACACTGGTATGAGATCGCAGATTATTTTTGATGGACAAACTATGGTCTCTTGTTTTCATGTACAGGAACAACACTGATTAGTCATTAATGCAAACTGAAATGTCATCGGGAAATGTCAGTGGCATGCTGTTTGGAGTCCGTATGTCGCTAAGTGTTGTGAAAACTTGCTGGCAGATTGCTGTGTCACAGTGAAATTAAAGAATAAATTATTGACGAGCCAGAACTAAAAGGAGGGGCGGGCCCATGGGATCTGGTGAAGGGAGAAAGGAGAGGAGAGGAGGGAGAGAGGACTAGCGTACTAAGAATATCCTGACAGAGCCTCTCACGCTCCTCTATTTCTCACAAGCGGCTATCCATGGGAGAAAGGAGCTGAAAACCTCAGGGGGAAATGCCACAGACCTGGTTACCCATTTAGGACAGGGCATACTGAGAGGTGGCGTATCCAGTTTTCATCCCATGGAATCGATCCAACTTCATGAGCGTCTCCATGTCTAACAAATGTTACTTCAAGTTATTTTACATGTTCGATGATAATTATTTACTGTACAATAGAAAGTAATAGAAAGGCAGACATTGATTTCCTTCATTTGCCCACCCGTGTTGTTCGATCGAATCCAGAAGGCTAAGCCTGTTTAGATGTGTAGTGTGTGGATGGGGTAATTATAACAAGGTTTGGCATGACTCGCTCTCAACCCAATTAATGATCTCAGATGTAGCTCGGCAGCAAAGCTGTCAGGGTCATTGTTAACAAATCCAACAGTTCATGCCAAACGTAGATCAAACGAACATGAACGTGGCCTAAGGGCAAGTTTTTTCTCCCTTTTCTTGTCGGTATCTGTAGTGGCTGTTTCAGCAGTTGAACATGAGAAATATTTGCCTTTGATACCTCGAGCTTCAGTGCCAGATATCAAAGACGGTGTATGAATTTGCCAAGAAAGGTGACTTTTGAAAGAGAAAATATCAGCGTGGTGGGTGTCGCACTGCCGAGTAATGTTTCATTGACTTCTCTGTAGACCAGAGCTCTTATTGATCAAGCGAACCGGCACAGGAATTCAGAACTTGGATCATTTTTTCCCCCTGCAGACCTTAATGAATCTGGTCACAGATTGCAGATTAGACGCTGTGCTCTCAGAAGCCTGCTAAATACTGGGCCCCGCAAAGCAAAAGCAGTGTTATGAGTGTTATGCCTTTGTTCTCTGAGAAAAAGAACATTTTGATCAGTGGTGAGAGATTGAAATTGAGGAGGGAAATGTCAGTTCCTGGCCTTATTTAACTTATGCTCCACTGGCTTATGGTTTGGAGCCACAACAAAAACTAAAACCTAATGACTTGTTGACTTTGCATTTGGCTGAAATGAAAGGAGAACAAAAAATGTAAAAAAAAAAAAAAAAAAAAAAAATGAAATGCCACGTCCTCAGTTAACATTTTCTCCATTTTCTCTTTCATTCTACCCCTCCACCTCCTTCCCTCTCCTCTCTTCTTCCACTTTGTATTTAATTTTCTTGCCCTTCCACGCCTCTCGCCTGCTATCTGTCTGAAAGCAGACAGCCGCGGGGCTTTGCGGCGGCGCTCCTGCCTGAGCAGAAATTGAACGAGTGCGACAAGAAGTGGGAAGCTGCGGGGTCGCCGGCACGCTCTGCGGCCTCGCAGCCCGGCTCCGGTATGGGACGAGTTAACGCCATATAGAGGAGAGTCCCACAAGAAAGAAGACGGGGAGTATCTGTCTCGTTTAGGGGCCTGTCGGAGCTATATGCCGTAGCAGGCAGAGGCTCGCGGCCTGCGGTTTAGCGTGAGCTCATAGGATGGATTCTGCTCTCGTCTGCTCGCTGTCAACCTGCAGACACTGACTCATGCTGAACGCTGCGTCCAGAACTTGCGCTATAGTCATTATAGGACACCTAAAGTATAAAACATGCTGTTATTTACTCATCCCAGCATGCCTTAAATAGTTGTCTGCAATTGTGATCATCAGGCGGTTGGGGAAATTTGATCACCGGACAGTTATTAATATCCATAGTGAACCGAAATAGGATCTGTGGGATGCTGAAATGGTGCTGTGACATGCGCTATAATTTCCCTGTCTGTTCAGCGTCCCCACTGTCATCTCCAATGGCAAAGATTTGTTCAGATGCTAATTTTGTGGTCAGTATTAATGGCTCTGCCTCATGAGGAAGGAGTGTGTTTGCTCTTCTAGCTTCACGTATCATTTCCATGTGTTACTGTCGCATATGGCAACCATTGTGTTTTTATAGAAGTGTTTGGTTATGATGGGAATGGAAGTACACACACGCACGCACAGTCATCCATATCAACATCCACTAACCCAGCTTACCACTGACAGTCGTGTTGGTGTCAGGGCGGCTGCTGCCTCCGCTGCTCTCTCGTACACAGACGCACATAATTGTCGCACTGCACTGTCACTCCTCCAAAACATCTGCCTTTTAGCGGGCCGCGCCGCATGCCTTTTAGCTGCGTGTGCGCCATTATCATTCTGTGAAATTTTCCCATCAGCGGTTGATTTAATCTGGGGAGTCAGTCTCAGCCTCTGTTTCTCCTCCTGTGTTTGACAGGCGATCACAGGCGAGCCGGAGAGCCCACCGCTTCTGTTTCCGACCACATCTGAGCGGGTAAGGAGTTGCGTCATGTTCCACTCGGCTTGACTTTTCCTTCCAGCCCTCGCGATGGCCTGATTCTGTCTTTACCCTATCAAACTGCAATCACTGCTAAGTATTTGTTTGTTTGCACCGGGGTTCTCCCGAGCGATGTGCACGTACCCTGTTTTTTGGGTCACTTCGTTTTAACACTTGTTTTCAAGAGTCGAGAAGAATGGATGTGCTCATGAATTGGATTGAAGTTAAAAAGTTCAAAATACACACACACACACACACTTCCCTTCCAAAGGCGGAACTGTTTTATTTATAGCTGATTAGCCATGTTATATTTAGATATACCCTTTTATGTTTTGTTTTCCATTATCTCATTACATTGTGGAAACTAAAAGTCTTGGCTTGATCCATCCAAGGTACGGGTGCACTTTTACCCAATTTTATTTCACCCCACCATGCAGGGGCATGAAGAAATGGGACATAAAGAACCAAGTTACACAGCGTAGCTCTAGTTGTGGGTATTTCCCAGTTTGCTCATGGGTGTTGTAACACAGGCTGACAATAGGCCTTCCAGGAAACACACTCCTGGGACTAAATTAGAGATTGTCCAGGGGTTGTTGCTCGGGTATGGGTGTGTTTCCTGTCTGCCTGCCTCCAGTCCTTGGTGTGGGTGACTGCAGGAAATAGCCCCCTGTGCACGCACGCACACACACACACACACACACACACACACACACACACACACCACAGCCATCGTGCACTTTGAATATGCCTTAAATCTCAGCGACACAACCGCCATGACCTCTAGGATTTCTCTGCAGGTTTCTCTGCAGGTTAAAAGCATTATATTGCCACTTGATTGGTACAAGTTGTAATTAATTCAGACCCAAAAGGGCTGCAGACCCACATGGAAAAGCAGTCAGAATGTTCCCATGTGGTTACTAAATATAATAAATGTCAGCAGGAAGGGTTAATAAAAGGCATTCATTCATTTGTTCATTTAACTAGCTGGCTTAAATGTTTTGTAAGTTCACGGACATAGTAGTTCCTGCAGTCAGTTATACAGATTAAAGATTTTCCAAGTGTTATTTGTATTAAAACTTATATGTAAAGACGGGAAATGATATAGGTTGCTAACCTCTTTCAGGCTGAGATGTGAGGCTGAATGAGGTGTGCTGACATGAATATGGAAGCACTCTGGATCCTGAGGATGCATTTAAAACAGGGAACACCAGGTGCCGGGCAGCACAGAGTGTGAAAGCAGGCTGCGGCTACTGACAAATTAATTCTGGGTCACTCTGAGCGGGACGAAGCGCCCTGTCAGCAATAACCAGCAGTGAAGCCTCTGAGGGCTCTTTGCTCCAAAAACTCTGTTTTGCCTAAGTGGTCTGAGCTCAAGTCATACAGTGAGGTCGGTATGCCGGTCAGGTTCAGTGGCCTCGGCTCCGGCTGCTCGGTCAGTCCGAGGCGGCGGTGTGTGCAGTGTAGCAGTGACCTCTGGCAGGCGGTCTGGGTTCTGCAGTCTACTGCAGGGAAACACTTCATAGATGGCTGCAACTGTAGAATACCGCCTTTTCTCTTTTAATTAAATGGCAGCAACATCTGGGCCCTTAGTTACCCCGGAGTAATAAAGGGGGTCGTCCAGGGAGACTGCTCAGTCTGGGCAGGCCTTTTCTGGAGGGAAAAAAAGGGAAACTAATAGCCCAAGGTTGTCACTATAAATCCCCAAGAGGCAGAGTAGATGCTCAGCTTTCGGCCAAGCGTTTTTTTCTTTTCACGTGGTTTCTTATTCACTCTGCTTTTTAAATTCTGCGCACCGCTTTCTCCTCTAGAGGTGTCCGAGAAGGAAAGTTAACGGTCATCTCAAGCGGAGCTCCTGTGCTGCGCTGCTTAAATTAGCTCCTTTTCTCAAATGCTCTAATCAGGGAAATCCTGACAGCAGTTCAATGCTTTGCTAAAACTCAGCTTTTCAGATTCACTTACACCTACGCTTATGGTTGGAGCGCTCTCTCACTCTCACAGCTACAATGGACATATTCAGTGTAGTCCACATTTGTGTATGTGTAAGTGTGTGTGAGTGTGTGTATGTGTGAGTGCCTACGCATAGGTGTGTATGTTGTTAGTGTGGTAAGCCTATATGTGATTGGTGTGTATGTACATCTATGTGGTGTGTGAGTGCAGGTTTCTGCAGCAGTCATAAGCTCCTAACATGAGGCATACATTTCATTTAATCTCAAGCAAATTATTAACACAAATAACCTCTTTGCTGAATTGCTCGTCATTAAATTTGACCGGTTGATCTCTATTCTTTGAATATTTTTTCCTTTTTGAACTGCATGCGTTCCAGCCTGTGGCACTGGCTACGACATCCTCTGATTAAAAGTCACAGGAATTGAAAGGGGTTGAGGAGCGAGAGTGAGGAGAGGGAGAAGGAGGGAGAATGAGGAAGAAGGAGTGGGAGAAGGGAAGGGTGAAGGAGAGGGAGAAGGGCGCTGTATTTCACAGCCTCAGTTATGTGCTTTCTGTAAAAACATCAAGGCTGTGCTTCACTGCGCTTCACAGCACGGCTCCCCAGCCTCTGTGTTTGATGGCTGTGTTAGAGCAGACCGCAGCACAACAGATTGCTTTGGCAGGGTCAACTGGGTTCAAAGAGGATGCTGGCCTTTAATCAAAATAGAAGGGACAGTGTTGAATCTTGACTTGGATTTATGAAACGGTGGTTTTAGTTCTGTTACAGCAACGATTAGCACATTTTTATGAGAATATTTCACTTCATATTTTGAAAGTCCTTGGAATGAAGTGGAGCGTGGTCACCGTCATCATGCACTAATGTGACAAGCGTTATTGTGATTTGAAATTGCTTGTCAAAACATTATAACCGGTCAAGGTCGTTTGACCCTCCAACAGGAAAATTTGGGGGTTGTAAAAGCTCATACGTGTTTAGCATTTCGACCTTGTATGGGATGGTCTATTTAAATTCCTCTGTAATTGGAGATTCACCGCTTTGTCTTTGTATGAATTTGCCCCTCAGCTGGTAAACTTGTTGAACTTTCAGTCATTTGTTAAATGAATAATTCAAGGCATATTTCTTTTAAATGCAGTGTGACACATTGTTTTGTGGAAGTTCAGGGTCATTTCTAATAAATTTGACATATTTAGGACACCTTTCTCACTATATATTCATCCTTCGTGTATGAAAAGTAAACCAACATTTTTGGCCTGCCCTAACACCCCTACTTTCTCCCAGAACTCCCAGTTCTAAATAATTCAATCAAGATCATGCTTACATCCCAAAGTTTGTTGATGTTATAGCCTAAAGATAAACACAGCATCCCAGTTCTTTTATTAGACTGTGGCAGGTTTTGGGACATCAATAACCTCAAACTGGGTCAAACTAAGTCTTCTCTGCACTGTTAGCTTTTCCTAATTCTAAAGCTTCTCAACACAAGAGCGTCCCGCCGCCTCCACACCTTCCCCCATCACTTTGAAATATTTATGGTGGCTCTCTGCCAACAACTTCAGATGATGATGATATAATATATGTAAGTTCTAACTCCATATCGTCAAGCGGGACTAATGAGCCCTCAAAATGGACACAGATGAGCAGGTATTAATCTTCCACAACCCCTCAGGCTAATTTTGGCTAATTTCAAAGGGCTGATTATCTTTCTCTTCAGAGATGGTTCGCCCTTGTGGTGCCCTCTGCTCCTCTGACTCCATTTTGAAAGAGACTGACTGTGGTTATTTGGTTCTAAATCGGCTAGAGGGAGATTAAGGACCTGGAATAGGAGGAGTGATAAAAGAATAAATGCTCTGTGTGAAATGAGAGAAGTGGGATGCATTAAAATGGGACAAAACTTTCTAGTAGAGTAGATCACAGCCACTGAGTGAGATGAGTCCAATGCTATGTGTCCTCTAAAGACTTAATTTGTTATTGCTTGCATGGGCTACACTGCAGCATCGACAAGCCAAATCGGTAATGACTGAGCTTCATTCATTCTCTATTGAGTCACCCAAGCCAAGAGTGTACCTCTCCAAACTCTGCCTCTGAAAGCTCTCTCTCTCTCTCTCTCTTGCTCTCTCTCTCTCTCTCTCTCTCTCTCTCTCTCTCTCTCTCTCTCTCTCTCTCTCTCTCTCTCTCTCTCTCTCTCTCTCTCTCTCTCTCTCTCTCCCCTCTCTCTGCCTACTTCTGAGCCAGTTGTGGTTGTTCAACATTTGGGCTTGGAGTCCTGTGAGGACTTGAATAGTACATGAAGACCCTGGAGTCACTGATGAGTGATGTTACAGTAGAGAGAGCTCTTAACAATGGCTACAAGCAACTCTCTCTCTCTCTCTCTCTCTCTCTTTCTCTCTCTCTGTCTATCTATCTGGTGTAATGGCTGCATTAGTACTATGTATCTCAACTTCTGATAAAGCCTATTCCTATTCATTTTGTTGCATCTACAATTGTACAGTATATGCCTGTTGTATGCCACATGCAGTTACAGCAGCAAAATAAATAAATAAATAAATACATAGTTGGATTTCACTGATGGTTCTGGTCCGGATCGATGACATAATCTTTATTCAGTCTGGAGACAGAATGAGAAAAACCTTGATCAAAGGCCACAATGATGAGTGGTTCTTATGTTACATGTGGCTATAAGGTAACTGGCCCCACCCAGACAAATTGGGCAACAGTCATGTGGATGAGTCTTTCTTAAATTACAGATGAATGGTGAGGAAGCGAGTGTCTTTAATCAAGGACCTCTCAGAGTAGGAGTGCTCAGTCTGGATCACTGGTCAAGTCACCATGTCTCAGATCGACACTCCTATTATAACATAATTAATGGACAAATTGTCTGCAGCAGCACTTCTGGTTGACCGCCATTCAACCAGAGGACCTGGGGTTCAAACCCTGGTGTCCTTGAGCAAGGCACTGAATCCAGGCATGATGTTCTGTAGAGGATTCTGCACTCTGATCTAGGGCTGGGCGATATGGTTGAAATAAGTATCACGATAATCATAAGGATTTTTCTCAATATCAATATATATCACGATATGGTTCATGTATGCAAAATCATGTTAAATAATCAAATTAATGTTCATCTCATTGAACCGAATGGTAATGTTAGGTGTGATGTCAAACAAAACAGAATTCAAATAATATTCCTACCATACCTCATTTTATGAGAGTTTTTAAGTAAAATGTGCTTGTCATCATCAATTTAGAAAGCAGAAATGTGTGTCACGATATTAAAATATCTTCATATCATCACAATATGATTCCACTGAAAGACGATAATATTGAATTATCGCCCAGCCCTACTCTGATCTCACTGTTAGGAGGTGCAAGCGAAAAGAGAATTTCCCAATGGGGATCAATGTCACATTACAGTATTATTAATACACATCTTAATAGATTCAACTCAAAACCAACACTGAATGTCACTCTCTCTACACACTTCCTTGTTTCTCTCCATTGTCGAGTATTCTCCTCTAGAATAGAGGAGAAATGTTTTGTAGGAGGCTGGAACCATGTTAAACCAGGTCTCTAGATTCTGCATTGTCTGCACATTTTTTATGAACATTTGGGTCATTCTGAACACCATGCTGTGGCTCTTATTCTGTTTTTGTTGAGGAGGCTTTATGAGACATGGAGCGGTTCATGAAATGATCCTCCATTTAATTATTTTTACTTGAACACTTACTAATATTGGCAATATTGATGTTGAAGCTATGATGCAATGGTGTTTCCTTGCTGTGTGCGCCATCTAGTGCATTTTGAGCAATATAACATGAATGGATTTTTCTTATAATAGCCTATATGGCATTGCTTTCCATAGTGTGTTGTGTTATTCTTTCACATGATTATATAAGTGTTTTTTTTAGGGTTGCCATGCCATGCTGCTGATTAAATAAATCACATGATTATGTGAGTTGCTTTTTATAAACTCATGCCCTGCTGCTGATTAAATAAGTGGCCATTTGCACTGCACTATAGCATTGGCATATTTGGAAAGGAAAAACAGCTTGTGGGGTTCTTGATTATCTCACTACGAATGGCTCTGGAGGAAAACAACTCGATTTCAAGATGTTATCCTGCCCTCAAGGCTCTTAACTTGTTGTTTAAAAACGATATCTCTAGTGATGCACTCTGCACCGAGCCACAGTATACTTCATTTAACGGCATCAGGGAGAGGTCACACTTTGATCTTCCCACAGAATAAAGTCTGTGTAAGTTCTTTCGAGGGTTTTTGATAGATCTCACCTACAAAATCAATAATGTTCAAATGGAAAGTCTCTAAAGGTATCGTAGGAGAGAGAAAGAGACAGGCAGAGGTGGTTCACGGCTGGCGTGGATAATTGGAAAGCAGGGTGGCTGAGACTGCAGATCACAAGGTGTTGAAACAAGTTCTTCCCAGCGGCCATTTATCCATATCACCCGAGAGGTACTAGACCAACGTCACTGACTTAAAATCAATTTTCAGATAAAATTACATTGAGAACAAATGATCTCTCATTCATGGCATGCTGTCATGTGGCCTGTGTTCATGCTGACACCACTAGAGGTCAGTGTGACCCTGAAATGGGCACATGAGGGAGTGAAGATGTCATGTACTGGGTTTGGGGGGGGGGGTTGCAGCATGCTTCATGTCTGCAGGATGACTGCATGTAGCAAAGCTTTGGCTGTTTTCTGCATTTCACAGAGCCGCTTTTTTTCTCTTTTTCCCCTCTCTCTCTTTCTGTCTTTATCTGTCCCTCTCCTTGCATGTCAACCTGGGATGGGCTCAACCTGTTTGTGCAATTTGCATAAGCTGGCTTCAGAAATCTTGTGCTTACCCCTGTGTATTGCTCAGTCAGAGTGAGCTGGCTGTTCTAAAGGAATAGCTAATGACTCCATTGCCCTCATTGACGCATGTCAGTCTATTTCAGGCGCAACGACTAACAGTCTCATACAAGGCCAAGTAAGAACTGATGATCTCCACGCTGGATCGGCATTACCGCGTCAGCCGGCCAGTTGGTCAGTCGGGACGGTGCGTTTCAACAGCTCTCGCCTCATCATCGCACTGTACGCTGTAGTCCTCGTGTCCCATCGCGCACAGCCCGCCGCTGACAGCGCCCCACCGATGGAAGAGAGACGCAGAGGGCAATCAAACATGTGATCCGATCTGATGTGGCAGCAGCGGCATTTCTTCGGCCCCACATCCTCCTCCTCTCTGCCCATAACAGGAGCCATCCTTCAGCTCCTAGCTAGCCGCTGCTTCTCCTTATTGATCCCCATTTGGCCGGGGTTCATTCCACCCTCTCCGTTACCCACCATCAATCTCCTAAGCTCGTCCCCCACTGACCCCTGCTCTCAGCAAAAGAAAAGCAGTAATGGGAGGGGAGGGGAGGGGAGGGAGGTCGGGGCGGGTGGTGGGGGAGCGATTTGAGAGAAAGAGCGAGAGAAAGCAAGAGAGAGAGAGAGAGAGAGAGAGAGGGATTGGGCAGCTGGGTAGAGACGGATGGCATTAACTGGACTGAATGCTGAATGCAGGGGCAGGAAGGGCACGGCCCGCCGCAGAGGCTTGCGGCCGGCTTTCACATGACTAGCTGTATGCCGGGGCGCGAGAGAGTAATAGAATCCCAACGTGATGTGCCGGGACGCCCGGGGAGGAGGAGGAGGGTAAATTTAGCCGCGGCCCCGGGGCAGGCTGCACTGCGGGGCTGGGGGAGGGATGTTCAGAGGTCTGAGGTCCTTCTCTGGCTCTACCCCTCTCTGGTCCTCTCTGCCCTTCTGGGAGAGTCATGGAGGGCACTGCTGCAATCACAATATGAAACACCTCCCTTCCATACCTTAGTGGGTTTAATGGCCAAATGGCGAGATGTATCGCATTGCAGTGCGGTACGGGGGTGGGGGGTGGAGGGGGGAGATAAGTCAGCCACACTTTATTTCCAGGCTGTGGTAGGGTAGCATCTGTTGGCTTGCGCAGTTATCGAGTTTCAGGAGCGATAGAGCGTGTCATGAAGTGATGTTCTATGTTCGAATGGATTTTTTCATGATTGATACAGTTGCGTTTCCCATGTTGGCCATTCAACCTGTTAAGATACAATGAAGCTATCTTCTCTGCCAAACATGCAGCAGTATGTGATATCTCCCAATGTCAGCGGTTTTGTCCTTGGATAAATAGCGAATCTCTCCTCTCGAGTTGGGTTTTAGCTGAGCCCTGCCCCCCCCCTCTGCCTCTTTCTTCCCCCTTATTAATGCATCGTCGAGCTAAATCAGTCGAAGATCAAAAGAGGGGTCGTGACTGTGGAGTGATTGGGGTGTTCCCATCCAAGTCCGTGCAAAATCTGTTATTATATGCTTTGGAATGATTACCTTTCCCCTTTATAGAGCCTTGAAAGGTGATCATCGTTTTTCAGCTTGTCATTGAAATAGGCCAAATGCTTTCTCAAATGGTGTTAGTTACACAGAAAGCTATTTTGATGCCTGATACTAATGGGAAAAGAAAACAAAAATGACACTTTTTTTTATGTTGTTTTGGAACTGGTTTTATGGCTCACTTGTCTAGGTATGGCGTGCCAATATATAAAAGCCTTTCCTTCCCTTTCTTTGTTAAAAGCATTGAACCAGATTCATGCATCCTTTTTAAAAATGGCTGTGGTAAACAGCAGAAGTCCGCTTATATTAGTTTTTATGAGGTGCATTTTTCACCTATTAAAACACTGGAAAGTTAAAAGAAAAGCCTGACCCTTCAGTATGTGATGCGGTAAACTGAAAAACATGATAATTAGCTCAGAGAAGTTTGTTATTTACGAGTTTGTGTTCTTTTCTACGATCATTTATCTTCACCATTTAACATTAATTACTTTGCTGAAGATTAAGCAGCATGAGAGGCGATAATATTTCCCTCTTGGATAGTACTTAAAGCTAGCATACAAACAATCAAACATCTATCATTTCTAGTTATTCATTCCGGAAAATATTTCTCAGCCTACATAACATCTGATCATCGAATCACCAAGTACTGCGAATCAATTACCTTTGTGTTCAACCACTAATAAGTCGAAACTGCTTCCATTTGTGGTCGATCATCCATGTGGCGTTCTTGTTCGGTAACCATTGTCTGAGTGAAATTCTTGTTGTTTGGTAATTGTGAGTTTATGGTATAGCTGTATTATTACAGATGAATATTGCAGTGCTGAATACAAATGACTGCCCATCTGTGCATGTGCAGTTTGTCGAAAACTCCGACACAAAATGATTTAGCCCTCCATACGGGTAGTCAGGCAATAAAAAAGAATTCACTGTTAACCAAATGTTGCCCAGTTTTGCTGGTAAAAGAGGTAAGGATGCCAGCTGTGGAATGGCTGGGGCTTTAGATGAAACAGTGTGTGTGTGTGTGTGTGTGTGTGTGTGTGTGTGTGTATGTATGTGAGAGAGAGAGAGAGTGCATCTAGTGTCAACAGCTTGCATCCTTCTTCCTTGTTTCTTAGTTTGTCTTTGGCAAGGTTATTTGTCTCTTGAACCTGAATCTCAACTTCAAATCATCCTGTCAGCTCTGAGCAGCCTAGCCAAACTGTTGTGAACCTCACTTTTACCTAAATCCTTGGCAAATTCTGGGTGAAAGTACCATAAGTAATCACCAACTGGCATAAGGAGAAATGGTTGATGAAATAAAAATTCAAAAACCTGGACTCCATCAATCTGCATTCTGCTCTGATAGATGGTCCTGAATGTGAGGTATTTCTGCTTGTGCAAGGTATTGCAATCCTGCTTTGTGATGAACAGATGATGCAAATATTTGGCAGCTTCATAACACAGAATGTAAGGGCTAAACACTTGCAGACCAATCTGCAACCTGATATTCACATCGGATACTGTCTGATACTAACCGGCAGATGGTTGATTGGAGCCTCCATAAAACAAATTGATGGGTTTTATTACTGCTAATCTACAGTATGTTCACTCAGCAGTTTTCTGCTGTACTTTCTTTTCTTTTTTTTTCTTTTTTTTGATAGTTTTTTTGAGTTTTGTATCAAAGTGATGCAGGGTATCTCATAAATATTTCAAATGTAATTCTGTGGCTTCAGTATTAATCTATCTCAAAGAAAGCTGTTGCCCCTTCGGAAAGCAAACGTCTAACCCTTTGCTGTTGTTTAATGCCGGGTCACCTGTGTGATAAATTTGAAGCTGCCTTTAACAGTGTTCTTTGAAAGTTTGGCACAACCTTTAAACTACATGTCAAGTGAAAATAATCCATTGCAGATGTTCTATAAGTAATCTTCCAGGACCAGTTCAGTTGGCCATAGCTGGCGTTAAATTCTATGAAGTGACTGCTGCATACCAATTCATATCAGTAATTCTCTTTAGTTGTGGCTGGTCAAGGGTCTTCTCTGCGGTAGAGAGCGTGGACTGTTGTTTGGACTGGAATGCAAACCCAAACTGTACCGACAGGGAAGAACTGACATGGAGCATCAGACGAGGACTGAATTAAAATATTTATCTTTTCACTCTTATGAAAATGACAGAGCAAACAAACAAACAAACGGACATGGTTCAAACATAGTGATATTACTGACAAGAAATTCTTTTCTGCATGCCAGTTGAATTCAATAAATGATTATGGCGTTACTTCAGCCTTGGCCGCACAGCCTTGGCCGAGTACTAAATGCTTTTCTTTTATATTATCATATGGATTGGAGCACTTAGCCTTGGCCCTAATGCTCATCAACAACAGTCTGTATATACTACTCAATGCTGCATCTTTTATGCCTTCCATTTTCCACAGGGGAATTGAAATACTTTCATATAGTTCTGAAACCTGGCTTTTTTGCTATTAGTACTTTCCCTCCCCTATTCGATCAAGACCAGTGAGACAGGGTGTCCATTAGTAGCAAACACAGGCTGCAGGACTAATCAGCTCTTAGCAGGTAATGCATCAATATGATCACACAGTAACATTTAGAAGCTAAAAATATGAACACATACTATTCAAACCTGATTAGGTCCTTAGTCACTGAAAACATGCAGAGCTACAGTGCCTTTTTCATGGTGATTCTTGTATCTGGCTTTTAGCATTTGTGTGAATCTCAAATCTTGTGGTTTAGCATGTGACTGGTGCCATCATCCACATGTAGAGTCATGTGGACGAGCATCTGACTTGTGCCATGCTGGCAGGCCGTAACAATCGCTCACAGATCTGAGTGAGCCGGCTGACTTGTGGCAGGCGGTCCTAGAACCTGTCTCATCATCAGACGTGTCCATTCAGCTGCCTTGTTTCTGCTTTTGTCCCTGCCATCACTAGATAAGACTGGCTAATTCCTCTAATAACTCACTGTCTAGACCGACCCATCCTCCCTGTGGATTCTGGCCCGCACGGTGCCAGAGCCACATGTGTGGCAGATTCCTTTTATAGATGTCTCCGGCATTACGTTGATGACCTTCCATGCACCCTCCAACTGGTCAGTGCCTGGGTGGTCAGTCCACCAGAAGAGCCAGGCAGGGAGAGGACTGTTCTTCAGATGCAATACAATACGATACCATTTATTTCCTGCATTGAAATTCAGTTTGCAAGGCCAGCACAGAAAACAATGTACAGCATACACAACAGTGGACAGCTCACAACACATTCACTATTTAACAGCATTCACAGTTCGATTCAGGCTAGTAGAGACAAACCTGCCATACAAAGTACAAGGAAACAAGCCAAGATACTGACCTTAAATCTACTACCAGAGTTTGTGAGCATGGTTTACAAGCTTATACAGTTCATTCTTGATGGGTATAGGGCTACAGGTTGATGGACAAGCAAGGAAATGGGTTAGACTGAAAGATCAGGAATATCAATCAAAGGCCCATGTTATGTATCAAAAGATTGATACATAACATGGGCCTTTCACATGCTATTCTGACTTGTCAGAAGGCTTGTAATGGTTGTCCACTCTCTATTTGCTTTTTTGACAAAACACTTGGTTCCATTACAGGCAGGTTCAATCAGCCACAGAAAAATGTAGTAGCTGAAAGTATTGCAAACAGCATTTCAACTCACTGCAGTCACAAATTTGCTGTTATCATCAGCTTAAGTGTAAGCCTGTTCTTCACAGGGATGGGGCTTTCCATGCAAAACTCCCTCCTTCTTTTTAACAGTTTTGGCCCTCAATCTCTCCGTGTGTCTTAGTGCCAGACAGTGAATTAATATGCATTAAAGCTAAGCACTCAGGTGTGGAAGAAGAGGGCTGGCATTTTGCAGAGAGCAGCGTGGAGAAAGTGGGCTGTGAGTGATGAGGGATAGGAGCGATCCTGACACTTTGAGTCAGCCTTTATTCAGTGTGCACCTTCTGTCATCATGCGCCCGCCGCTTCTTTCATCTCTGTCACGCACAGAATGCCATGGCTCCGCTAGCGACACCCACAACAAATACAGACCAGCCTCTCTTCAAAACACACACACACACACACACACACACACACACACACACACACACACACACACACACACACACACACACACTGTACTCTCAACTCTGATGCGTTTGCGTCCCACCTGGACCCACTATTGCATGTTTTTTTGGATATTCACAGCACTATGATTTATGCTCAGTTTTCTGTATTGAATGGCCATTCAGGAGATCATCACAGTTTGATGGATTTTCTTCAAATCCAAGACCTCTGGAAAGTGTCACTCACAGTTTTCTCATTTCCAAAAGTCATCTTTTCTCTCTTTTTTATTTCCAACATAATGGCTCCAACACTTTTTTTAGGAAATGCTTTTCCTGAGGCTTTCTCTTACTATCACCCTGGAGAATTTGCAGGATACAAGACTGAATGATGGAGGTGACTCTTGGCTTAAGCATGACTTTTCAATGAGAAAAACACCTTTCTGAGCACACACACGTGTACACAAACACACACACACACACACACACACACATCTGGAGAAGGTATTGTCACCCCAGTTGCAGACATATGGTACAGTACTGCACAGTGCCGTGTGTGTCTGGGTCCCCCTGAGGAGCCCCTGGGGAGCCCAGAGAGACTCTCTGGTCACTAGGACACCTAAAGGACAAACAGTGGCCATGTGCCAGACAGCAAGGCGCCTAATTCATCACAGCCCCCCCGCTGAGCGACAGATTGGCATGACACACACACATAGTGTACAGTACACATGCTCTCTCTCTGTCTCTCTCTCTGTGTCTCTTTCTCTCTCTCTCTCTCTCTCTCTCTCTCTCTCTCTCTCTCTCTCTCTCTCTCTCACGGCAACATCGTAATTACAGGGACGCATTAAAATAGGAGCCGTGAAGCATGGCATTAAAAATCCTCTGCTACAAGCCACCTCCATCTTTCCAGACTCTCACAGGCGCAAACCAAAACCGCTTACAGCCTGGGTCTGGATTTATCATTGCGTCACGGCAATCCCATCTCTCTCTCTCTCTCTCTCTCTCTCTCTCTCTCTCTCTCTCTCTCTCCCTCTCCCTCCCTCCCTCTGGGGAGATGAACAGGCAGCAGGAGTGACTGGCCCATCAGTCACTCTGTCAATCCTCGGGGTGTGATCAAAGCGAGGGGAGAGCCTCCGTCTCCGCCCTGGCCCCGTCCACCACATAATAAAGCCATGAGGGGAAGGAGAACCCACAGATTTCTGTTCATCAACATATCTGTCAGTGCACAGATAAATACGAACCGCCGAGGGAGCGGGAAGAAAGAGGAGCTCGAAATGTGGACGAGGATTCCTCTCCGCGGAATTCCCTCATTCTGTCGTACCTTTTTACAAATGGGTAGCGCAAGATGGATTGATGGGGGGTGGGGGGGTGGGCAGAGAGCAGGACAGGCTGGTGTGTGTGTGTGTGTGTGTATGATGTGTGGAAGCACCTGTACGACAAGATGCCTCTCAGTTGCCGTGCAGCCGCGGGAAGCGGATGAATCTCATGCTTGATCTATGGCCGTCTGTGCGACACTTCCTCATCAAATGCTGTAACTCTTAATCACTTGACCTTGCACCGGAGAGACTTTCCAATTTGCTGTTATCTCCCGAGCTTCCTGCAGTGAGTTCCTCTCTTATCCGCTTGTATCTCCTTCCCCTTCATCTCCCTCCAATGAATCACGTTTGTTATTTTATTTATTTATTTGCCAAGTTCAAAGTGTACCATCCGACACCCCGTGTATCCATCCAATGGCGGCTGCAGTATTAATGCCCCTGCCAAGACGCCCGTCCTCCAGCTATATGTCATTTCTGTCCTTATCAACCGCGAAACCTAAATAATGCCGGGATAGTTTCTCTCGGCGGAGGCGCGAGCAAAATCGCCATATCCCCATGTTTCATGTGCAACTGCAATTTATCAGACACACACATACACACACACACACACACAAGAACAAATAACAGCGCCTGAAAGAGTCGCTCCCATGTGTCTTTGCTGCGGAATCCAACCCCAGATTCACTGTCTTATTTAGCGGAGGCCTGCTGCGCCCTGTGAAGCTGCATGGAGTCCAGTGGTCCACTTATAGGTAATGGCTTTGAGACCGCATGCCAGTCCCTGTAGAGGGGCCAGCAAACTTGACTGAGTTATTTGTTTGCTTTGAGAAGGCATCATATGTCTGATTAGAGCGGTGAAATCCCTGCAGAAGCTGGCAACAGTGCGCACTGCAACTCATTTTGTGTCAAAGGTTGCTATATATTTCTGCGTTCTATGGACTGGCAATATACTCTCCGCTCCCCTCGGTTCCCCGCCACTTGCCCTCAATTTCCCCCGTCTCTTAATCTCTCTCTCTGAGTCCATTCCTCACCTTACTTCCTTCTGCTACGTGCTGTTTTCCCCTCCATTTTCCTGCTTTTCTCTCTCACCTAAATTCTGCCTGTCTCTCTCTCTGTCTCTGTCTCTCTCTCTCGAAACCCTCCTCCGCTCTTAAGCCCTTCCTTGTCTGCATACACTTAATCTCTCCCCTCACATTCTCCTATGTCTGCTGACACAGTGCCCAGCGGATGCCTGGCACCTGGGGTTGGCAGCGTTTTTCTTTCCTGCCTCGCATGGCCTGGGAGCGAGAGGGAGGGGGAGGCGGGGAGGGGGGGACGGGGCGAGGGGAAGGCGAGGGCCGGCCTTGTGCCCCGGCCTCAGCTGGGAGGACGAATGGGGATTTGTGGAGATCTAGGCACCTGCAGGGGGCTAGAGAGCATTGGCGGGCGAGTTGAGGACAACACACACACACACTCACAAACACACCATCATACATACAGGCAGGCAGGCAGGCAGGCACGGAAACATTTCTGTGCATGCGCCCACACATACAGAACACACACACATACACACACAGGAAGGATGCAGAGGAAAGAAAACACACACACATGCTGTGTATCTCCACTACCTGTCAACACCTGCTGTCGGTGGGGAGATGGGAAGGTTTGTTAACTAAAGGCGGCTCTGGAATTCATTTGTACAGCACGGACCGCTAGGCTTTCATCTCCACAGTGGAAGAGGTACACTCTGTGGAGTAAAGCAGTGTGGATGAAATAGTGATCAATGTGAGTTGTCTTCTGCTCCCAACACGTTGTCCTACCCTGTGGTACTGCTGCACGACTGTGTGAAAAGGTCTTTTTATAGCTTCTCTGCGTGCATAATCCCCTGTGAAGATGAATAAAGTGTACAGAGCATTAAAAAAGGAGGAATTGTTAGATTGCTTTGGTTTTTGCAATATCTGTGTCAACAGGCCATCTCTGCATCTTTGACAGGCTCCGGCGGCGGGGGGGGATTTGGCGCTCCGCACTGCAGCGGCATAGGAGTGGATGACAGCCATTTTCACTAATTATGTTTTCCAAGCACATATTTCATCTTCTGCTCACTGTTCCCCATCCGCACTTATCATACCCCCCCCTCCTCCCTTTTCATTCGGCCGCTGCTTTAATTCTGTAAGACTGAACCACCAGCTTGTCTATTACCTTAATTTAAAACTCGGGGAGAGAAATGAAATAATAGAGGTTTTATCGGCCATAAATCCAGTATGGCATTACTCAGAGCAGACAGACACTGTGGGAAATTAGCATGAAGGATATGAGCCACTAATACCACATCCCGCGTCAGACTGATGTGTTTCGTGTCGTTCAGCCGGAATCCGTTCATCTTCCCTCCCCTTACTCTGTCACCCTGTCAGGAAAGGTGTGCCACGGGGGCTAAGGCTCTGCACATTAAGCAGCAGAGGAACAAAATGCACCTTCTTATCGTTTGGTTTCAGCAGAGCTGCATTTAATTCCAAATTTTAGGGAAGTGAATAGCCTCTTTTGAAAGTATAAAATGTCACATTCAAGGCAAATTAAATCAATAAGAACCTCAGGCTGCGTTTGAAGTCCTGAGCTGAGCAGAGCAGAGCAGACAGTTGTGAACTTTGCCAACTGGTGATAACGTGCCTTTGTCAATGATGAGATAGGTTTTGTTAGGTCATGGGTGATGACAGTCCATCCCTATAGCTATGCGGCACTTGCTGCTCCATCAGCCCCAACCCCCTATCTGCAATGATCTCTGGTGACTGTGAAGGGGCGGCTGGGGGTTTAGTGCGAGTATGACTGCGTCTGCGTCTGTGTGTGTGTGTGTGTGTGTGTGTGTGTGTGTTTGGGTTGAAGGGTGCACAGCTGCACCTCTCCCTGGCATGAGTGCATCCTAACAGATGCCGCAGCACGTCCGCGTACGTTTGGTGGGGGAGACGGAAGAATTCTGGCAAAGTGGAGTCTGCAGATGCCTCTGATTGCATGCTGGATCAGGAAGGAAATTCCTCTAGGAAGAGAACAGAGGATCAACAGCTAGGGCCTGCTGGCCCGACTTGGCATGGCCTCTCCGGTGAAGAGAGGCTGACCGTATCCTTAGTGCACACACACACACACACAAGCATGCAGGCATAGATGCACATGTCCAACCTAGCATGTGGAAGAGACACACACACGGGCCTCTGTGGCAGGGCATCAGACCAGGATCCAATCCAGACTCCTGGTGATGATTGTACGTGATGACCACTGTTTATCTACTGGCGGAGGTGATAATCTCCTCTCACGACTCCCCTGAGACTCTAAACTGTCTCCTGTGCGCCAGTGTCATGGCTGGCTGGGGCCACAGTGGACATTGGGGGGGAGGGGGGGGGGGACTGGGAGATTATTTGTTGAGCTGCAGGCCCTGGGGGAGGTTGGGTCGCTTGGGGGTCTGGTCGCCTGGAGGAATGATCTGATGAGAGGAGCTGGTGTGATTTATAGGGGTGCAGTGCTTGAGTGTTAGGTGCTGGGGAGTGGATGCTGGGTCTATGGTAGGACTGGATGTTTGGTGCTTCACAGTTGGCAGTAAATATGTGAAAATGAAAGCAAAGAATCGGCGGTGCCAGCTAGCAGTGCGTAGGATAAATTGGCATCGGAGACTTGAAACTTGGCGGCGGGACGGAGCTACAGAGAGAGGGATTGGAACGACGTCTGCATCTGTAGACGAGCGAACATGGATGGATGGCTACATTGTGTCATCAGCAGTCTGCAGGCACGCAGCCCCCCCCCCCCCCCCCCCCTACCCCCGCGGGAGTACAGGGCCACAATTATAATACATTTGTAAAGTTGTTGGATTCATTCGATTGCACGGGGTTGTGCAAAGCGCTGCATTATTGATGTGTTGCATGATGCATGTGGAATGAGCATATGGCATGTAAACAGCGTGTGCAGCATGCATGTGAATTAGAGCAAAGAATTGGATTTATGAAAACGGACACCCTCTCCTTGAACAGTAAATCTTTATTGTTGTAATTATTTTTTCCAATATGCTTGTTTGAAACACACTTTTTTTTCAGTATGAATCTGATTTTTCTGTAAGTGCATCCCTCCCTGGACTCCGTCTGTTTATTTAACTCCCACACTAAAGCGCGTCTCACAGACGGGGACCGTGGAGAATAAAATAAAAAGAGGTTAAAAAATGCCTGAAAACAAAATATTTATATAGCGAGATGTTATTGCCCTAAACATACCTATCACAGAGGGAGAATTTGCAGTGGATGTCAGAGGTTAGTTGCTGCATTGTGTTTCAAGTGCCAGTCAAAGGGAGAAAGTGCATTTAGCACAAGCTGCTTGTGCTGTTGCTGTCTTGATTAAGAAGCAGAACCTTGCTGCGGGCGTACAGGCCAGTCTTAATGATTTGGAGAAATACATTTTTTTCTCCTTTCCCCAATGAGAGGCTAATCTTAGATAATCACAATAAGCATGCCTGAGGGCCTTCGTACTGTATCCCCCTCCCCTTCTAACCATTGTGTTTGCTCTGTGCCACATGTTTCCCAGTGAGATAGCCATCTGTTCCACGGGTACTACATGCCCGGCTGTATTCAGCGGGGAAACTCAAGGTTTGGTGATGCTAAAACACAGGCAAACTAATTCGAGAGACTTTTGAAGGGCAAGTATCTCTCCTGTAAATAAAAGGCTTTCTTACGAGGGGAACGGCTGCAAAACAAGCTGTGAAAAGTTTTTAACCAATTTGTCAAACCAGCCAACCATAAAAATCTTTGTTCCGTTCAGTTTTATTCCTTGTTTGTGTTGCGTTTTTGCTTTTGTTGCAGGCGCGCTTAGCAGATAGGCCGGGAGTTTTTACACACACACACACACAGAACGAGAGTGCAATGGCATTAACATTACTGTGAGTGGCTGTGTTGCATATGTATGGCAGAGGCCCGTATTTCATATCAGCTCACTTTGCGGCCTATTCTCCAGTCATCTCTTTGAACCGTGAGTGGTAAAGTAGCATAGCGGTGGCGGTGATTTGCCAGCCCATGGAGTTTAGTGTTGAACAGCGAGGCTTTCACAGATAAATGATGCTGTGTGAGGCGACAGCCGGGGTGATGAGATGGAGCGGAGCTGTCATAACTCTTCCTCCACAGCACACCATGAACCTTGGCACACAGCTGAACTCTGAACCCCACTCTAACAGCTCTGTGTGGGGTGTGTGTGCTTTCGATTGTGTGTGTGTGTGTGTGTGTGTGTGCCTGTGTGGTGATGTGGACAACATCATCATACACGAGGAACAGAAGCGTAGCGGCACCTACTGTCATTGAAATTGCTCATTAAAGGATGGAAGATAAAGCATGACTCAAGGTAGAATGATGCACTGGAGAAACCGATGATTACTTCCTTCATGTCTGAAAACAGTGGATGGAAATTGTGATGATTTCCCAGCAAGGTAAATGGAAACAAGCCATTATTACGATCACAGTTCCATTTCCTCTGTGTTCTTCTTTCCTTTTAAGTACGCCATGCTATAGCTATGCTGCCAGGTTTTCTTGCTCTCCATGTAGAAAGTAATTGCGTGGTTAAAGCTGTCCATCGATTTCTGTTCTGCCTCTTATAATACTGCCTCTGCAGGAACCTCCAGGCGTGTATCTCATCATTCAGCAATGCTACACAGACTGGCTCGCTGCCAGGGCCGACAGTAGCACACGCCCCCCCCATTTTGACTTCCACACACATCAGCCTGCAATCAGAGCTAGGCCAAGCCACCCACTGTCTTGAATTACACGGCAATTCGCTCTGATAAATACCTGGGCCTTAGTCATGCGCTCAGGTTTCTGACAAAAGCGGGGAGGTTTTCATACGGGGGCTGAAGATACAGTGCAGTGAAGAAAAGTATAGGTAAAGTTAAGCTATACCCGCTTTATCCGTCGATCCACCCCGTCTTCCGCTTTTCTCACAGCCCCATGGCGCCCAGAGGAAATGTGTGTGTGTGTGCGCGTGTGTGTGTGTGTGTGTGTGTGTGTGTGTGCGTGGCCACGTGTGTCGTTCAAGCATCCATTGCTGCTTGTGCGCTCCGTGGAAAGGGATCCGCTTTGGCTCCTTCCCAGCATTCCTGGGCAGAGGCGTCATCGTGCCCTCCTCGCTCCCATCCCACTGCGAGCGGTGGCGTGAGGAAGCGAAATTCGGTTGAGGCCGAGGCACGACGGCGATGCGGGGATGAGGGGCTTCAGGGACCGGCCGCACCGATGCAGCTGTTGAGGATTTGGAAAGTGGAGTTTTTCCTCCCTTCGAGCGAGCAGAGCGGAGCGGGATTACGACTCGGGCAGCAGTCACAGCGAGCGAGCGAGGCTGCAGCCTCAGCAGCCCCGGTACTGGGAAGAGGAGGAGCGGAGGCAGGAAGGGAATGATGAGGGGATAGATGGCGAAAAGAGATTGATCGGAGCAGACAGATGAGGAGGGACAGCTGCCGGGTGCAAACGTCCCATGAAAGAAGAGAGAGTGTGGCGAGAGTGAGAGAGAAGGATGGGAAGGAGAAGGGGGGGGGAAAGGTATGCAGAGCCGTTTATGTAGATGATGGTCTTGAGGATTTCCCTGCTGTTAGCCCAGCTGTGGAGTCAGCAGCAGCCACTGCAGTATAGGTAGATTTCCTACATACTTACTAGGGATGGGACGATATATCGAAATTCAATATATTGCAATACAAAAATGTGACAATACGTATCATGGGGCAGAAAAATGAATCGCAATATTTTATTCTGCTGTAGTAATCACAAATGAGACGGCTTGCCCATCTCAATTTCACAAGCTTTCCATCCAAATTATATTATTTGCACTTTGTAATGACATTTTTAGATTCATTCTAGCAAGCCAGTGCCATTGCTAGAAAGATTTGCGGCTCAGAAATAAGCTTAATTCTGCACGGTCATTGAACTTTTATTAATTAGGCTACATCGTGTTGTGGTTGCATCGAATCATGAACCTCATATCGCATATCGTATCGTACATAGTGAGATAAGCATATCGTCCCATACCTAACACTTACCCTCACACACACAGACACAGGGTCGCCAGGCATGGGCGAGGCGTGTATTTGGACCTCAAGGCTCAGCCGAGGAGCGATCAATAGCCCGCAACCCCCTTTTAAATGAAAGAGCGATACCTTCATTTTAGCCAGATGTGCTCCGTTCCACGTCCCGTCATTTCAATTCCACAGTCCCCTACCCGACCCGCGTATGGAACGGAGATTAAGCACTCGAGCCTCTCTGTTTATGCACGTGCGCAAGCAAACAAATTGAGCGTGCCGACTGAGGACGGAACCCCTTCGTTCACAACGCCTCCGGGAACGCCATCTGAGCGTGACCTTTGTGTTTTTACAAGACTCTAAATGTTTACTGTCGGTCTCAGAGATGATGCGAGGAGGCAGAGTTAAGCAAAATGTCAAAATGTTGATTTTTGTTTTTGTTTTTGATTTTTTTTGTTTTCGATTCAGCAGATCCCGGCAGCTTCCGTAGGTCATCTTCAAGAAAACATACATTATGTTTAACCTCCAGGCGTGAGCATTTCCGCCGTGTTCAGCAACACCGCGCATTGTAAAAACACTCGTCCCCCTCAGTAAGAGTAAAGCCAGCTGACTTGCCAATGAGAGCCGGGGCTGGCCGAGCCCGGCTCATTCACAGCTGTGTGTGCTCAGTAGTAGGCACAGCTGCAGGGCTCCACTCTCTCCCCCGAGACAAATGATACCCCATTACCACACACAGCACGGCACTGGCTTTTCAGCGCCTTTTCCCCCCCGCTTTCTTATTAAAACAAGGTTACTCCTCATTTGCAAGGCTGCATAGTCCCAGTCAGTTCCGAACTGTGACCCTGTTGGAGCCTTAAGTAGTGCTGAAATGATTAGTCGATTAATCGAAAATGAATCGATTAATTGTTTTAATCATTTATCAAGTAAAAATATCAAACATTTGCTGGTTACAGCTTCACAAATGCTAAGATTTGCTGCTTTTCTTCATTTCATATCATTATAAAATTAATTATTTGGGGTTGTTTAGCTGCTGGTCAGACTAAGTAAGATATTTTAAGAATCAATTTGGTCTCTGGTAACTTGTGATGGGCATTTGTTATTATTTTTGACATTTTATAGACTAAACAATTAATCGATTTGATAATGGAAATAATGGTTACTTGCAGCCCTAGCCTTAAGTGTTCCTCTGTGTTTGAAGTCTATATTTTTGTTAAGATTCTTGATTTGCTTCAGTGTCAAGAACAGAGGACAACGCCTGGGGTTTGGTGCGGTGTTGGAACGCAAAAGGTCAGCGTGTGCTTTCATGTCCTGTCAGATCTTGAGGGATTGGGCTCAGCGGCTGATACGCGAACACACACACACACACACACACACACACACAATGATCAGTGGTTACAGTGAGAAGGCTCTCGGGGTCCTCGGCGTAACGGAGCGTGTCTTGTACGTCTCTCAAGGCGACACGTCATCATCGGGGGTTTGCTGCAGGATGACACGGAGAAGCACATGGGAGCCCATTCACTCAAACACGATCACACACCGCATGCTGTATACACACACACACACAAACAGGGTAAAAGGGCTACAGACGGTTAAAATAATACACAGCAGGGAGTAATCACAGCCTGGATCACAGCCTGGGCCAAATCACAGGCTGTTTATATAGCTATAGGAGCCACCGCTGATTGAAGATGTTTACACAGTTAGATCTCCGCTGCAGATCCCAGCTCCTCATGCAGCCCGATGACCAGCAAGCATCTATCTCCCATGACGCTTGCTGTGGAAATGTTGTTCCGGCGCTCTGTTAAACACATGCTAACAGCCATCCTGTGTTTTTTTTCCCCTGGCCGGGGGTTTATTTGGAGTTGGCCGTCCATTTGGCTGTCCGCTCTCCCCCAAGGGAGCAGGAAGGAGGCGAGCTCGCCATGATGAGGAGTAATGATGTAACGTAATTATATTTGTCTAGTTACACAGTGTGTCAATGAAGCCCTAATTAATTGGAGGAACTAATGGGAGGAACACACTGTCTTGTTTTGCAGGCTGTGTCACTCTTTGGTTCGTTCTGCTGTCTTTCTCTCCTCTAGCGATTTGCTCTCGCTCGCTCTCTCTCTCTGTCTCTCGCTCTATCGATCTCTCTCTCTCTCTATGGTTTTTCTCTCTTCTTTCACTTGTGCTCTCTCTCTCTCATTTTCCTTATTATCTATCACTTGTCCTTGACTTCTCTCTGTCACACACGCAAACACATATTCATTCTCCTCTCCCGCTTACACCATCCTACATTCTTGTCTTTCTCTCTGTTTCTCTCTTCTGTGGCACCTGGCCACCCAGACGCACGCCGCTTTTCACTCCTAAGATCTCCTGACATCGCATCTTTAGCTCCTGACATTGTATCTTTTGACAGAAAGAGAAAAGCCTGAAGCTCAGTCCATTCTGTCCATTTTGTCCTAGTACTAGTAGTCCTAGTTTGTCCTGTATATCATTCACACAGGAAATTAGCTTGTAATGAAAAGAGGAGCTGAAAGGATGAAAAAAACACTCACACAACTTGACTCTGACAACTTGCTGTATGAACTAGCATAGTAAGGTTCACACTTGACTGGTGTGATACAGTGCATGCACACATTGTTCCCTATCAATCAAGTTCAGGCGACCTGAAACATTGGTGTTGTGCTTGAATAAACAGTGACTTTGCCCTGTCCCCCAACCCCACCCCTCTTGTGTGTGTGTGTGTGTATGTGTGTGTGTGTGGCATTCCTGCTGCTCCCAAATCTCAGAAATCGAAATCTTTAATAGATGATGCTGCAAACTGAAACCATTCATGTCAACGCACCGTTGTTTTCCCCTGTAGAGAACGTGGCATTGCCATACAGCATTGCCATACAGCAACAGTATGTGCAACAGCCTCTCCAGTTGATAGAAGGCAACTTTAGACACCATTCCTCACAATAAAATGGAAATGAAAGCAGCGGCTGTGCCCTCGTAAGTCATCCTATGGGGAGAAAAGCGACCCCCGTTGTATGAGATTGGGGCTCTAAATCAGCCTGCAGACACCTCTTGCTCTTCTCATCTGAAGGTGCTCCTGGAGAACCATCATTCATCCTGGAGAGCAAGTGCTGGGCTTTGATATTCTGTGTTCTTTGCCTTGGCTGTGTAGCTCTCTTGTGTGTGTAAACATATGTATGTGTGTGTGTGCGTGCACGCGCCTGTATCTTTGTATGTGTCTGTGTACGTGTATGCGTGCGTTTGATCTCAGTGCCGTGCTTGACAAAGACAGCATTAAAGATAAAGAAAGAGAATCTCATATGCGCACCGGCCGCTGCAGCAGGTGAGAAGTGGACAGGCACATTCACTTTCAAGAATCCCCATCCACCTCGACATGCCGCCCTTTCTTCATGTTTTGCGCCTGGGCTTTCTGCTGCTGCGGTGTTGCAAGGTCACACACACTTTGTCTCGAGAGCCCAGCCGGCCGGCCGCTCTGTAAAATCACAGGGAGCCCGACTGTGGCGCGCTGCGGAGTAACCTGCTGTAAACACACTCTGCCCCAAGTTGCGCTGTTGATGCTCTTAAAATTTTAATAACAACTCCTGGCCGGAGGGATACAAGCCTTGGTTTTTACATTATTTCTTTTTATTGTTTCAACAAGCTTGTTTCTCGACATAAATAGGACATTAGTATTCATGGGCTAAGGTGAAGTGGGGAGGAGAAGTTTGAAGTAGAACTCGTTGACCCCATGAATGAATAAATGAATGGGAAAAAGTGAATGATTACATGAATGGAAGAGTGATGCTGTAAATAGAAGAACACTGTCAACACAAGTCATTTAGCCTATTATTGGGTCCTAAAATCATCAATTTTCTTAAAATAAGTGAAACAATCTGCCAGTGGCATTGGATAATTTCACTTGTTTCCAATGCAAATCAATCATTTTCATGCCTTATAATTCCTGAAACAAGTGAAGCTGCATTGGAAACAAGTGGAGTTGTCTCACCTCATTGGCAGAATTTCCCTCTGGGTTTAAGAAAAGTATGATCTGAAGGCTGAATATGAGACTAAATGACTTCTTAAGATTAATATTTTTTCACTGGCTGACTGACAGAAGAGCGCTGACTCACTGACTGTGTTTTCTGTGTTTGCAGGCTTCTGGGTGAAGAGCAGCGAGCAGACAGTGTCTCTAACTTCTTCCTCGCCCTCATAGGACAGGTAAGAGTTCTGCCTTCACCTCCCACTCCCCCCCCCTCCTCTCCCTTCCCTCCATCTGCTATGACAATCTGTTTACACCGCAGCAAAATGAAACTGAGAATCTCTAATTACCCGAGTGGATTTGATAGCACTCTACCGCAAACACCTCCTGTGTGTTGCTCTGTTTATTCAACAAGCCGCCTCCGATGAAATAGCGTTTTTACCCGGCGTCACCTTTCCTCGCCATTTCTTTGGTCACGGCCGTACAGTACCTTTGATAGCTGTGCGTGTGCGGAATATATTAGGCTACAGAAGTGGCACGGTGGGATAATCCTGTCCGAATTACAGTAGCCCTTCATAGATGCGATGTTGAATCCCCCCCCCCCCCCCCCCCCCCTTTCCAAAAGGTGTAGAGGCCCCGCTGATAACCACTCAGACCTCCCCTGCTGCATGGTGCCGTGCTTCAAAGTGAAGCCGTGGCTTAAAGGGGGGGGAACTAAAATTAGCCGGGGCAACAGATAACCTGCGCCTTGAGATCAAAGCGGGGCTGAACTGTCAGGCTCTTCAGCGGCGCCTGTGGTGGCAGAGGCTGTGGAAGGCGGGCGGGAGGAATGTAGAGTGAGAGAGAGAAAGAGAGAGAGAGAGAGAGAGAGGGGCTGCAATGCTATTCGTGTAAATGGATGGCTGTTCAAGAGGCCCGGCTTCGAGGTGTAAAGTTCCGCGGCAGGAGATTATTGATGGGAGTTTTGGGATGAAGGGGGTCAAGGTTTTGTGTGTTGCACGTCACGCATCTCGCAGAGAGAGAGAGAGAGAGAGAGAGAGAGAGAGAGAGAGAAAGAGAGATGGATATGTTGCTTGATAAAGCTTGCTTTATTTCTCTAAATCTTACACACTGTGTGCGTGTGTGTGTGTTAATATAACTTAATGATCTGTCCTTCAACTGGCAGATCATTCAGTCACATTGACAGACAAGGACACACACACACACACACACACATAGCCCAACAACTTCCTAAGGCCTCTCTGATCACTGGTATATAGTACAGTAATGTGAGGTGAGGAGCAACTGCGACTGTGGAGGAGTATTGTGGAGTCTGTGTGTGTGTGTGTGTTCTCTGTTGCTCCCTCTTACTCGACCCCCCCCCCCCCCCCCCCTTCCCTCCTGAAAGATACCAACTGACGCTTCTCCTACAATGAGCCATTTGCATATTTATTTCCCTGGCCAAACAGCAGCGCCACACACACTGCTGGCCGCTGGAGACCTTATATGTCTGTCTTTAATTGGCTATTGATTGACTATGCTCTGGCAGCGGGAGACAATGAATTACCGCCCGGTCGAGAGAGGGAGGAGGCGGAGAAGTCGAGGAGAGGAGGATCAGTGTGAGACCAAGTGTGAAGTCTGCGGCTGGATTATTTATTTATCTCTCGTTTTTATTTATGTAGCATTGAGATCAATGACGCAATGTGCGATGGGATGATGGCAACATATCTCCCCCCTTAGGCGCTGTTTATTTGCATAGGTCAATGCGCGGGACATTGGTTCTATTTGGAAAGATAGTGGGAGCATGCGGAGAGACATTGTGTCTTTGGAAAGGATGAGCAATTCAATTTGGGTCTCTGTAGGCTCCCATTTTGACATGAAATTGGTTCTTCCACAGCGGCCTCCGTTGTCAACAAAAATAATGTTTCATTATGTATGCATGTATGAATGCTTGTGTGTGTTAGCACGTTCGCGTGTACTGTTTTGTGTGTGCGTGCACATACATGCGTGTGTGCGAGTTGGCTGTCTCATAACAATATACAAGGATAATATGAGGATGTTCTCTTCCGTAAACGAAGTAATGGATGAATATAAATGAACAAAAGCATAAATATGAACTAGCCTACATTGTGGCAAATATTTCACAACATTTGCATTTCATTGCGGATGTCTAATGCAGACGTCTGCGCAGTAGAATGATGTTAGGGAAGGAGACAGACCTGTAATCTCTCGAGCATGAGGGTAATTACTGGTGCTGGTTGTGCCTGAGTGAAGCCTGATGTCTTCTTAGAGGCTCTAGTAAGCTCCTCTGCTGCTCCATACTAAACTGGGAGGCCATAGTGTAGTGTGGTATAGTAAGGTACTGTATACTGCAGTTTACAGCGGTGGGGAAACTTGAAATCGCTTTTACTTGATGTAGTTACATACTGTAATAAGTAACTAGTTAAGTTACAATGGTACTCTTTATTAAAAGTAACTTGTTACAGTTTTAAGATGCAAGACTATTGGTCTGTTTTTAGTAAGCCAATCTAATTTATATCAAGCATACTTAGATTGTATTTTTTCAATTAGTTGCATGCTGCTTGCATTTTTTTTTTTTTTGCAAAAATTGAAAAACTAAGTTACTAGTTAAATTGCTTGCATGTGGTATATCTTAGTGAGGGAATCCTGACTTACACCTTAACTTGCACTGTACATTCTCCACTAATTAAGCCCCACCAAAACCACTATTAGCACCAGTGCATGATGAGGTGTCAGTCACAAATGACCACACACAAATACTCTCTCAGAGGTTAAATGGCCACGCTGCCACACACACACACACACACACATACACACACACACACACCTCACAAACACTTCAAGCATCGTGTCTCCACATTGTTTCTTCAACCTGTTACTTTGTTCGGGCAGTCGGTGCGTCTGTCCCCTCAGACTGCTTAATTTAACCAAGCGGAGTTGCCAGAGGAATTTTCTGAGCAGAATTCCGCAGCTCCGTCATCCTCCAGCCACGCTGCTCCTCCAGGCTGGGAACTATCCCAGGAATGTGCCCTCCTGCCGTGTCCGACACATCCAGGTCCTGTTCCGGTAAATGCCAGTAGGCTCAGATGGGCTTTGATGCTGCCTGCACGTGGATGCCTATGTGCCTATGTGTGGGTGCAGGAGTGTGTGTGTGTGTGTGTGTGTGCATGTGCATGGGATGTTGACAGGCAGCCAGCTTGGGTATTGATCTGTAGCCATTCCGACTGGAGCCCAAAGGGCATGCTGTATCATCTGTCAGTCTACTGAGAAGGGCATTACGGCTGCACTGATCTTAGATCACAAATCCCACTCACAGAGATGGAGGGAGGGAGGGAGGGAGGGAGGGAGAAAGAGAGAGAGAGAAACCAGGAGAGACCAAGAGAGCCTGAAAGAGAAAACATAAAGGATGAGGAGAGGTATGAAAGATACAGTGTGTGTTTGTTAGTGCATGTGTGTGTGAATGAGTCGGTTCTGTTAACATGAGTGAGCCTGTGCCGTGCCCTCCGGTCTCTCCTCCCTGGTCCTTGTTGATTGAGACAAACAGACCCGCTTTCAGGTGCCGTGGGTGAAGAAGACATTCAGTACCCGACCTTTTCACCTCTCCCTGACCACCCACATGCTGAATCTTCTCTGCCTCAGCCCTCCTCCACTCACTCTCTCTGTCTCAGCGGCTCGCTTCACGCCTCAATGACAACGCAATTACACACCACTCAGACTGTGTACACACACGGTCACACTGCGTGGCGAGGCAACATGCGCGTGTACACACAGATAGGCAGACACGCACGCACACACAGAGTATAGGCTCACACAAACATACACACATAGCCCCGGGGATACATCATAAATCTGCGGAACATATCGCAACTCTGCTCATAATGCCTGTAAAATGACTTCAAAGGTTATGAAATCTCATTCGAAGATAAGAATGTGGATTAAGCTGATTTCAATGGGTTTTTCCCCCCTAAGAACTTCAATCTCTCTACAGTTTTGATCTTTTTCTAGATTCTATTTTTCCTCCTCCGTCACCGTTATTGTCTTCATCCACGGGCCTCCGGTGTAAAATCTATCCATTGTAATTATGATTGAGATTGGTTTTGATCTGAAGTCGTCCGACAGGAGACAACCCGTGCGTTGTTTGCAGGAGACAGAGAATGTATTGACGAAATCCAAGGTCACCACAACTAGTCTTGCGTGACTCCTCTTCGCTGTGCTCCTTCACAGTGATTATTCCATTACTCTAAATCTTCTAAATCTGTCCCCACCACGCATTAAACACGCTGATGGGCCTCTCTGCGGCTTCAATTTAAACTTTTCATGACGCCAACCTCGGAGAGTGTGGGAGCCGCGGAGACTCATAAAATAGAAGTGGCGATAATGGACAGACAGAGGCCCGTTCTTATTTGTTTGTCTGTTATCCTGTTAGTCCTAGTAATGGGCAAATGACCTGCCAGTGCACTGACCCACGTGCCCTTTGTCCTTTTGTGCTCGGAAACTATTGTCGGAGTTGGAAAGCTATGTGGGAATTGCTGCTAAAATGTAAACTGGTGGTATATCTGCTGTAAACACATTTGCACCTAGTCACATGTCACTGTCACTTACTCAAGCACTGTAGATGCATGGGTTTCTACCCAAATATACCATATATATAATAAAAAAAGTAAAGGTGAATTGCCTTGACCAGAAATTTGCTGTTATTTTCAATTGAAATTATTTATAATAACTTCATAAGAAATTATTTGGTTTATTTGGTTTATTTGATTGGTTGTTGTTGTACCAGAAGTAGCAGGGACATAAGAAATAAGTAATTTTTAGCTTTATTTCAAAATAGAATTGGGGAGAATAGCGTTACCTGAAGTTAATCATTTAATATCCCTGAAGGACCCACTCTGTATCATCATCATTTTCTCAACCAAGGACTCAAGTGACCCAATATCCTATAAAAAGTACCATCATTTATTTTCATTTTGTGGTATCAATCATAGATAGCCTACTTCACTTTGGATGACAACTCAGTTAAGTTCAGTTCAGCTTTATTCTGGTTTTGCAAAATAAGGTATTTATTTATGAGTCAGTGTTTTCCATTTTTCATATGAATTATTTTTATATTTCCAAAGATGGATGTGGCTGCATACAACTTGTGATCAATTCTTATATTCACATTAATAACACTTCATTTCATTAGGCACGCAGGCTATATGCATAATTTTTAATTACTCACTTCAATATATATCTAATCTTTGCCCAGGTAGTGGCAGCCTAATCTATGCTTCTTGCTGTCGTTGCTAATGGCACTATCATCTAAATTGCTGCAGAACCATTTATCCATCTGTTACAATCCTATCTGATGCAATCTCTAGTTTTATTGAGGAAATGCTGATTACTTCTTTTTGAGATAGATAATGCTTCAGACTCCCCTGTTACTCCTCTCATCTCTGGACTCCGGTGCTCACTGCTATCTGTGGGTTTTCCAAATCAAAAGCACCTCTTGGAGGGAGGGAGGGACGTATCGACCCGAAACAAGGCTGAGATGAGCAAGACCTTGCTGTAAGAGCTTCAATAACTACTAAAGGATCAACGGAGATGATACAGATAATCTTGTTTATCACACAAAGGCATGAATATTGATTGAGGGAGTCGATTAAATGGCATTTATAACAATACCTTTAAACCTCGCTCAATAAAAGTTCATGATCAAGGCTATAGGGAAGAGTTACAGAACAAAGTGGGGGGAAATATACAACTCTTAAGTCCTGTCCCTCACTGTGCTTCACTGCAGAAATGTCCATCCCAACAAGTCATTTAGTCTCATATTATATTCAGTCTTAAAATCTTCTTAAAATGAGAAAAACAGGCAATGGAATGAGATAATACCTCTTGTTTCAAATGCAGTTTCACGTGTTTCAGAAGGCAGAATAAGGCAGATCACTGGTATCAGGAAAATGATTCAAGCGAGTTCTTGAAAGAAGTCACTTTGCATTGAAAACAAGTGAAATTATCTCACCCCAATGTCAGTTTTTTTACTTCTTTCAAGAAAAATAACAAATAATTCAACCCTTGCAGTGTTGCTGCAGACAGATTATAAGGGGACTCTAATTTGCCACAATTTGTCGAACAACAGCTAACATTGGAGTTGAAAGCATTGGAACCAGGACTAATCAACACTATCAACAAAAAGGCCTGAACTGAAAAGACCCGAAGGAGAGAATCCTCTGATCCTACAAATGAAAACATCACATTCCCTCCCCGCTGCAACCTGTTTGCAACACAAGCTCAGTGCTTTCTCCCCTGCAGTCTCTGTGTATGTTGATACTGTTATCCCCAGTGGAAATGGTTTAGAACGGCATTTTCATACCGTAATGGTGAGCGCTAATCTAGTCATGCATTCCTTTGTCCTGTGTGAAAAGGGCTTTTGTAAGCTCTGTAGATGATGCAGCAGAGAGCAGTGTTTTAGCCAGCCGTGTGTGTGTGTGTGTGTGTGTGTGTGTGTGTGTGTGTGTGTGTGTGTCTGTGTTTTTGGGGGCGATTCTGTGTGGTGTCTAAACAGATCCGTGTGTCGCCATGGTGAGGTGATAGGGCAGCCGCCATGGAGTCGCTGTGCGCTTTGGATTGTGTGTGTGTGTGTGTGTGTGTGTGTGTGAGCGAGTCTGTGTGGAGTGGTGTTTAAAGTGCACGGCCTAAAGGGTGAGTGAGGATTAATGTGAGATTTCAGCCCCCAATGATCTGTGGTATTCTGTAGAGGTGCCCTCTGTCAAGCCATCCGTCCTAATGGTCTGTGTGTGTGTGTGTGTGTGTGTGTGTGTGTGGATACATGTGTGCATACATGCAAGTATGCTCTAATGTGTGTATATCTGAACATGTCAGTCAAGGACAATCACAAACACCTTATCTGTCCATTGTTTGATTGATCCATCCATCCATCTGTTCATCTGTCTCTTCTGCTTCCCCCTCCATAATCCATCCATCGCAATCTCACTCACGTCTACCTAAACTGTGCGGCCATTGGCCCGTCCGCCGCAAAGCTCGCTCTATTAATACTCCATGTTCCATGTTCCATTTACGTCGAGCGTCGGTATGACTGTACTCTCACCTCCACGCTAATCCCCCCTGCAATAGATTCCGTATTTGTATTTTTATCTTATTGCCGCCGCGGGCTTACCTGTATCACCGTTGCATATCTAAATGTAATATTCTGTGTTGAATAATAACCCGTATAATCTCTTTTGATGCTTTTTTTTCATGAAATGCCTTCTTGAAGAGGATGTTGACATTGTTAGGATTTCGGATGCTGAGATTCTTTTAAACAAAGGATTATATAGATATAGGTCTGGGTGCTTTAATCTCACACTGGGTTGGAATTGTGTGAGTGTGTGTGTGTGTGTGTGTGTGTGTTGGGGTGGAGATGGGGGGGTGGGGGGTGGGGGGTCGATTTGAAGTGATCATGCTCTGAATTCAGACAGACAGATGGGTTGTTTTTAGTGATGCTGTGTAGAATATTGTCACTAATGCCAAGGATCAGAGGGGATCAGAGACAACCTTTCACCTCAGAAGCAGAGCCACTGACAGAGAGAGCTTGACCAGGGTGCAGTATAGGTGTTGGGTTGCTGCACCCTCTTTACCACCAAAAGGTGCTCTAGCTGCCGATGAGCAAAATGACCTCCGTGATATCACTGCTAGCGATACCCGGCATCTGAGAAGGTGGCAAGAACACGGCATAGTTACCTATCGTATAGCAACCGGATTATTAGGCAAACGCAAGACTCATAGCTGCCTAACTCTGTCCATCTAAGGCTCTGGCCAGATGTAGATCCATCTCCCTCCCAAGCCCCGCCCACCGGCGCCCGGCAGGCCCCGCTCAGTACCTAAAGGGATTTACACAGTCTGTTTTGAATATGGAGATAAAGCATGGGGGGGGTAGGGGGTCGGCTGCGTCTCCCAGCCCTGAATATTACCTGCATATATTTGTGCTTGCGCTTGTGGTTGTGTGTGTCTGTGTGTGTGTGTGTGTGTGTGTGTGTGTGCCTGCATTTGTGTGTGTGTGTTTACTGTATGGTGCTGTTGGTGTCCTTGAAAGGGGGTGGGGAGGGAGGGGGGAGGGTGTGTGGGGCTTCCGCTGGTCCCTTGCGAAGGCCCCCTTTGTCTGGAGATCATCTACTATCCTGGCCTTTAAGAGGATTACCGCATGTTATGACATCAAACTGGAAAGCACAGTGATCGTCTCCCGTCGACGACAAGCCTTAAGCGGACTACAGGCGGCGATGCATTAGCGAGCCCGTATTCACAGCAGCTGGGTATTCACCGTTCACTTTACCTGCGATACTCGACTTTAGAACGTATAAACGGATTTCTGGGTGACGCTTTCAATGCCAGCCATGTGTTTAGCATTCGCCGCGCAGGCATAAATCCTAAAACAAGACAGCTATTTGGACTTGCGTGTGCGTGCAGTTCCGTGCCGCACACCCAAGGTTCCTCCGTAGCCTCACGTGCCCGATCGCGGCATCATGCATACCAACACTATCTATTTGTGTTCATGTTCCCCTAGAGGTGACTGGGAGAGAGAGAGAGAGAGAGAGAGAGATGGAAGATACAGGGGAGGGGGTTAAGAATAAAAATGGGATACACGATGAGGAGCTCGAGAGAGGCAGAGGAAGGGAAACCAATTGGCAAGTTACAGACTTTTTTTTTTTGAGTTTGGAGTGTGTGCACTCCATATTGCCATGAGCTGCCGCATAAATTGGAATTGAAACCCCAGCTGGCCATGAGAAATCCATTGAGAGTTTTCTTGTTAGTCTCCAGCCTACTTCAAATCATGTATCCCTGTCTTCCAGGTGTACTTATTATTTTCTCCCTTCATACTAAACCGCTATTAAAAGTCCCCTCCCCCCCTCCATCGCCCTTTTAAAAGATGTGTGAATGTTTTTGCTTGTGGCTCGCTAAAAGAATGAAACAAAAAACAAAAAAAAAACATGGTCTGTATTTTTCTATAAATAACGGTCGGGCTTCTCCTCGGCAACCTTCGAGGCTGAGCGCCAGGCGCACAGCGCACCCTAAGGTGTCGTCAGAATTTATCTGGTCCCGCACACAGCAGTATTCATCACAATGTAAAACGCCGCGCCTCTGCAATACATCACAATCCGGCCACAGGGCCACCGTAAATCAAAACTACAATGCCCTTGACGTCTGCATTAGGCCCATAAACCACCATTTTTTTGTATTGTTTTGTTTTTTCATTCAGACCCAGTGGACGGTGTGAGATCCTTGTCCTGTAGTGAGCTGACCAGCAGCATCCTCTGTGTGTGTGTGTGTGTGTGTGTGTATCCAGACTATAAAGCTCTAGGCAGTAGGGGGAGGGGGGGGGGGGGGGGGTTGTGGGTTGTGAGACGGCAGGTGGAGCCTGTCTGTCTCGAATTGTGTCCCTGGCCCTGACTGAACGGTGATTTATGGCTTCTACCTGGTCAATGGCTTCGGTCCAGGCTTAGGGTGGTCGCCGCCTTGCACTGCCAGACATCTTGATGAGAGTAATGTGTCTGTACAGCGGTCTAGCAGGCCCTCACACACACACACACACACACACAGTGACACCCCCTCCTGCATGTGCACGAGCGACGTACACTGTGTTTCAGCAGTTGACAAAACACACACACACACACACACACACACACAATGGCGGCCGTGCACGTGCGCAGACGCGTGCAGAGCTCATTGCGGATGCGGCGTGGGGAATACTTGGAGCGGGGGGCCTGTGCTTTATTAGTATTTAAGAGGGGGGAATGAGTGTGTTTGACTTTCAGATTGACTTAGCAGCTAGAGATCAGTGGCTCGGCTCAGATGTGTCCAGCTGGTTTCCACATACGCACCGCCCCGGTGTCTGAAGCTCGTCAAAGACCACTTTGTTCTCCTCTGCTCTCCCTCTCTCGCGCGCCGTGGAGGTATCTTGACTAAAATGGATGTTTTATGAAATACCGTTTTTTAACGCGGCGAGTCCTTCACCTCCTGAGGAGAATGTATGGCTGCTTTTTTGTGCTGGTTAAAAAGTAATGAGTGCGGGCTCTTTAGGAAAAAAAAAAAAAAAAAAGGACGTTTCTGACCCTCTTGAGTCATTTGTATGCTTGGCCACCGCTCGCTCTTTCTCTGGGGATTACAGAATAACTTCCAGCACACACACACACACACACACACACAGACACACTCTGCCGCTGTACTCCTGCCACTGTCCTCAGCCCATTGAATAGCCCACAGAGATACAAGCAGCTGAAAACCTGCAACAAACACAGGGGGCAGCAGCTTTGGCAGTGGATTAAATACAAAGCCTTGGGCGTTTAGAATAAAATACACCAAATTGATTTGGCCTGTTCTATTTAAATGGAGAATGCTGATAATAGCTTTTCATTAACACAGGTTCTTTGCCTGCGTACTTGGTGATAGTTCAGTAGACCCCCATTAGACAGAGGGCAGATCCATTCACTTTAAAAGGCTTGGATATTGGTACTGGCAAGAAGGTTTCCACATAAAATTCCTTTATGTTGTTTTCAATGATCACTTTGAAATGGCAGTGCTGTCTGCTCTAAAGTTGTTGGACCCCTTTTATTGGCTGTTTGTATAGTTTGCATAGATTATCCATAGCATCAGGGTTAATCCTGTATCAAAGTCCTAAATAAACATTATAGAGATCAACAACAGTATAAATACATAAATATAGACAAAAGAAAAAGGAAAGCTGTGCAGTCATATTCCTTGAATGTAGAGGAAAAGATGTGAAAATAAGTTGATCACAAAAGCGTTCCTCTTGTGTGTGTGTGTGTGTGTGTGTGTGTGTGTGTGTGTGTGTGTGTCTCTCAGGCATGAGAGGGTGTGGTGCTGACTTGAGTGTCTGCCTCATAAATATAGCAAGCCTTGGTGTTCAGAGCCTGAGCTTTGTACTTCACTTATCATTCTGTACAGGTTTCATCCAGTGTTTTCTACATTTCAACTGCCTACCAACTCCGCACACGTACTGAACACACACACACACACACACACACACACACACACACCTGTTCTCCCCTCTCAGCTCTCAGCAGGCCTACCACCAATCTGCTCAGCAGTCAGCCAATCAGTCGGCGCTGTGTGGTTTAGATCAGACGGAGCTTCCACCATTGGCCGACTCGGAGGCAGACAGCCAGCCAGGCCGGCAGGGACGGGAGAGCTGCTCTTGCTCTGCAGAATCAGAAGGTATTCGGGGCAGGGCGCTTTCATTAGTTTAATGTTGTATCAGGTTAAATTTCATAAGCTAAATGCCCCCTTTCTTCTCTAATCAGATCAACAAAAATCAGACAGTCTGTATCATCAGGTGCGTTTTCCACGAGGCTCGCCCTGCTGTTCCAAATATTGGAAGTACAAGCGTTGTCCCATGAGATTTTTGTCAAAGTCCCTCTCTCTCTCTCTCTCTCTCTCTCTCTCTCTCTCTCTCTCTCACACACACACACACACACACAAACAAACCCATACAAACTCTGCCAAATATGAAAAAAAAAAAAAAAAAAAAAAAAGCTTCTGCTCATGCCTCGGTTCACTTCACATACTGCACATTGTTTGCTCCTTTCCTTTGTGTTTGTCTGTCTTTTTTTTTGTTTCTCTCCCTCCGTTTTCTCATTCATTCATGCCCAGTGCTGCAGTCATGGCTAGGGATGAATCCACAATCGACACCCACTGTATTTTCTCAGAGGAATAACTCTGGCGAGAAAACTCAATCTTCTAAAATGTTCAGTCTAAAGGAGGCTTGGGTCTGACATGAATGCAGCCTGCAAATCTCTGGCCTTGACTTCAACCTCAGCAAATGGGAATAACTTCTACATAATATACATTGGATCCAGATTTTAAAGCTGGATCAGTCTTGACTTTGGCCAGTGCTGTAGATCCAGGCTGGGTCCGGATAGAGGAAGCGTATAAGGAAGAAATTGCTCAATGCTGTCACCGAAAAAGTCAAATCTTCAAGTTTAGCGTAGAGTAAGCATGAAAAGCGTTAGCTGAAACTAATTTTAGCCCCTCTTTCTCTTTATAATCTCGAGCCTTAGGGTCCTCTTGAACCTCTGCCCCCAATTCCCTCCATCCATCCGTTTCTTTTCACATACCTCCTTCCTCTGCTGGGGAGTTTGGGGCAAAGTGAAGTAAATTGATGAGATCGTCTGATAGATAATTTTGTAATGTTGCTGGCTCTTCATTTTCCCTCGGCAGGAGCGGTTCTGAGTCTTTCATCACTCGCCCCTCTGTCTCTGTCATCGGGCTGGCAGATGCGTGATGCACTGCAGATTTGTGTGCGTCTGTTTGTGTGTGTGTGTGTTTGTGTGTGCACGTGCGTGCCATAGTGTGTGTGTGTGTGTGTGCGTGGGATGATATTTCACAACTTTTTGAAGTGAATATCAGCATCTTTTCTTTGCCTAGACTTCTTTCGCAGCCATAAACAATAACTCGCTACAGGTATTTGCTCTTTCCTTTGATCCTCATCAGTCCAGAAATTCAGCTGTCTGTTGTCTTACTTGCTGTCCCAGGAATCGTGATCTGTTTCTTTTTTTTTTTTTTTTTGTATTTTGTTTTTTTTGAAGCTGCTGATTATCCAGAGTAATTGATACACTTGAGAGAGTGGACTCTTACTTTTCAAAGTGGGTGCGGTACAGTTACATAAACCCCTAAGTAAACCACATAAAAAGGGAAGAAACACTGCATTCTATTTGCATAGTAATTCATTCTTGGCCCTCTTATGTGTTTGTAAGCCTCACATGAGTGCATCTCCAAAAGCAGAAAATGATAAATAAGTAATATGACCTAAGCCTGCTTTCCCTGCTCTGTGGGGAGCTGGTGTGTTGTTGATGTGTTTACGTGGCGAAGGTTTGAACATTTAGTGTTAGCCCAGGGCTATAATTTACCTTGTCTCACCTCTGCAAGATGTGGATTTTTCCTTATGATCAAGACATCAGAATAAAAATTCAAGACATCAGAATGCAAATTAATAAGCATTACCTTGACACAAGTGCATTTACATATATGCATTGCCATACACAACATCTAAAATACTGTTGAATGTAAAAAAGCATGTTCTCCCATGTAAATCACAAGGCAGCCTGCTACACAACATAGCTTTTATTGCCATGAATTATTTGCAATATGTAAAAGGCGTCGGCTACAAGACGCAAGGCAACATGTTTACAGCACAAGCGCCAGTTACTGTTATTGACGTACTCATGTACATAGAATAGAATAGAATAGAATAGAATAGAATAGATATTTTGTAGCCTCAAGGAGAATTTTCCTTGAAATTCACCAAAAACAAACTATAAACATACTGCATGGTGCTCATTCATTACATAAAACACATGACAGCTCATCTAGAAACCACAGAAATAGGAAGGGCATAATTACATTCCTTAGCAGCATTCAGCAGTCGATTGCTAACCAATATAAATGAAGTGACAGATCTCTTTGTTTGAAAGGGCAATATTGGTGTCATTTAGAGTTATAGCCCATTTACTTACTACTGTATATGTACAGTTTACATTTCCCAATCATTTTGCAATGCATGCCGTATATAAATATTTTTTTCCACATTCACTTGTTTTTCAGTGTTTGTAAGATAAAAAAACTTTGTGGTGTCAAACCTAGTTTGAAATTAACGGCTGTCCTGCACCCCAAGTGAGAAGACATGAATGTGACAGTAAAGTTTGTAAGGCAACATGTTTTAAGAGATGATTTCCTGGTGGAGACTTCCATTTCTTCCTGTGGGTGTCAGTGGGTGCATCACGTTACGCTCTGCTTACTGTCAATCACCTGATATGAAACCACTCAACTCTGGGATCAATGAAATAACAATAAAACAGAAAATTTGACAAAACTTAATTAAGGCTTCGTGTTTACTGTCATGGATTGTCTAGCTTGGGCAATCTTCAAACGAGCCCTGACATCTCCAACTATACTGACTGTGTGCAGACACCATCAGGAATAATGTAAAGGAGAGGGACAACCTAGATGATTGGCACATACTTAAAAAAAATACCATAAGCCTGCAACAACAATTATTTTGGCAATCGATTCATCAAAAAAATTGTCACCAGAACAATCAATTAATCTAACAAATGCGTTCTCAGTTCAATTAACCATAACAAAGGAAGAAAGGAGAAAGTCATTCATACACCTGTGTTTGTTAGGAAGTCAGGAAGAAAAATAGTAAAGGGACAATTTGAATTATTTTGTTTATCATGTCAACTAATCATTGCAGCCTTTTAAACAGCGGTATTATCCTGTTGTGGACACTGGTGATGTCACCCTATAAGAGCTGTGGTAATACAGTATTTTTCCCATCATGCCATAGTCATCAGGAGGCAGTCATTCATATATCTTTTTGTTATCAAACTTCATCACAGTGCACAGCACTTGAGGGAAATCATTTTCTACAAATCATAGCTGGTCTTCATTGTGCAGTATCTAATCAATAAAGGATTTAAAGTGTATATTATTGTGAAAATGTCACTTTAACAATGACTCACATCTTAGCTATGAGTTTCACACTATTGAATTTTGCATGACATTACACAATGTGAGAACTTACTTCTGGGTTCTTTGTTGCAATCAGCTTGCATGGACTGCTGCAATAGAGTTGGCAATAAAACAATACATGCTCTTACAATAAAACACACTGATCTGTAAGCAGTGCACCTCTGTATGGATGCAATATGTTATAAGCTGTTTTTTTTAATGCTGTGTTTGAAAATGTTAACTAGCAAGCCAAACTGCCAAACAATACTGTATTCTCCATAGAGGAGATTAAGGCTTTGCAGAACATTCTGTTAAAAGTATTATTTTTTGGATCACTTTGCTTTTCAAAAACATCCGACACAACGCCAGTTCTTCATTGCTTGACCGATGTCCGCATTGCAAAAAGTACTGCAGCAATACAAAGGGATGAAATGTCACTGTCCAAGTACAAGGTCTAACTCCCCCGCTCCAGCCTTGGCTCCAAGTGAGAGTGGACCCTGCAGAGATGCTGCTTCAACCTCTGTGACTGCAGTCCTCGACACTGAGACTTTTGGGAGCAAACTACTCTCCTCCCTGCCTAAGGACTTTCTTGACATTTTGAAAACCAGGCCAGGGCCGTTTGGGAGAGCAAAAATGGCAATTACTATATGAGACGTTAATGCGGCTGGGGCCGAACTGAAGAATCATTTAAATACAGTGACATTGGAGTCGGTCGCTTTGAGTGGCTCTGTTGGAACAATGAATGCATGTTTGCAGCACAAGGTGAAACAACTCTCCACTCTGACTCACTCGCTGCAGGACAGATGAAAGGACCTAGAAGTGATGGAGAAGGAATAGTAGTAGGATTGTTAGAGTGCCAAAGTGCCCAGAGAACAGCTCCGCAGCCTCTGAAGAAAGCATTCAGGATGAAGCTGCACTACTGGACAGATCTCACCGGACACTACAGCCAGTGGCCAAGCAGGGACACCCCTATTACCATAATCGTGCCTCCATCCAGCGCCTCGCCAGAGAAAAAACAATGGATCAGAGTGAGTGGAATGGCTGTTTCTGTTTATCCTGACTCCACTGCACAAGTGGGTACGGGCCATGTGGCATTCAGCTGTGTCAGGCAGCAGCTCCAAGGGGCACAGGGGGTCAATTTGGCATCTTCCAGCCAGCCTGCATCTGTGTCACCTGCAACAACATGGAGAGTATCAGGCCAATATGACACAGAACATTACACAACACAGCGGCAAACCTGGCAAGTGACAAGTGTTTTTCTCCATAATGACTGAAGTAGAGTTTTTCACACAATGACTAAAGTAGAGTTTTTCACACAATGACTGAAGTAGTTATCCTCAGACTGGCTTAAGGAGAATCTTTGGCTAATTGCGAAGTCTGCCTTGATGCAATACCCGAGGTGAAAAGTCGGCTTATATCCCTTCCATTCTCCCACATATCCTGTAGTAGGGCTAGACAGAAATACTTTGCCACTGATGTTGGCCCTTACCACATAAATGGTATCTTTACACTTTTACTGTCAACAACACCCTGAGAGGCATGAGCAAAAAAAAAAAATTTTTTTGATCTGTCAAGACAAACATTTTTTTTTCTCCCGTTTGTATCTCAATATATTGACTTAACAACAGGTGCCAAAAAATGCCTGGTGAGATGTAAGATTGTTTACCACTCACAGAGTATATCAGGGACAAAGCAGGTGCTCTGTTGTTGTTGTTTTTTAAATACAAAATGTTATATAGGGTGTAGGGTGTTGTCTTTTTTCTGTTAAATGGAGAAGATGTTACGTTGTGCCTCAAATATTCCATAACCTATCCTATGATCTGTAGGGCTTAGCTGATAGTTTAGTGGTTGCCCGGTTACAAGCACTTGTGTGCATAAAGTACTATAGTTTAGAAGAGGTAAGTGCCGTCTTCCATTTAGAGGAAGGTCAGCATGAGTATGTCTTGTACTTGTAAGTCAGGCTGTATTTGTTTCACAGGCTGGAACATTAAGGGATGCTGCAGGGTTTTTGCACTCGTAGAATCATTGGGTTTAGAGCTGTGGGATAGGGGATCCCCCCACACCCCCTGCAAGGCGGGGTCCCCCCTTGCATCTCAAGACCCCAGCTCCAGCACAAAAAGAAAATGGATACAATATATACAGTACATATAAAGGTAAATACAATAGCTGTGTCTACAATTTAGAGCCTGACAAATACAAGTGGTCACATTAATAGCTCAGTGTTGGAAGCAAACGGGGCCCGCAGACTTCATCTAGAAGCTGCCATGAAAACATTTGCACAGGCAAATGCGAGGCGACGCATTCGTATGGGCTGTTAGGTACAGGCAGGAGGCTGCAGAGAAAGACGAGACTAAAAACTGATTTTAATCCCTTTGATTTCATTCAGACTTATTTTTACTGCGGCTCATCTGTGTGCAAAAACCCACAGGACTATGCAAAAGGTTGCCTTGATAAAAACGTCTGTTGTGGCATTCGGCCTCGTGTTTTCTTTTTTTTTTATTTCGTAAAGATTATTTTGTGCGCATTTTATCTCTATTTGACACACAGTGGAGAGACAATAACTATTTGGAGAGAGAGCAGGGGACGACATGCAACAAAGATCTCAGGCCAGATTCAGACCCAGAACTTAGCCAACTGAGCCACTGGAGCTATTAATAGTTACCCATGTTAATGAAATCAGTGTATATTTGCTGAAGGAGTTGTAATAAGTCGCTGTGTCTGCATGATCAAATGTTGTTAGCCTTCACAAATTCACAAGGAGACTGGAGCGAAATGGAAGCGGACAGATAAACCACTTCCGACAGACGGGAGCAACTATGAAAGATTCCCAGTCAGGAAGATTTATTTAGGAAGTCATGTTTTTTTTAAATAATAACATAAAATAATAACACATTTTTTTTGGCACTGGGCTGGGTTGTCTAGAGCCATGCTATTGTAGCAGAGTGAATTACTTTAATGAGCAAATTGCGTAGACTTGCGTAAGAGTCGACCACGAGACTCCTGTTAATGTAGGCCACATGTTTTGGTTTTGGTTATCTCCGAACTCGTTCTGGGTTCGCATCTTTGAGGCCATTTGCATCTTTGACGCCTTTTGCATCTTTGAGGCATCACTGCCCCCCCTCTTAGGCTGGGTATTTATTCCTCTGGCACTGGAAATCAGATGAACCTCTTTTGATCATATATGGGGTTAATTAAGTGCTTTCTCTGCTGCCATTAGAAAAATGTAGATATAGCAGGTACAGGTCCCGAAAGAAGTTGAGTTTGACTTGGTCCCCTTTCAAACTCATTATATGGTTCTTTGGCATTAATAATATACAGTGACTTCCCTGCACTTGTCTGAATGTGCAATGGCAAATGCTCTTTCATCACTGTGAAGGTTAATGTGAATTTACTCACTGCCAATATGAACACTGCTATCATATGCATTTTATTTATCTCTAATAATGCGATATTTGTAAACTGAAACGTGCTTTACATTACGCTCTGCTTACTGTCAATCACCTGATATGAAACCACTCAACTCTGTCTGGAAACAATGAAATAACGATAAAACAGACACTCAACTGTCACTCAACTGGTGATGTCACCCTATAAGAGCAGGATGGCATAGCAAACAATACATGCTCTTACAATAGAACACATTGATCTGTAAGCAGTGCTCCTCTGTATGGATGTAATATGTTATAAACTGTTTTTGTTAATGCTGTGTTTGAAAATGTTAACTAGCAAGCCAAACTGCCAAACAATACTGTATTCTCCATAGAGGAGATTATTCTCCCACATATCTTGTAGTAGGGCTAGACAGAAATACTTTGCCACTGATGTTGGCCCTTACCACATAAATGGTATCTTTACACTTTTACTGTCAACAACACCCTGAGAGGCATGAGCAAAAAACCCCAATAAAAAACAATAGACATTTTGATCTGCCAAGGCAAAGTTTTGTCTAATTTTTTTTTCTCCCGTTTTTATCTCAATATATTGACTTAACAACAGGTGCCAAAAAAATGCCTGGTGAGATGTAAGATTGTTTACCACTCACAGAGTATATCAGGGACAAAGCAGGTGCTCTGTTGTTGTTGTTTTTTAAATACAAAATGTTATATAGGGTGTAGGGTGTTGTCTTTTTTCTGTTAAATGGAGAAGATGTTACGTTGTGCCTCAAATATTCCATAACCTGAAACTCTCTCCAGGTGTTAAAAAAAGAACAGATAAATGCAGCGGCTCAACTAGGGAGGCGAAAAGCTCAGGTCACATTCAAATAAACAGCTAATTATTTTATTATCATGCATAATGATTAAGTTTGAGCTTCAACAAACAATGAGTGTTTGTTTATACGGAAATGTTTGCTGTGAGTATGCAGAGGGAGAGACAGGGGAAGAGTGTTTTCCAGCTAGTCAGTTAGCAAAGTGAGGCAGGGTTGATTTAATGCTTCCTCCATCATGTAAAGCACACAAGCATGTTGGTGATTTGTTGGCTGCCAGTCTCCTCCAGGCCTGCAGCGTGAGCCAGACCGTCAGGTAAATTGATCAAGCCGCTTGATTGTTCCAGCTCCTCGTTCGTTTTAAGCTATTAATCCAGGCCTGTCTTTGTGCTTTTGCCTTGTCGGGTTTACCAGATGGAAACCAAAAAAAGGAAAAAAAACCCAGCCTGTTTCCTTTGTAGAACTTTTGCTTTGAGCCACAAGCACAACATTTTTAATTCATTGTATACACTCAGTTTTGCAGTGTTCTCAGTTTTACAGTGTTCTCAATTTGGCAGCATTTACAGTCTCTGTCAAGTGGAACTTGGAAATGCCTGGTTCCTGGTTGTTTGCAACCGTTTGCAAACATTTGAATAAGATGTATGTCATCACTACAAATGCACCGTGGGACTGTGCAGGATCTGTACTTGTTATATTTGTGGTCCTCATGGTTTTGTGGTTACCACCAGTAATAGCACTGCTAACACTTTACATTACGGTTTGCTAGTTATGCAGATAGCTGGCACCTCCTTAATGAATCAACAACGGTATTGTTAACTGACAGTTTAATTTATCATTATGTCACAGTTTGTGTATTCACTACCTCTGTGCTAGCAACTGGTAATTATGCTAATGATGTATGTAGTGTGCATGCTCATATAAAGACGTAACATGGGAACATACCAGTAGTTACATGTTAATTTCACTAGAAGCACATTGCTGGTGTAATGAGCAGAACTAACATATAACTACTTCTTTATATGAGCATAAATACTACATAATGCATTAGCATTATAATTACCAGTGAATACATAAACTGTGACATCATTTTAACAATGTCATTCTTGAGTCATTAATAAGTGCTTAATCATTTATCAGCATATTTCATAGTTGTGCCTAAGTGGTGGTGAGTAGCTAACTAATATGTCAAATAGCGTTTAATCAGTGATTAATTAGCTGCATAATTAAACATTACCGAGCAGACGGTGTTAATGTAGTGTTACCATAGCATTTATGGGATCATCCGTTGTGCCCTCTCCTCCAGTGTAAGTTGAAATGTCATCATTTTAATTTCATTTTCGGGATGAAACACATGAGTAAGAGTGAGCTGCACTTCACTCTGACACACTGAATTTCCCATTTCTCACCATGTTGAACCTTGACCTTACATGAAGTGAGATGAACTGAGAGCTGGGAGAGCACAGGTTGTTTCATGCAATTAAAGTTGGATAGTGATCGAGAGTTATGTAATGTCCTCGGGTGCTAGGTGACCTTGTTGGTATGAAATGCATACCTTCATACATACTGAGGTTGTGTTCTTGAATATTAGAGTGTGATCTTTACTGTGGGTGTTTTTTTTTTTTTTTTTTGCCAATTTTAGGTTCATGGCTTCCAGGATAATGGGCTATAATTAAACAGATGGTTGAACAAAATAGGCTTAGATCAGATTGTTTCATTCAGGTTTCCAGATGGTGCCCACCTTCAATCTAAATCTTCAGAATCCAAATCTGAAGGATGGAAAGAAGGAGGGATGGACAGAGAGGAAGAGAGAGAGTACAAGTCTGAGAATAAGAAAGAAAGATACTCTACCTTTATCTATCCACCAAATCGTGGCTGCACTTATCACCTCTTCTAATCAGGATCCGCTTGTTAATTGTCTCTTTATTTCGATCACTGATTAAACCGCGGCCAAAAGGAAATTTGTTTTTCTCTTTCACACTTTCAGCTGAATAGATTGAAAAGATGTCGAGCAATTGTTCTTTGTGCATGGCACTCTGCAGTATATCTAGTATTCCAGTGTTGCCCTGCGCAAGCTAACTTATTTAAGATTTCATTTCCGAGTCCTCCCCAAGGTCTATGTGTACAACCTCCAACAAAAGGATTGAGGGAGAGGTACAGTACAGTACCTCACCTTAAAGTCAGGGAGTCATCTGGAAGTGAGGAGTAGCCAAGTGAGTGCTGTCTCCACTCATATCTTTAAAGCCTCTTCGATTCTGGGGAGCTCTGCTCTTGGCAGGCAGTTTTTTCGAGGGAAAATCCACCCTAAAATAGACTTAACATCATCTACAATGCCTGGAGCTGCTCTGCTGAAGGTGAGAGGGTGACTGATTTTGTGGACACAGTGACAGCACCCAGGGTGAAATTTAAGGGAAATGGACACATTTCCATACAGTATGTAGCTCAAGCTGAAAACATCCTGAGTCCACAAAGCCAGTCGACAATTCATTGTCAGCAGATTAGACCCAGGTTTTGTTTCTTGATTTCATTGTAGATCACAATCTTAGTTTTCTAGTTTTTTTGCTTTGGATGCTTTGTTTGTGTTCATAAATTGTTGCTTAAACTGCCTGAAATGATAGCAATTACATGAGTGGATTCTGTTTTAGGGTGGATTATCCCTGCTAATTGCTTATTTTTTACGTTGCAGCTCAGGTCTTTCAGAGTAATGGGCTCATAGATGAGATTTGGCAGTTGGACAGAATGGTAGTGAATGCGTCCGTCCACCCGACCGAGCCTCGGAGAGCATGAAGCCCCGCGATGTGCAGGATGAGAGCAGAGGAGAGGGAGGAATGATGCCCAAGTGAAAGCTCATTTCTGTGTTCTGATAGCTCCATCCCAGCTCTACTCCGTGTCTCTCCCTGTGATTGTGCCGGGCCGATGGAGAGGATCGGCGCTATCCTGAAATGACCACAGAGGAAATTTTAGCACCGCTGCCACCAGGCGTTCCCGAGTCTGAGACACGCAGTGTCACAATGACACGGCCTCTTATGTCACAAGCTATCACTCGTTACGTTACATAAAACCATTTTGCCATCAGGGAAAATAGATGTTCCCGCTCTTTCACCTTGCAAAAAAAAACGAAAGGCCTAAGAGCGCCTGCCTCGTTGGGAGTTATATGTGTATGTGTGTGTGTGTGCGAGCGTGCACGTGTACAAGTACGTGTGTCTGTCTCCAACTCCCTTTAAAATGTAACTTTCCGTGGACTCAGGTAACCTTCCCAGCTGATAGGTTCCTGTGAAGATGTTCTGCAGCATGTCCTGTCTCATCAACTGGGTGTCCTGGTCTAACACCGGCCCTGCGGACTCCTGTCCCTTCTCATCTTATCATCACCTAAACAAGAACATGATTATCCTCCCGTTGTTTCTAGCTACTGACTACCCACCACATGGCAGCTGCTCCCGATACCCTCTGAAAAACACATTTCATGACAAGCAAGTGTCACATCTCTGGCTGTCACGCCGGCTGACTGAAAAATGGGAATACGCCATGCATATGGTATGTATCTACTTCTGCTAATGTAAACCACAACACGGCGTGAAGGCCCACTGGAGCGTTTCAATAGGGAGACATTGCCATTCCAGGCGGGTGTGGGGAAAGCTAGGTAGCGTTTTATATGGCAGTTTGCAAGGGAGAGAATGTGGACAGAGAGAGAGAGAGAGAGAAAGACAGACATAGACACAGAGAGAGAGAGACGTTAAGAGAGAAAGAGTAGGGTGTAAAGCAGTACAATTATATAGTACCACCACATACACAAACAAACACACACACAGATCCATCTTTGATATTAAATTATCACTGCATTTGTAATGAAGAGACAGAGGAAGAGAGAGAGGACTGCATTAAATAATAGTGATGTGTGCATTAAAGGAAAGAAGGAGAGATTTAGCCATAAGCCCTTGCATCATATTTACCAGGGCCTGGTGGATCTCATATCAAGTGGGCTTAGTTAGAATGTGTTTCTATTCAGCATGTGCAGAGGGAGGGAGACAGAGATGGAGAATGTGTGTGAATGTTCTGTGTGTGTGTGTGTGTGTGTGTGGGTGTGTGTGTGTAGGTTTATGTATGTATGCCCTGCAGCCTCTCAAGTGACATGACAAAGATTGAAAACATGCCCAATCATTCTTTATTACGAGTGTGCAAGGTACTTGTGTGCAAGCTCTGCAGTGGGGGAACAGGTGTTGTTCTAAACATTAGCAGGTGACGGGGGGTCTGGTACGGGCTCGGTGTGTGTCACTGTACACGCACACACACACATACACACACACACACATATCTCAGGAGTCGAGGGTTTTCTACCTCAGCTCATTCATCACTCTTCTGCCTCCTTTGACTTCAACAAATCGAAACACCTCAACGGGAAATCCTGAACTTTTCAATTTATCAGTGTTGAATAAACGGCCTCTGACTTCAGAAGGACCTCCAGTGCTATATAGTACTTTCGGAAATTCTCACTGGTGAGCAACGCACAGAGCATCAAGTTAGTTAAGCCAAGCAAATGTGGCATATCCCAAACACTTGAATAGCGGGACGTCAAGATGAAATGTAATTAAATTGAGTGTGACTGATAACTTCCTTATTTAAAACTAACTGGAGAATTAGCGCTCTTTATCTCCCCAGCAAGGCGCTTCCACTTGACACGCCGCCATCTCAGAATTGTCAGGAAGAAAATTTGGCTAATTAAGCCACGAAGACAAAACAATGTCAGCGGTGGCAATGCAGGAAACGTTGCGGTGTGACGGCGTCAAGGAAACTAATATCTGGCTCTGATCCTGAGCGAGCGGCGCCAGCCGCACCTTAGGGCCAATAGCTGGAAATCACAGGAGGGCAGGATGCCTCCTCCTCATCTTCTTCCCCTGTAACCCTCAGGGCTTCTTTGTTCCCAGGGAATCTGCGGGGGTGTAGGAGTCCTACGCTGTGCCAGGTGTATTTCTCTTTTTTTCTTTTTTCTCTGGCTGCAGATTCATTGTGATTCTCCCTCTCTGGCTGCAGAGATACAGGCAGAAAGCATGCGTGACTTGCCGTGGCGTGGGGGGGGGGGCAGGGGTTTTGTGTATGGAGCACACAGGGGGCAGACAAAGTGAGCCTTGCAAATGTGACAGTGTGGGCCCTTCCGGGCACAGACGGACAAAAAGAGAATCCACATGGATGCACATTCAAATCCATAAACACACGCTGGTTCAACACAAAGTATATGCCCGATGACTTGCACCCAGCTGCGCATCTCTCTCTCTCTTTCTCCCATACATGCACGTGTATCCTCGCCCACGCTCACACGCACACAGCATGACATGCAGCTTTTTGCAGAGAGTAATCCGGATAGGAATAGCTAAATTAAGCAGAGTTATGGCAACACAAACTAATGAATCATTAATCTCTCAATGCTGCGTGGCCACTTTTCACATTAGCTGCTTCTTCCAAGCCATCAGACAGCAGGACCACCATCTTTCATCTCCAAACACGGAGGACACCAACCGAGCTGGCTGGAGGAAGAGAGGGATATCAGAATATTATTAGGAGGATTGAAAGCAATTGAAGGAGTTGAAAGAGAGGGAGAGCTTGGACTCGATACTTTTTTTTTGGGGGGGGGGGGATCAGGTTAAACAAAAAAGTTAGAGGGAAGAAGGATGGATGTGAAGATGGGAATGTACGGAGGAGAGGAGGGGGATGAAAGGAGGGAGACAGATATGGGCATAGGCAGAGATGAGAGGGATGAGAGGAGATTTGAGGAGGGTGTGTTTAGCTTGCTGTGTGCCAGCGGAACGGCGGCGACGGCAGCTGCGGCATTGGCCCCGGTGAGCGTGTCTAACAGCCGCCCACTTGAGCTCGGTGACCTGCAGCACAGCGCCGAGTCGCAGCCACACACTTCATATTGTTAAAAAAAAAGGTCACTCATCAACAGGGGCCTCGTATCTCATCCAACACTCCTACGCCACTTACCAGCTGGTCAAAGGTATTGTGGCAGAGTGGATGTCTATAATTACTAGGTCGTACCCTCGCATATTGACTCCTTCCTGAGTTGAGGCGAGCGTCAGAGTTTGTCCCCGCTGCTGTCAAAGGACCGTTTAAAGGGCAATAGACAAAGCATTATATTAACACGAGGCGCAGGGAGAAGAGAGCGGTTGTTCATTCACTCGTAGTTAAAGCTGGGTTCGCACAGGCGGAAAGATCACATCTGCCCATGCTGAGTCTGGAGCGCTCAACAATCTGATTTTCACACAATGGCAACATCAACATTCGGCACCAGCGCGCCGTACTAAACATTTCAACCGGTCTCTTGTCTTTTTATGTATTTTTAGGGGGTCCATAAGTGTGAGCTCAACTGTGAAATTACTGGCTTAGTTGAATAGATTGCCACCTCCTTTTCCTTGCTCTCTGTTGTTTCAGATGATTTGTTGGTGCGAGGCTGGTGGTGTTAAGGATCGCAAGTGGCGATTAATGCCGACTACAGAGTATACACTACCAGCCAAAAGTTTGGACACACCTGATTGAATGTTTGTTTTTCATTATCTTAAAGCCATTTTGATCTAAAGGCTTCTGCTTAAATGCTTGAAATTTGTTATTAGACAAACAGTGAAGCAGATGCCTTTGCCTTTCCATCAAGGCAAAGGGTGGCCGCTTTAAAGAATCTAAAATATAAGAGTTTTTCAGTCACTGCATAATTCCATTTGTGTTATTTCACAGTTTTGCTGTCTTTACTATTCTAAAATGTGAAAAATAGTAAAAAAAATAAAGAAAAATGCATGTGTCCAAACTTTTGTCTGGTGCTGTATCTCTTGAGGCACTGAGGGCATTGCACATCCTAATTCTCCTGTCTCTGAATCCCACCCCAGCTGTCATACACCTATGAAGCTGCTATCGTTCTCCTTTCAAAGAAGAACCACCTCAAACGACCCACCTCCTGAACTCCCTATCACCAAAGCCGCCGTTAAATGACGAGCCGAGTGAGAATGGCAGCACTTCAGAGACCCATGAGTAACATGGAGGGAAGTCGGGAAATTGTCCTGTCCGTCTAAGACACGTATTGAAGTGGAGCTGTCTATTTGGACCAAGGGCATGGTGCTTTATGGAGAGGCTTACTGAGTGTATTGGGAGGCGGGGAGATGGAAGGACTAAGTGGCAGTGTGGAGAAGCTGGATGTGAGCTATTGAGCCACTCTAAAAAAGCCACTAGCAACAGGTCACTTACCAGGTTCCCTCGTTGATCTGGGTCGACTGCTTGGGCCAAAGCAGGACATCTGCAGACTGAGAGACAGTTGGCTAGTTAATAGCTGAAGGAAGGTATTGTTCAGCTCAGCTCAACTTTCCCATGAAGCATGCATCAGTTCTGAAGGGTGTTCCTCTAAATTCTTCTAAATTTAAGGAGCTCCTATTATAGGAATTCAGAAATGTAAAGTTTTTGCAAACACACACATACACAAACATCCACCTACAGAATCACACTCTCACAGAGATACCACAAAGACATACAAATACAGACACACACACACACACACACACACACACACACACCCATTTGAATTAGAGGAGCTGGTATTGCCGGCCAATCAGGGTGGCCTTCAAATTTATTCGGTAAATACCCTTTTAACTAAACTACATTTATTTGAAAAACATCATGAAGAATGTTAATCTTATCATATTATATTGAAAAACAAAATAATGAAAATTGAATAATATTGGGCCTTTAACTGGAAAATTACATCTTCTGTTCCATTTTTCTTGCTATGCTGTCTAACGACTTTCCTTGGCACTGTCTTGAATGACAAAGATTTTGACTTTCTTTCATGTCAGATGTTACTCTTTTCCAAAGACAACACATGTCTCTGTTATATTATGTCCACATTACCATTCTGTGATACTCAGGTAGGGCATATTGTGTTGTGGCACACAGGTTGGAAAACAAATTCCAGCGACCTGTATAGAGAACTGCATTGCAGTGTTCCAGGTGTAACAGTGGGGGTATAATATTCTGTCAGCTTGCATTTTGCTCTGCTGAAACTGTTGATACCTGGGTCTCGGGGGGACTGGGATCTGCGTGCCAGCCTTGTAATGAATATCCCTTGGGCCTGGACCTGAGCCTGCGATCTGGGCTGCGTAAGGCACGGATGAATGAACGGGGAGGGCCAGGCTAAATGAAGGTCCTGGCAGAGAGCGCCGGTCCATACTGTAATCACAACTCTATCTGGCTCTGCATGTGAAGTGTGCTGAGCTCAGATTTCTCTTATCAGGGAAAGGCATAGTCCAGAGGGCAGCCGGCTCAAACCCATACATTAATCCTCCCATGTGGACTGGGGTTCAGTCTCCAGCGATGGCACATGTATGTTGTGATCCCTCTTAGCTTTCCGCAAACGTTTTGCCTTATCCCGCTGCAGCCGTTTACCCATGACGGTGTCCTGATAGAGAAACCCCAGACGAGTCGAGGTTTCCTCTTTTCGCTGACCACTTTGTCACCAGCACCTCCTCCTCTCTGTCATACCTGAGAATTAAATATGAGGGTCATTAGTAGAATTCAGTTGTAGTTCAGGCATTTTTCAGCCCTGGGAGTCCTTCATGTATTGACGGGTCCCAGCAGGTGGTGAGTTTGCGGTAATGAAGAGTGTGGCTGCGCTGTCATGCATCATGCATGTGGAGGACTGACAGGATTCACTTAATCACCCTTGCAGTACAACAACAAATATGACTTACTGGTTCTGTGCAAATAAAAAACAGCATTTCTTTCTGTATTTAATTGTAAAAGAAGAAAGACCAATGATTTGCCTCAGTCATCTTCAGTCATTTGAAGCCAGCAGTTACTGTTAAATAACTGCTTAATGAATCAGTATTTTTGCATGCATTTCTAAGGGGAGTTTGAAGTGACGTGTCATTATCTCACGTTTGCTTATTTCTTGAAAAAAAATATACAACTGACAGTAAGTTGTCTACCTAGACCGCTCTCATTACAGGTCGAAAGGCTTTCTCCTCCTCCTTAATGTGGGTTACTTCTGGGCTATTGTCTCCCACAACAGCTGCGAAAGTCTAAACTAATAAATCATTCCTTAGCTTGCCAGTGCCCTGCATCTGTTCTGTGGTTAACCAGCCCCAGGAGCAGCAAAGTATCGGCACAGATAGACTGAACCACCTACTGTACGTGGTATATCTTTCACCTCTATTGAATGTGTCTCTATGAACAGGCAATTGCTGTATAAATAGTTCTTTATGGGGTTAGGCAATCTTTATACACAATATCAACTGAGAAACTCACAAATGATTTGCTTTTTTATTTTTTTCAAACCCACTGCTGATGTTTGTTTGTCTGAATTATGGCTTCCTTTATTATGATGTATCTCGAGTCAGAAATTCATTCTTAACAGGATGCTTGGCTGAGTAATCACTTTTCTACATTTCCCAGTATGAGGCATATCAAATCAGTGTCACACTGAGTATTTTCCACATTTGTTTTACAAAGCAAAATAACCATGCCCTGCAGCTATGTTTTCCCCTCTGGAAGAACTGTGTAGAATAAATAAATTAGGAAAATAAAAAAAAAAATGTTATTTTTCTGAATACTTACTAATTACCCCTGATACATCCTATTACGTACAGTAGATGACAGTGGGCTCCCACTCTGCGCTTTCTTATTTCACTGCCCATCTTCTGAAAACAAATCAACACGAGAGCACTCGATGAAGACATTTCATTATCACTGACACTTGCCAACAGATAGCACCATTTCATTATCGCAGATGCTTCCAGCGTAGCGGCGCCCGCTTCTGTCTCGTCGCGTGCCCCTCTTTGTCTCTGCGTGTCTCCCTCTTGCTCTTTCTTCCCGTCTCCGCGTCTCCGGCTTTCAATTGATGTGTCAGACTCTGTACAGATGGCTAAGGATGCGAGGGCCCTCTCTCCAGTTTCCAACGCCCTGTCAGCGCGGTTTAAAGAAAATTCAATCTGTGCTCCACATACTGCTATAGGTGTCCCTGCAAATTCAGTCAACTTTTGAAAAGGTGCAACAATAAGCAGAAATGAGGTGGTGGTATGTGGGGTGGGGGGTGGAGGGTGAGGGGGGGGGCAAGTGTCATGTCGGAATACATAATGGCGGCGTGGGCTGCAAAGCCTGAGGCAGTTGTGGATCAGATGGGGAAGACCTCTGACCCCGATTTCCAGCCTGTCAGAGATGTTGACACCCTGTGGATTCAGCTTGTCATTATAATGCAGACATCCAAACCCTCAATGTCACTCTCTCCCTCCAGAGCAGCTTAGAATGAGCCTAAATCTAGACCCAGATCTGGACTGTATTAAATATCTTACAGTGAAGTTAATATGGGCACGTGACCCGAACAAGTGATCCCAGATCAGTTCCGCTATTCTTAGAAGCCGCATGAATACGGGCCCGGAGCCTTGTGTAAGAGCGCGTATCACATATCCATAAAAGCTGCTAGTATTCATATGTCAGCGTTACTGCATTTCGGTTTTGTGGCGACAATCACAGCTGACTCACCCAGGCTTCCTTTGGATGATTTCTTGGAAAAATATAGAATCTATAGAACTGCTCAAAGAACTCAACAGTGCCTGTGTGCAAAAATAACATGTATTAAAGATGTAACTACTCATATAGACAGATAGTAATTAGAATGCATGGCAGTAATACATGTGCCACTGTCGCTGTGAAGCTGCATTCTGCAATTCTCTAGTTTAGAGGTGATATTGTGGCAGCATTTAGCTAAACAGAGTGACCTATTGTAGGAGATCAGATTTCATTTAGCCTGGCGTTGTAGTAGAAAGTCATAATGAAATTATCGTGTTATGAATATTTGCTTATACATTTTTCCACATTCCCGTCCCTCTGCAGTCACCTTGAGCAACAAAATGCTTGTGTGTGTAATGAGCTGCAGTGTGAAATCTGAGCTGATATTATGAATATTAATGCGGATGCAGTGCAAAGCCAAAGAGAGTCGAGTGGAACTGTCGAACCGGAAAGTCAGGTATCTGTTGTCCCCGGGCCGAGGATGTAGATTTAGATAAAGGGCAGTGAGACCTTTAGCTCCAATCCTGTTGGTTCTGCTGCCACTTTATAAACGGGCATGAGTCACAACGCAGGGATGGCTTCATTGTGTGTGTGTGTGTGTGTGTGTGTGTGTGTTTGTTTGTGTGCACAAGCTCTCTCTCTCTCCCACCCTGTGGCATTATCAGGAATGCTGAATTATTATGTTATTGTGTAATTCCAAAATATCATCCACTCCCTCTTGAGCTGTCACAGGCTTGAGTTCACTTTGGATTATGTCTCGATTCTATTTTAAACGGGGGGGGGGGGGGGGGGGGGGCAACTGTGTGTGATGTTGAATGAGAGGAATGGAATGATCGGGACAGTATCCCGGTATCCCTTCCTCCTGTGCTTTGCTCTGCTTTAGCATTCTGCGCAGTTGCTCTTTCCCTCCACCTGTGATGTGGCAGGAATACCACAGTGGAGACAGACTGGAGCCGAGCACACTCTGAACGGGAAATAAAACTCCTGACGAACCGGATTAGGAACGGCTGACCTAGCTCCCCCGGATTCCAGGTTTTACACTGGCGCATAGGCAGACGAATAAACACACACACACACAAAGGGCCACACAAGGACAGGCACACAGACATTCATGGACGTGCACATTTACAGGTGAATATGAAGGTCGCAATGCTGCTTTGAGAGGAATCATACCAGCTGATCTGCCACACAGGCGGCAGCCATTGTAAAGGCAGAGCATCAGTGTTTAGTTTTCTCCAGACTCTCTTTGGCCCCAGTGAAGCTTGACCATTACTGTCCATTCATATTGAATAATCCCCTGAAAACCCCCAATTGGGCTGCAGAGGCAGTATTTGCTGTATAGGTATGCATGGTGATTAGCCTACTGTTATTGGGGAGTAAACAGTTTTGTCCCTGGCAGAGCTGCGTTCTATTTTTTATTCATATCTGAATGTGAATCTGGCGGAGTGAAGAAGTTACTGAGGCTGTTTTCTCACTCAGCTGAAGGTCAGTGTGTGAATGGGGAACAGCAGGAGAGAGAGAGAGCATGTGTGAGTGTGTGTGTGTGTGTGCGAGAGAGACTGAGAGAGATGACTGCATAAAATATACTGTTGTGTGCACTCGCGAGAAGAGAGAGATACTGCATTAAATGTACTGCAACTCTGCAGGCAGACGGTGTGTCTTAGCCCCCGTATCTGGTTGCTTATGTGGGGGAGGTAGAGTTAAAGACCCCCTCTGTCCCATCCGTGCTGTGTGTGAAACAGTAGACTTGTGCTTTGGGAGTGATGTGACTCTTTATGTGAGGTCCACGTCACTGTCACTCCACTGCAACAGCTGCACAATGTTATTTTTTACCTGGCTGACTCTGCGAGCAAATAGTATTGAATGTAGCATGGCCCAGGCTTGCTTAACAAGCATGCTAAAACTGTTTAAGGTGCCTCCAGGAATTGACAATGCTGTAAATCTGTGTGAGAGAGAGAGAGAGAGGGAGAGGGAGAGAGGGATCACATTTTCTATTTTGCTATTTTATAGTTTATTTGATAGGGACAATGCAAATGAACATAGTGGCACTTAGCTACAAACAAGTTGATGCACCTGATGTTCTGCATACATGTGCAAGTAGGTCTACGTTTGCACCTTTGCAGGTATATTACATGCAACTACTTTTATCTTTAACCAGGAAACTGAGTCGAATATCAAATCTATAACGGAGGAACACTGTGCCCGGCTGCATGAGAATCATCGACCTGGCACAAACAATCAGCCACAGCAGCACAGTGTGTGCCACTGAAAAACCTCCCATTATATCAAATAAGGTTCATGTTTGATGTGTGCAGATGATGATGTCGCATATTATAATCCATTGCCATGGGCGGTGGGTCAGAGGAAAGCTATTTTCTGGTCTTAAATCATTTTTGAGAGCGCATGAGAGTGATTTAAAATTAATGACTGAGTGGCAGAGTGGCTCACACTCACTCCCTAATGCCCCCTGTGCCTCTGAAGTTTTTGGGGCATGTCATAGCTAATCTTGTTAAAATCCACATTCAATCACTTCCTTGAAGAAAATCTGATAGTTTACACTGCTTATTTACATAGCGTTTTTTAGCATGTACTGTACAAGCACACAATGCGTAACGCTGAACTCATTAATACCCCGCATAAATTGCTTTTGCCTTCTTCATTATGATCCGGGAGGTTGTGGTGAGACAAAAACGCATTTCATTTAAATCATCTACAGGCAATTTTGTTTTGATATCACGCTGCCAAACCCATGGCTTGGAGTGCAAGAATATTAAGTTAATTTATAATCAACAATCCTCAAAGGCAATGCACAGAAATGGGAGCCATCAGCACAATATGTATAAGTAAGTGAAATCAGAAAAGTAGCCGGAGCCAATTTAAGCTCGGGCTCTGGAGAGACTTCCTGTCTGCAGACTTTAATTAAGAATATTTGGCAGCTAAGCAAATGTTCAATTTGCTATGTGCATAACTGAGTTGTTTTGGTGGCTTGCAAATATTTAGGGTAATTGATTAGTCCATGATATGGTTAACCTCAAAATCAAATTCTCTTATTAATGCTGTCTAGATGATATTGTTAATATCCAACAGGAGGATTGCAAACTCCATTTCCGTTTTTAAGAATCTATTAGCCTTATGGCAAACCACAGGGGAAGTGCTCCGCTGTGTTATGTGTATATAATGGGTTTGTGTTTTTCAGTCTGTGTGTGTTGGTAATTGTGTGTTAGTGTGTATTTGTGAGTCTGTATGAGAGCGTGATTCTGTGGGTGGGATGTTTGTGTCTGTGTGTGTGGGGTTGTGTTTCTGCAGTATATTGTTTGCAGTACAGTAATGAGCCTTTATACAAATGTACAGATGGTTATTGTGTTGGCGAGTAATATTATGTTTTAACAGATCAGAGAGATGTGTTTTGGTGTTAAGCATTTTTTTTTTTGATAGGAATCCTCTTGGCTTGCACCGCAATGTTTTTTACAGCTCTGTTGACATGGCTGTTTTCATTCCCCCAGCCATGGAGGTGAGGAGGCTACATGGTCCCCACAAGTGCTGCTTTACATAAAACATCCATCAGCTCCAGTTTGTTTTCATCTCTTCACTGTATAATATGCTAGTTTGTTTGGACAGCAGCTACCACAAAGAGGCACTTTATCTGGGAGAGCGCCGGGGATTTCTTCATTTTTATTTTGCAGATTTAAAAAAAGAGAGGTGCGCAGTCTTTTAATGCTACTTAGGAGGCTTGCGATTTTATGGGAAGTGGACATTATCTTTTGCTTTATCAGCAGTTATTTATTCATATCTAGAGATTGCCCTGCGAACACAATGGTGTGGCAGCTGCTTCTTTAGAGGAGGGCATTAATCCTCTACAGGGTGGTTCCTCTAAAATTGAAGGGAGCCAGGGTGTTTTGCCATGGTCTGCTACCTTCCTATGCCCTCTCCTCTCCTCTCCTCTCCTCTCCTCTCCTCTCCTCCTTCTGTCTCCTCTTCTCCTCCTCTTGTCTTCTCTCCTCTCCTCTCCTCTCCTCCTCTTGTCTCCTCTCCTCTCCTCCTCTTGTCTCCTCTCCTCTCCTTTCCTCTGACTCTATGCTGGTCTGTTGCCTGTGAATCTGTCGGGGGCAACGACAGAGCGTCTGCTCATGAATGACCGGGGCCATATTGACAGTGCCTGCGCCAGGGGCCGGAACCCATGTCCCCAGTTCAAACACACACACACACACACACACACACACACACACCTACACACACACACACACAGGCTTGCCATATTGAGGGGAGGTGCTACCCAGCTGGTGGGGTTGGAGCCGGACTTTTCTGGGGCCATCTTCTCCATGCTTGCTTGGAAAACTGGACGACTGGGTGTTCATTTTTTTCCTTGTCCCTCATTTCAGATGGAGCTGGGTAGGGGATCACAATGGTTTTCTTTGGAATTTCCCACCCTACCCACCTAACTCTCTATCTCTCCATCTCCCTCTCTTTCTCTCTCTAGTATGTGGGCATGCCAATATCATTTTCCGATGGGATTATGCTAATGAGAAGATGCTATATGTCGTAGACGCCTCATGATTATGCAGTGATCAATAACCCTGAGGTACAAACAACAGGCCCAAAGACAGAGATGACATGTCTTTGTGGTGCACACAATGGTAAAGCTCCTCAGGCATTCTGCTGTGCCTTTAATCCATCCTCGCCTTTGAATCCTCAGCCAGGAGCCATAGTGCTGAGTAGAATGAATAGACACAGCAGAGAGATGGATGCTCATATCCTGCCATACTCTCTCTCTTTCTAGTTGCCTCTGCATCTTGCTCCCTCTCTCTCTCTCTCTCTCTCTCTCTCTCTCTCTCTCTCTCTCTCTCTCTCTTCCTTTTCTCTCACCACTCCCTGCATCTGTTTTTTTTTTTTTTTTTCAACACAGCAGTGCAACCCAGCCCTTCCTTTGTTTGCATTTCAGCAACAGCCAACTGAAATATTGATGCACTCCACCTGACCTCTGAGCGCTGTGTCAGCAACTTTTGCGTTCCCCTCGGAGAGGCGTCGAGCTCGTCCACTTTTTGACTATAGCTCACATGTAGGACAGTCGTCACGTGATGCAGACAGGCAGCGCTGTGTGCGGTACCAGCTGTCCCCCCCCCCCCCCCCTTTGTACCTTAGGAGGCGGAGATGAAACCGTGATGTTGACCTACTCCCTGCAGAGCCTGACCCTTTAATCCCGCTTCATGTTCAGACAGAGATCATGCGCTGATTTGAGCTGGGGGGGGCTTTGCCACAGACACCACAAAGTCATACTGCCACAGCGGCGATGACAACCTGCACAGGCACAGGGCAACGCTAACAATCACAGACTGATGTGAGAAGCACTGTGACCTCGATAAGTTCAGAAATACATAGACTGCTACACCGCATACTGCACACCTGGCTGCCTCTATCGGTACAAGCAGGTGATACAATTACAAAAAAAGTGCATTAGGCAATTCCATTCGTGTTGAACAAATGTGGAAAAGAGTTTAGACACGACTTATGAAAAAATATACTAAAATAAAATAATAAATACAAAAAATAAACTAAAATAAAATTATAAATAAAAAAAGCCATTGAATTTTACATGGACACAATATTACAATCAGACAAATACTTCATGCATTTCAGTGCTTAGTAGGCACAAAGTAGGCTTCCATATGTGTGAGAAAGACTCTGAAAACCTTCCCCTACTGATAGTAGTGTATCAAAATGTATGATTGATGAGTGGATAGAATAAAATATCAGCAATTTCTACATGTAGGCCTATGTTAAATTTCAGTTTTTGGACAGATAATCTTCTCTATCGGTCCCATACTTTATCTCTCTCTCCCTCTCTCTTCTGCCTTTTTCTATGTGTCTCAATCTCACCCCACCCAACCCCCATAATGACCAGGGTATATTTCTATATTCGAGCCCTCCTGCATGCCTTATAACCCATTTCCCTGAAACACAGAAGGAGATTTATTAAATATGTGTCAGGTTGCTCATGAGGCGCCACAGCAATATGGCTCACCCACGGCTTTGGGGTTCCACAGAGGAGCGAGGTCCCGTCCCGCCATATATTCTCGGCCCTAAATAGTTTCTACTTGTGTCCATGGCGTGCCCGGAGTGGCATCGCTTCCACTGCGGTTGGCAGTTTTTCCATACGACTTGGAGTGATAACAGTCAACTACATCCTCTTTATCCCGTCTCTCTTTCACTTCCTACAGGGTGTAAAATAAAAGATCCCTCACCTGCTTCCCTTTTCTCTTTTGGTCCCTGGGGCCAGTAACTTAACTCCATCACTATAGAAGAGGAAATGCTTATTTATGGATGCAACAGAAACTATCCCCATTCACTCTCTCTATCCCTTTTCGTCATTTTTTCTTTTTTTAGATTTATGCGTGCTATTATAAGTGTTTTCTTTTTTTTGAAAGCCATAATGGTGCTGCCAGTTATTTAAAGTGCTCCGGAGAGTCATTTTGCATATTGTTCTCCTCTGTCATAGTCTTTTTAACAATGTATGATTTAGTAATGAGTATGTGTGACTTCGACTAAACTTTATGTCACATCACAGGTTTTCCAGCACAATGGATGTGCTTTTTTTTGTATGGAGTAAGGCAGACGCCACGGAACTGATTGACTCATATTTTATTATTCTACTTCACCTCTCACGGGAGCGCTTGTCTTATCCTGCTGCTTACATAGCAGCCTCATTGTTCACCCTGAAAATACCAATGGATATCTTTGCCCACAGCTCTGCTTTGGATTTTTTTTTCCAATTTCACCTCCACAGAAAGATCTTTTTGTATCGCACGCAGCATTTATGTTCAATTCTCTGTCTTTCTGTCTGTGTAATTGACATTTTGTGTAATAATAATGTGCAATATCTGAAATTTAGTCCCTCAAATGTAGCGCTGAAGAAGTAAGGAATCCCCCACACTTTTCAAAGACCTTGCAGTCAACTTGAATTAACTCGGAGCCAATAGATCGATAACCGTGGCCTCACTTCAATGGCTGGCTCCCCACATTCCCACTGAACTGGATAAGACTCATACTGCTGACGCTCCACTTTCTCACACACACACACACGCACAGTTATGGCTCTCTTAAATATTGCATAAAGCTTAGGGCACCGGAGGACTTAGCTATTCCACTCCTTTGATCAACATTATCATACCACTCTGTCACTCCAGATATGTCTAATAGTTTATTCTGGGATTCATATATTGTACTGCTAAAGACATCGCAGGCGTTTGACCTATCCGCGACTGCCTTTATTGAACTGGACTTTACTGCACCGTGATACTATGTTGCATTTCAATGGCAAAGAGACATTTTCTGCTCTAAATGCTAATGTAGTATCCCCATCGTCGGAGTATATTTGCTCTGCTTGTAAAACCCTGCCTGTCTCTCCTGGCCTACGTTATCTCCCACAGCTCTGATGGACATGCCTGTAGGATTGTAGTTTAGATTGGGTGCTGACCTGCGGGACTGCTGGGACATTGGGGGGTTTTTGTGTATTTATGTGTGTGTGTGTGTGTTTGTGTCCGTCTGTAACTGTGTGTGGTCTGGAGGTGGTGGGGGGGGTGGTATGTCATAGCTGCTGCTTTTTCACTCAAAACCCCGACAAGAGCCACGAACATGTGTCTCCTGTTTTTAACAGTTGAGTCAGTTCTCGCAATGTTCTGGCTGGCGATGATTTCCCCACTCGAGAGGTAGAGTAACACCAAAGTCGTTACACGGCGAACGCGTGAAACAACGTGCGAGACCGAGCCGAACACTGTCCATCTGTCTAAAACGGTTGGCCAACGCTAATTCGATAGTCCCAAATGTGGTTAATGTTTTAAAGTGTGGGGCTTTCTGAGGAATCCATCCTCGATTCTCTCCATCTTTAGTGCCGTTTTCTGAAGCCCCCTCTCACCCTATCGCTGTTGGATCTTCGGGGGAACTTGATGTCATAAATTCCTAATTAACACCCTTGCCAGACACTTTTATTGACTTTTTTGTTGCAAATCACCCAAGAATGACTGAAGAATGGCGCTACTGTCTGGCCGGCCTCATCTCAGAGGGTAATAGCCTGAACATCATAAAAGGGCAAGACGGAACCATAAATATCAAAAGAGATTGACGTCTGATTTTAATTTAATTTGCAAGAGAAGGCAGATAACAGGATAAATAGCTTGTTAACATGTCTCCACGCCACACAGCAGATCCTTTGAGCAAAAAGTTGGTGCAGAGATTTAAGAGTGTCCTCATCTGTCTGTTTGTTTGTGTAGTTTGGCCCTGTGCCGTTTGAGTTCCAGGAAGTATACGGTCCACAGAGGACATGTCATGCTGTCCTATAGTGCCTGTTTTCTCACCTGCAGTGTCCGCAGCAACAGGCCGGGCCAAATGCTCAGAGTATCTAAGGGCCACTGGCAGCGACACACTGTGTGTAAGGAAACCCTTTGTAGTTTTAATCCAGTCCTTATGCTCAGGCCTTGATCATGCATTCACACCCGGGATCATGTGCTCTCGCGTGTCACGTATGTCTTAGTGCTATAGAGTATGGTGTCAGATTGACCAGTTAAAGATATGTCGCGGTAATTCCTTGTGTAACATGAGCACATTGACACATTATCTCGTCATTATCTGGTGGACAATACTTTCTTCTCTTTGTTACATGTTACAAGTAAAATGCAGCAACATTCTTTTTTCTGCTTTCAGGCATTGTTATAACATTCATTACTGATATTAGAAATTATGAGTAAAGAGAGTCTGAATGCTGTTTGTGAATGAACTGTCCAGGGGGTTTGAAATATTGTTTTATTATGGCATGCAAATAGTCTGAGGTACAGACATATGTGTGATAGATAGATAGATAGATAGATATATAGATAGATAGATAAGCACAGAAATGTTCAATACAGCGCCATCATGTTGATGTTCATGTTGATATATTGTAGTCACCATTTGCTGTAAAACCATTTATCATGACATCCAAATTGATATTAATTGCTAGTTACTTGCCAGCACTAGTGACTGCTGATAAGGTGATTTGCATTTTTGCTGGTCATCCGGTCCTCTCCTCCCTGCCTCTAGGTTACATACTGTACTGGCTGTGAGTTCCTTCTCTTCGATGCTTTAATCTTCTCTGCTACAGAGGAAAGCAGTTATTTCCTCCAGAATTACACCCCGGTCTAGCGCTGCTAAAAAGCAATTCGGTGGGTTCATCACGGTGAAAATGAAATTCGATTGAGCACAGAGTTTTCTCATGCACGCACTGTTTCTTTTTTTGGGATGTTGTCATGAGTGAGCCGGACTTGTGACCGTGGCTGTGACTCAAATTCAATCAGTAAATCAGAAACATTCAATGGCACGATAATGTGGACGTCAAAAATAGTGCCATTCCGCCCGAGCAAACACATCATTCTGTTATTCAATTTAGCTACCAATGACTTTCATTGCAATCATCAGCAACTGCCGAATGATTGGAGCCTGAAAAGTTAAAGTGATTGGGTGAAAATAGACTTTATACATCAGGTTAACATTCTAGATCGATTCTATCTTGTACCCGAAAACAAACTGCGTAACTGCAACTGAATTAGGCAACAAAACATCAAGATTTTAACTGGATTTCAATGAGAGCCATGTAAATATTTGGGATTTTTTTGTCCCATCATATTAGCCAAAATGTACTTTTACCCTTTCAGCCCAAGCCGTTGTTGTAAATAAGGCCGAATTAAGTGATTAAATGTATATCTTATTAGCTCACAACCACCTCCACTTTTTAGTTATTTCTGTGTGGTAAAAGCAGAACCCCAATACGGTACAGCTCTCTCATCTCAGTGTGTGATTATTTCACCCAGAAGATTTAAGGCGATAAACTGAGCTATTTTCCAGTGATATTTTGGGGAAAATGAGTTTCATATAAAGGCACTCGATGAGATCTGCCTGTCGTGACCAAAAACTAGGCATCAAAGTGGGCATAGAAAAGATGGATAGATTGACTTCCGGTGTTTTACACTAGCCACCCGGCCCACACTGGCTTACGAGACACCTCCATACATCATGCTGTTTTTTTGTGAATCACAAAACATATTCCTAAGCAAACTCAGGAATCATACAAAAAAAGTACGTTGCCATTTTCCCTAGGCTTCACAGATAAAGCGCATATGCAATATACTTTTTCAAAAGCATATCTCAAAGGTCTATAATACGTCAAATTAATTTCATTTTCAATTTCGCCCAAGTCGTATAACACACCTCCCCCTCTTATTTCTATGGCTAATGGTAATGTGCCTGATCTCAACAGAGTGATCTTTGGCTTCTGAATCCATGTTCTTATTAAAACATTATGTTCATAGTTTATACCACATGTAATTATGTTATTTTCTTTGAGGGAATCATTTGTTTTTAATATCCTCTAACCCTCTAATCCACTATAGTGGATTTTAATGTGTTAGTCAAAGTGTTTCTAACCCCATGACCCTTATACCGGATCTGATGTAACTCTGCCTTGTGGCGTCACCTGGGGTTTTTATTGTAAATGAAAAAATTGAATATCTTATTAAATCATCTGCAGCTCCACATTTGTATGCTTTCTGAGTATAAACAGTATCACCCCAGATGCAGCACATATGCGTAATTTATATCTCTGTGAGTTGAAATGAGTCTCAGTCTCTCTCTAATGTAGGACTTTGTTCTACTGGTCTAATTATTTAGGAAATATCATTTTACCCCCTACTGTTTCTGCAGGCCAGGATAACTTTGTTGTGTAGACCACATATGCTGTTCTTAAATAGATTTCTGCATACTAATACTGCCCACCATACAGTAGGAGTACGGAATGTAATCCCCATATTTCTCCCCGTTATTTTAATATTCCTTTCACAACTGAGCTAAATCTCTTTTTGATGATACATACTCCTGACTCCAGTAGCGCTGTTGTCTTTCATAATTTGCCTGTTCCATAGTCTCAATGCTCTGATGCAGGTTCAGGGTTCAAGTGTTTGCATTACATTAGCTTTTGCAATATTTTGTGAAGCATTATCAGAAAAAGCCCTGGGTGAGTCACTGTTGGTTCCCTGTTCCCTCTGAACTCTAATCTCTCTGGCCTCGTCTGTCTTTGCAACATATGTTGAAAGCGCTGCCAGATTTACTCAACATCAGAGAGAATGTTAGAATACAATCCCATCCCACCGCCCCCATCTTAGCCCAGGCTTGCTTGTTTCTCTGGTCTGCTCTGCTCTGCTGTGCACCGCGTTGCTTTTCAACTTCTCTCCAAATCTCAACTCCTCTGTGTCATCCTTCAGACCTCCGTCTCTACCTGAGTCTCTTTCTTTTTCTCCTTCTCTCTCGCTTTACCCTCAGAACCTAATGCGGCAGCGCAGAGGCCCGTTGCACTGAGTCGATGGATGGATCCGTGCGCGACTCAGGAGGGAGCGGGCTTGGATGTGTCCTTCAGGCTACTTGAAGAACCAGCAACACATGCACACTAAGGGCCCCACCGTGGACCGCGTTGACATATATTGGATTGAATTAGGAGTTAAGGGCTTGATGTTCACCGATCGGAAAGCTCCTGGGTTCTGATACCGTGTCTTTGCGGCTCTCCGGATGTACCAAGAGGGGGCTGATGGGAAATCTTGTTGCTCCACCTGCAAGCAACAGCTTTCATCATGCAATACTGCCACTCTTGGCAACACTAAAGCTTTATTAAAGATGAATCAACCTTAATCATGTGGGGCAGCTGCCGCTAGAAAAGATCAAGCTGTCTTTGGAATTGTAAACATGTTTGGTGAAAGACACTTGAGGGTTTGTGGAAGCTGAAGTGAATGGTCTGTTGTCAAATGTGTAAGAGTTGTTGAGTGATAAAAGCAGTATTGCATTTGTTCTACATATCCAACACGTAATGTCAGTTATATCAAATTGATAGTGTAAGATTTAATATGGAAAGTTTGTTAATTTTTAGTTGCTTATTAATTATTATACCGTTGTTCATGCTAATTAAGCTTTCGGTGCCTCGGCCAGGCTTCCCACCGTACCTGAGCCTCCTCAAGGCCACGCTTTATTCTCGGTGAAACACAGGAGAATTGGATTAGGTTGTCCATGTCTATTGGGTATTACTGGATTTACCTTTAAGACCATTCAGCTGAAACTCTTCCCTCCATCTGTCTGTGGGTTCAGCCATCGCCGGCCTCAGCCAGCATGGCAGATGACCATTACCGCAACCTGCAGTGTGACGGTAAACCTGTTTTATCAAGACAAGCCCAGAGAACAGGTTGACTCTGTGAGTCAGCGAGGGCAATTATACTTCTATTGGCATTGTTACAGCTTACTGAAGGTTGAATTAAGCTTTAACAAGCACCACACGCAAACAGACACAACTTGAATATTAATAAGCATCCTCTTTTTATTGAAATTTGATGAGTGCCACCATCAGAATAGCTGGCTTGGCCATCCTGCGTCATTTAGCCTTTGTTCTCTGATCACACAGCATGTATATGTCAGTATTTGGGGAGTATTTCAGACCGGAGGGCTCGATAAATTTGAGAACGAAGGTCTATAAAATCACAGCTGTAATATGTTGTCAGCTCGGTGTGTGAAACAACTGAGGTATTCAGCGTTTGACCCTGGGTTTCCATAGGAGAGTGTTCAGCATCTTTCAGCCACGATCCCCTTTCCATGCTTCACATGGTGCCATAATTCCAAAGCCTGAACCCTGCCAGTTAATTGGCGCTCCTTACATGGATGTGGGCAGTGCAGTGATGAATAGCAACGGAGCAACTGCATGACAAAGCTGCAGCTCAGAACTGTCGCCACCACCCCAATCAAATGCGGTAATCACTCTGGTGATAGTAGTCTGATGTTAAAGCCCGTCTTCAGAAATAGAAGATAAATTGCCTGCTGTCAGAGTTAAATACGGGGTAAATATGTCAGCGTTCAGCAATGACCTCACGAGACCGCAAATTCAAACTATCTTGACGTGCGTCAAATCAGAGGTGCTGACGTCTTCCGTCGACCGACTGTGAAGGCTCTTAGTCACATGCAACATACAGTATATTGCTGATTTGCTGCCCTTCTCTTATCTCCTGCACCCCCAGCCCCACTATTTCAACCACAACCCTCCCTCATCTGCAATTCCCTTGACGCATGATGTATTTTTTTATGCTTGTTTGTTTATTCATGTTTAGCCTCCCAGACGCCCCTGACACTCTGACAGCGCCGATGAAATTGCTGAACTTGTATAGTCAAAGCAAACGCAGTGATGGGCTTATTAAAAGACACTGGGAGTGGAGAGGAGGAGCTCAGGTCGGGCTGCAGCTGCTGCATTGGCTGTCTGCTCAGCAATGGGGAGGGGCTGAGAGAGAGAGAGAGAGAGAGAGGGAGGGGGAGGAGGGCAATGTTCTTGTTGGGAGATAGGGAATGCCCGTTAGTTGCGTCTGCCGATAATAGCACATCAGCCACAGCGTTGCTTTTGGGAGAGTGCAGCACAGCCAGTGCAGAGGACTGAGTTGCTGAGCACAGAATGGTACACTAGAGAACACAGAGAGAGAGAGAGAGAGAGAGAGAGAGAGAGAGAGAGTGGAAGCAGGGGAAGAGAGAGAGAGCGCATCAGAGCACGTTGGAGTGCAGAGGGGCTGAGACGGCACAGAGAAGAGGAGGACGGAGAAGGAGGAGAGCAGAGGAAAGACACAGGGGAGGAGAGGAGTGAAGGGGAAAAAAGTTGCCAGCTCTGGGGGTGGAAGCGTGTCACGTACCTCCCCCCCTCCTACCCCCCCTTCTCCGAGAACCGGCGCTGAGGTCAGCAAGGGAAACGTGGAAGTGGAGCAGCTGAGAGCGGGAGATTCGCGAGGGGGTCTGACTCCCACTGGAACAGCCCAGCACAGCACAGGACAGGAGAGGAGAGGAGAGCAGAGGAGAGGAGAGGAGAGCGCTGTGACATTACAGGATAGGGTAGAGGGAACACTTTCAACTTGCTCCCACAAGGACGGTCCTGTCGTAAGGCGAGGGTAATGCTCCTCGCAGGACACTTCTGCACGGTTACTTCAGGACTAGACGGCAGCAAGCAGAAGACCCCTAAGCCTGGGAGAGGTGCCTGAGCGGTGCAGTCCCACTCACTTCTACTCTGGGGACTCTCTCACCCGACCTGCTTGGGTGCAACCCGCGTGCCTTGCGGTGGACGCGATTGTGCTTCTGTGTGCAGAATCTGTTTTGGATCAGAGCGTGAAGGCTGTGGAGACTTTGTTCTGTCCTGTCATCTCTGAGACTATGGTAGACTGTGCGTCAGGGAGCCCTTCATCAGCAGCCGCAGCCCTAGAGCATGGAGAAGTCCAGCAGTGAGGAGTCAGCCATTCACCGTAGCCCGTCCGTAGATAGCCGCGACTCCGATTTTGCCCGAGCCTCCACGTCTGGCCGGCCATTCGGCGGCCGCGGCTTCACTGCCGGCGCGTTCTACGGCTCCACGGGGCCGCGCAATAACGCACAGCAGGGGCAGGCTGGGACGGCAGCTGACGCCAGCGCGGGAGACAAGCCCACTAATAAGTACAGCTCTCCCAAAGGCAGCAAATACGTGGTCTTTTACCTGGATCTATCCTTTGTGTTCCTTTTAGAATTCAAGAAGTGCAACATGGCAAGAGGCTGCCTCTGCTGTTTGAAGTATATGATGTTCATCTTCAATCTCATCTTCTGGGTAAGTGGCTCATTATTTTCTTCTCTACTTTTTCCGCACCACCCTACTTGATGATAATTATACAAATGTGTAGATGCAACCGACATTTCAATGCCGATGCAGTAAATCTGGATTGAGTAACTCAGTGCCGGTCATTATCCATACACATGGTAATGCGTGTTACCTTGGGACAGCTCTGTGTGGAATGAGCTGTATTAAATGTTAATTTACGAAACATGTTATGGCAAGGTGATGGTTGTCTGTGCAATCGTGTGTTTCTGATCATTACATCAGGCTGTTTATGCATGCTCTCCTCCGCGCATGTTGCTATTCCTGGATGTCATTACAGAGTCAGTGGCATTGCACCAGGTCTCTTTTTGTGTGTGAGGGGTGGTGGGTAGACACCGGTGGTGAGGAGGGTGGGGGTTCGCCAGAGTCGCTCATTCAGATGGTTGTGCAGCATGTGCTGGTTCACAGCTAACATGGGATTGAAATGCTGCTTATGATGTGTAAGGAAAAGCGAAGATGCCATTTCATGTGAGGTGTGATGAGTAGCACGATATCTAGTATGGGGATATGTGATGACTTGGGTATCAAGAAAGTTTCAAATCATTCTGGAAGAGCCAAATATGAGAGTTGACCTGATTTGTATGTTTCATTTGAGGATTCACACTCTTGGGTAATAATGCTTCAATTTCAGAAAATTATAATGATTTAGCAATTTAGCAGTCTAATGTCCAGAATTGCTATAACAGGACATTTGGCTCTATCGCAATTTAATTCAAATGTGAGTGTAATTATCCATATCTGTAGTAATTATAGCAATACTCTAACAGGGGGAAAAAAATGGAACATAATATACTGATGCGCTCCACACAAAATGTACTCGCAATTAAATGTCACCCTGTGGAACCTGGCCAGCTTGTGGCATGCTTTGTTGTGTACCCATGCATGGGTATTTGTTGTGAAATTGGGCATCCCATGAATATTGACAGAGTGGATTATGGGGCTTACAGTTTATGGGGCCAAGCCTTTTGTGTGGAGGCAGTGAAGCGTGAAGCGTAAAAACTCTACCAACCCCGGCCCACCATGTCACTGGGTCGTGAGCCCTGCTAACTGGGGCACATCGGAGGGAGCAGGGTGGGCATTAGCTGGAGCCCAGCTGTGGAGAGGCCAGCATTAAAAACACACACACACACACACACACACACACACACACATACACCACGCAAACCAAGATCTATGTCAGTGTCCATTCCATGAGTCCATATACGCTGGTGTACAGCACAGGCTTGGAGCCAGGCTCAGGGCAGAAGCTGGAAAGGTCTCTGGTGCTTTAGTGCGATATCCACATATCACTCTCATATCATTGCCCATTCCACAGAGGCAAGGAGGAGAGTGATTGGCAAGGCAGACAGGAGCAGCGAATACTAAAGATATGCAAACGCCTTCAGGGCTCTACAGTTTGCCTTGCCCTGATCTAAATGTTTAACAAAGGGAAAGGGTCTGGGAAGCCTAGCTGATGTTGGATTCATTTATGCATAGGTTGATTTGCCTTGATGTGAGCACTCTCTTTTTGAGCTGAGTAATTGTGGGTAATATTTGTTTAGTGCTCACAACTGGACATCAGCAACTACTGTTTGGATTGGTATTATTTACTTATCAAATCATTCTGCCTGTGAGCATTCTGCATTGAGGAAATATGATTGATACAAGGGCTGATTAGACTCCCCCTTGCTAGAGCGACACCTTACAGTTGTCTGCCTGACAGCTCTGTCTTGCTAGGCTCATTTGATAGATCGATGGAGGTTGTCACAGTGCACCAGTATAGGTCAATCTTAGGTAAAGGTCACCGGGTCGCTGTTATCCTGCCACCTTCTTCAGGGACAGTCAGGGGGGATTTGTGTGAAGGGGTTTACTTCCCGGGTTCTTTGTGGGCTCAACTTGTGCTTAACCCTTTTCAGTGGCAAAACCCCTCCGCTAATAACCGGCTGCTGCACACCACTAATAAGGAGTTGGAAAAGAGGCTTTGGATTTCAAGGCTGGTGGCCTCTGACTGAAGTGGATCGTAGCCCGTGGCTCTCCATGTATGATTTACAGGCATGCTGAGAGTGTGCAGGGGGGGTGGGGGGGGCTCCCTTTAGTGTGAAGAGATTGGAGGACCCTCTCCTAAGTGTGCATGTATGTGTGTACATGCTGCGCAGAGCATCGGGATCTCAAGTGGCTGTGGACTTTTCACCAGGGCAGCACATCCCCTGCTGTGCAATAATTGAACTTCTCACTCTGGTAATGTTCACTTAATGACCCCCCCCCCCCCCCCCCCTCATGCATATTCCCTTCTCTAGCTGCGGATTGATGCGCTGTGTTTTCCACCCACCCTTAGCTCACTTTAATGGCAGTTTAACCACTGTCCCGAGGGGGGGTGAGGGCGCGGGGCGGGGAGGGTTGTATACCATGTGGCTGGCAGCCCCTCAGTCCATCAGCGTGTGACAGCTCCTGTCTCATTGGCGGCCGGCTGACTGTGAGCCTGGATTCTCAGGCAGCAGTGCGTCCAATTGAAGCTTTAGCAGAGCCCGGTAGAAAAGGTTCGCTCCGCAATTGGGGTAGGGAGTGGGTGGCGGTGGGTGGGGGTGGTGGGGGGTAGCCGGAGCGCTGCGGGATTGCGGGGGAGGGAGGGTGAGAGGCATCTTGTATCTTGACACCCCTGGGACCGTGCTGTTCTCCCTCTGACACTCCAGGAATCGCAAGGTTACTGCAGCTGGTAGTGGGGTTCGCCTCTGAAGATCTGACATCTCATCTCAGAACTGAAGGGGGAATGGTGCGGTAGAGTAACCCGATGCCAGGTACAGCGGGTGTCTCTCTGCTCTCAATGTGTCTACATGCGCGCACACACACACATAGGAGCACGCATACACACACACACACACACACACAGCCTTGAAAGTGCACTCACCACCCACACACCATCCGTTCCACGGGGCTTACAGCGGTAACTTGAAGCACAAGGTAAACAGCGGCAGGAACTCCAGGCATCTCCATGCATGCGCTCATCCTCAGGCCCCCCAGCAGTTGTTCATGACCATCTGGCTCCTCTTTCTTATAGGGGATTAGAAGAGTCTGAGTTGAAGGGGGAGTTTCGGGCAGATTAGAGCAGTATTGGGTGGTGAAGATTGAGAGTGCGGCTCCTTCGGACAACACTAAACGCTAAAGCCAACAATCATCAAAGCAAATGTTCCGAGTACAATGACAGCCTGCGATATGATTCAGTAGTGACGGGATCTGCTGGTGTGCGCATAAACACGCATAAACACACACACACACAAACACACACACGCAGTGGCTGTGTGGCCAACAAGATAGTGTGATTGATGTTAAGTCCTATTGGTGTCAGCCGTGTGAGCAGATCAGTGTTGGTGTGCATGCTGTGAGTATGGATTTCAGCCTCCTACACTGCAGTGTGTCCACTGTAGTCCCAGTCTCTATGTCTTCCCTCCACTGTTAATCTGTTCCATTCAAGATTCAATTTGGTGTCCACTGGTGCACATATTTATCTTGTTCAGCAATATTAGAAACCTTTGGACAGTAAAAAAATAAATTAAAAAATGACACGGAACAGAAGGATTCATACTGGCAAATAACAAGCAACATTGCAGGCAGGCACGCACACACACACACACACACACACACACTCTGTAGCTCCTGTGAAATATCCATTCCCTTTGCTTCTTCTTCTACTCGTCATGTACTACACATAACAACACAAAGTGCACAAACAATTTCCTTTGTTAGAAATAGGTTGTAGAGCTAAATTGGCCCCTCCCAGCTGTGCCATTATCGCACCGTATCAAAAGCTAAAGTCTCATTTGATTTCATATTTTAAAGAAAAAATGTCAGCTCAGCAGTCTTATCTTACACGCACAAGAGGGTGGTGGTATCAAAGCCCGTCCTTTGTTAGTGGAGAGAAAACCAAGTGTGTTTAGCATTCATGAATTCCTATGCTTGCTTAGGGGATTGCTGGAGGATTTATAAACCATTTGGTCCAAGGCAACAGAAGATTAGTTTCCCTATCGATTTAATCACAGAAGTTGACATTTTAGTTTCAAATGTACCCAGGCTCTGATGCTGCGACGAGTAGAGCTGATGGCAGATTCAAGGTGGTTTGGAACTCCATAAAGTATGGCAGAGCAAACATTTCACTCAAGCTGTCCCCTTCCCCTGGGATTTCGATCTAAGGTGCTGAAGCAATTTGCCTGTTTTTCATTCTCCATATCAGCAGCTGAAAAGTTCAGTAATCTTTTATGGCTCAAGAGACTGCGCATTGTAACAAATTTTCCAATGGCTGTTTTTTTTTTTTTCGTCTTCTTTTTCACAAGAGGCACAGCTGAACTCCATCAGTCACTGCCAGGTGAAGCAGGGACCGGGGCAGGGGGAAATAAATGAAGGTCGAGTCCGCTCAGTGAGATGATGAAACAAGCTGTATGCTATGCCGTCATATGCATTTAATTCCATCAATCCGGCATGAAAGTACCAGGCTTTTGGATTGGCTTTGTCTTTGAAATGGCAGAAGAACCCTCCCCAACTATGATAGATTAAGGCATAGACAGCCAGTAGATTCAATCAATACAAGTCATGCATGGCTGCCTCTTAGCTGGTCATTAAACCCATCTCATATTATGTATTCAGCATCATCCATATCAGTCTCATCATATACTGTGTAATGAGCTGATATAGTTCATCAACTGTCTGATCCTTCTGCTCATGTGAGCTGGCCCAATGATTTCTTCTCTTTACATAAACAGAGTACATCACTTTATTTACATGCATTTAATCATTTGAAGTCTCATAATTAGCATCCCCTGTAGATCGCTCAGCCTTGATTCGAATCGGCTGACCTGCTTGGTAAATATCTCCATATGCCTGCCTTTGTCCGGTGGATCGTCGGGGGAGATCACTCTAATTTACGCGTCTCTCACTCTCTCTCGCCGGCTGCTTCGATTTTTCCCGGGCCGTGTTGTGCGCCGCCGCTGAGCTCATTAGCTCATGTTGCAGATCAGCGGGGATACGGAGCTGCAATGTTTCACTCTAGGGGGTCGAGGTAATAGAGCAGGAGGATTGGAGGTGCGGTGGATGGTGGATGCTCTAGGTAGGTGGTGCTTTAGTGAGGGAATTAAGTCTCCCTCCCCGTTGCTCATCGCTGTCTGAATGGGATGGGCTTCAGATCTGATGAGCTCTGGCAGTTGTTTGGTTTTTATAAAGGGTGATTATGACACTCGACAACAGCAGAAAACGCCAACATTTCGTTTCAACCAATTAGTAAGTTAAGCCGATATGAAAAATGACACTCAAAATATCCATACTTCCATGTTTTTTTGTTGTTGTTTTTTCTCACGTGGTAAACGTCGTTCCTCAACTTTGTTATTCAGGTGGCAGGTTGCAGTTTTAGACCCAGTTGCTACTGTGTCAGCTGCATCGTACTGACTTGTAGTGACAGGTGAACAACTCGAGAACAGATGGAAAAAAAAAACAATAGCTGCGAGGTACAGCTACGAGAATCACTAGCATACTGTAGATCAGAGTCTTGGGTGCCTGCCATTGATTGACAGTTGCTTGGCATTCTCAGAAAGAAGCTCCCCTCCCCTCCTCTTCCACATTACACACCAGTGTCCCTCTCATTTGATACAGGAACCGCAGATAGAGCGTACAGGGACTTTGGCTTCCGCGAGTACCGAGATGCTCAGCTCCCAAAACGCCCCCCAGTGTCTTTCTCTACATTCTCGCTGTCATATCTGTAAGTCTCCTCAGCGGCGGATGACAAAACGCATATGCTTAGTGGTCGCGTTAGTTGTCATCGTCATGTTAGCTAATGGTCACCTCATTAGGAACGACTATGCCTCGCCCCCCGGGGTTTATGATCTTCGTTGCTCCAGTACGTGAAACACAGAGGAGATGTTGCTTTTCTAAATATAGACCAGAGGGGTTCAGAGAGAGAGAGAGAGAGAGAGAGAGAGAAGAGAGAGAGAAATGTCATTAGTTCTGCATACATAAGCAGGACCTCTTGTAATGATTTGATGTCAAATCATGCACCTCAGGCGGTCGGGAAGGCAGCGACTGTGTTGTGCGGTCAATAATGTGTTTATATCACTGAACTGAAAAGACGTAAATATCCCTGATAGATCATGCATCTGGATTATTGGTGGGAGATGTCTTTTGTTATTAGGTTATTACCTCTGTGTGTTTGACAATAGTTCTGGCAAGGCATCCATGTAGGTGCTGTTGGCACAAATTGGCAACAACAAAAAGCTGCATTTTGAAGCTATTCCATTCTTCCACTCAACACTTGTTGTGCAGTTGTACAGCTGAGGATGATTTGATATTTCAAAAAGGAATTGAATTGGTATTATCAGTGTCGCTGCTGTACAAAACTACAAACAAAGAGCAGCCTGTCTATAAATCCAAGTTAGAAAATGAGTCCAATTAGTCTGCTACCTTTTGAGCATTTCACAAAGGGGGGATTTGTTGTTCCATGTGGAATTGTATGGATTCAGGATGGCAACAAGCCATTAAAATAGAGACACTCTAAGCTGTGTGATTTGGTCAGCTCAAACTTGTGGTCTCTGTCTGTGACAAATTCCTCTGAATGTAATTTACCATGATGGCGAAACAAAACTCACTTCAGCTCAGTTCCTCATCAGTTTAACAGTCATAAAAATGAGAAATTAAAACACCACTGTATGAAGCAGAATAATGTGGCCCTTAAAATGTTTTATTGGTGCAGCAAAACAGAGCTTTCATGCAAATAGTGTTAGAGATGAAAGTGTTTCTGCGCTGCCGCTGGTCCTTGTGCTGTAGGAGGGGCTGTAAACAAGTGTCTATCCACACCCTCCTCCTTTTACCCCTGGAAGACCAATCGATGCTAATCTCCACCTAAGCAGTGAATTAATGTAGAATGTTAGAATAGCTTGCTAGTTCCACTACTCAGCATTTTCCCTGTCACCCAAAGGCAAATTACGGTGAAATCAATGCATCCCAGTCAGCCTCTACTTCCAGCTCTGTTGAGGAGGCCGGGAGAATATTATTTTCTTCTTGCTCTGCTCATGGAAAACTGAATTCCCTCTAGATTACCCAGCCGCTATTTAATTAACAATTTAGGGGATCTATATATAAACTGTAGCTGCAAGTCCATAAGCTAGTGTGTGTCCTGTGTGTGAAGTAGTTCCTTAAGCACCGCAGGGGGACTTCCTGGTTTAATAGCTGTCATGTGGAAAGGGTGTTGTCCTGGAAATTGTAGCAATCCTCGATGGGCTCCAGTTAAATTTTAGTGTCCTGGGTTTTTACCAGTGGCCTAAGTTCTCTAGAGGTTGACCGCCGTGAGCTGAGGATCCATCATTGACTGGATCTCAGACCTATTTCCCCAGGGCCACTACCTCAATTGATTCAATTGGGCTTGATTCCTTTCCCACCCTCTGTAACAACCCAGATAGCATCCTTGAGTGCTCATTTCCCCCCCCATCTATCTCCCTGCACCTCTCTAAACAAAACCCAGAGACCCAGGACACAATGGGCAACCGGGCCGGAATGAGCTGAAAATATGAGTAACAGATTGACTTTGAATCTGTGCATTTTAAATGTGTCATCTTGAATTTGGGTCAGGGACCCTGCATCCCCAGCCTGAATGATAATGAGCCCAGGACTCCTCTCCCACAGTGCTCCAACACACAGGGAGGCACACACTCATCCACGTTGTTAGCCATGACAAATGAGAAGCAGATTTACGCCTTAAACATTACAGGGCATATTGATTTATTAGGCTTAACCGCCACAGAATACTGCTTTGTAATAACTCAGCCATAAAATGGGACATATTGAGGCTTGGTAAACAGAAAGACCACATACCCTGGCCAGATGATCATCTATGAATCACTGACATGTTTTATTGCTATTTTCTGAGTGTAACACTTTTACTAGGTGCATATGTTGTATAGTCCAGACCATTGTGTCAGTGTGTGAAGAGCCAGTACTGTATGTTGTGATTTGAAATGGATGCCTTGTTGTTTTCAGAGAGAAACCCAGATCTCCGTCAGAGCAGCTTATTGCAATGCTCTCGTTAAGTCTGATCCAATTTGGGCTCGTGTCTTATTTGATGTGCATGAGGTGTGCACACAACCAGCTCTGATATCCTCCCTAAAGAGGGAAATGCAGCACCCAGTCAAGATCCTCCACTGCTACAGTAGGTAGATAACTGACTGGCTGACTGACTGTGTAAACCTAAGAGGGATTATTGCCATGCCTCCTGCATGCAGATTCGCCCTCCTCCTTATCAGTGCTGAGTTTTAAACTGTCCCCTCGACTTTGCCCAAGTCCTATCACACTGCTAAAGCGAATGGTTCTGCTTATTTATTTTACACCAATTTGCAATTACCAGCAGTAGAGCCAGACATCAAAGAGCATTTGCTTCGTGTATCTGTTCTGTTTCACAAGGGATCAGGGTTTTATGTGTTCTGAAATCAGAAATCTGAAGAGGTCTGGTTGCCTGCAGCATGTAAAGTCTTATATGAAAAGGAAGCATGTTTAACCGGCCTTGTTCCATCACTTTGACGTCCTATCTAGGGCACAGGGAGGATGTCTCAGATCTTATTTTTTGAATAGGACTTGACAGTTTTATTGCATAGTAGTCATGCCAGAGCCACGAGATAAACTCATCAATAATTACAGATATTCACCTGAAATGATAAATGATCAGCTTAGGGGTGATGAAAGTACGTACTCTGAAAACCTATCCAATTTTATGAATTCCTTGTATTATAAAATTGTAGTCATTTAAATGATACCTCAACCATAAATAGGGGTGACCATGAACGCCATGAACCCAGGCTCAATTAACTTTACATCAGATTGATCAAATTGTACTTCTGATTCAATCAAGAAGACATAATTAAACAAACAAATGTATTGGCCCCTATCATGCAATATGCCGTTTTTCCATGCTGGGTCACACACCAATTGGATGTAATTTATTTTAGTCTCATTTGAACATTTGAAATATATTCTAAAAACAGTACAAATTGACCAGCCTAAAAGTAAATGAAGTCTCAGAATTCTAAGATTTACATATATTGCTGTCAGTTTGTTATCGTTGTGTTGTCTTATTAAAAAAACACAAATTGGTGCAGAACTCCCCCCCTTGCCATGTGTTGCTTGCAATCGCATCACTAATTGATTGCATCGTGTCATTATTTTGGACAGATGTCTCCATTTCACTTATTAAGCAAGCCAAGCCTTAGTAATGGGTGTTTTGGGACGGTGCTGGAATACAAAGGAGTGAGTCAGTGTGTGCAGACTGAGGTTACGAGAGGAGTCTAATTTGAGAAGTCGATTATGGGGTCATCGCCACCCTCAGCGAATGATCTCATTCATCCATATGGAGTCTGAGTAATTATTAACATAGACCTTTTGCCCGTGTGCGCACTCATCAGCACGCTGTGGTGAGATAAATCCCCATCACAGTGTTTTATCCAGTGATAATTTCAGCAAAGGACAGACCGCAGTGTTAGAGGCCAGCCCATTAATGCTCCTGCCATTTCAGACACACACTGTCGATTTGCCATAATTCTACAGCTACAGCCCGATAGTGTGTTGAGTTCACTGGCGCTGGTTGTGCTGGCTTTCTTGAACACAGCTTTCAAGGTAGCAAGGGACAGATGGGGTCGGACAGGTTTTCCTCCCCAGTTCCCTTCTGAGAAGACAGACTGGCAGACCCAAAATGTTGTCCTTTTCCCGGGTGGGAGCAAGTGAAGCATGAAGGCAGGGAGGGGGAAGGGACCGCTTTCCCCAGAGCAAAATAGGTGAACGCATTGATGTTTAGTGACAGCTCTCCTAGAGGTGAGTCACCCTCAGTCTCAGATCCGACTCTCTCTCTCCCTGGCATCCGCATTACTTCATTTTTGCTTTTCTCCTGAGGGACAAACCTCAGCAATCATTTGACCCATTTCAGGAAAAACTGGGAAAATCCATTTAATGTGGAAAGAGTAACTGAATATTTTAGTGGAAAAATAAACTGGATAATAGCGTTTTTGATTTACACCGTTTTCCCTGTCATTGTTTCTGAATTAGGTGTTGTTGCCTGTGTGATGAATTGCTTTTTATTAGCCCATAATTTGCTTCACATTATAAATTACATGTTTTCATCAGGTGAGTAGTCACATTAACAGAGTGTATATCCGTCCTCAAGATACTGTGAATAATTGGCACTGGTGAAATGCTCAGTCACCATGCAGTGGTGTTTATTATTCCGTTTAAAAGAAGATAAATTATTAAGCATTAGATGAACAGATGAAAGCCAGACACAGGTTTACCTAGTGAGAGGCAGTCAGACAGTAGAATTACAGCAGACAAAATAAGTATGTTGTTGCTTGTTCCCATTGACAGTTCTGCACTCCCCAGTCTGATTAGCTGAGCTAAGCACATTGATTTTATGATCATTTTATGTATTATTCATCTATAATGTAGGGCTGAAAATATGTGATGCTGTGCTGAGCTGTACGAAATCAATCAGCCTGTCATAATGGCATTAGCAGGCCTTCTTCATTCATTCATTTACCCATTCATTCATTCTTTCATTCATTCATTTATCCATTCATCCATCCATTCATTCATTCATTCATTCATTCATTCATTCAAAATGTGTTAAATTGTATGCATCTCTGTGCACATAGCAAATGTGTGTACAGCCTCAGTATTCTGCAGTATACACTCAGCTCCCATACACACAGCCATATCTTTATTTATGGCTTCACAAGATGTACTGACCCTGCGTTTTGTGTGACCAATGGAATTAAGTCAGACTGATTTCAACCCTAACCTGAGCCGGGGACAGGAGCCTAATTGTGTTGCAAATGCAGATTATGATTCAGTAATCCAGAAATATCCGCAGACAGCTGGACCCGGAGCGTAACTGGAGACGGTCGGGACGAGCCACGCCGGCGACAGAGGGTTAGCGTCGGCCCTCACCTCACGTGTGAAAGCTGGCGTATCAATCGGCTGTCCACTGTCAATCCTATTGAGTGTCCTCTAATTGCCACATAAAAGCAAATTGCTGTTTGCTTCAGTCGGAAAGGCTTCTCCCATCTTCAAAAGCCTCCCTCCTCTAGTTCATTTTTCATTGAAGTGCTTACCTTGCAAAAGAGGTGTGGGGGGGGGGAGAGAAAGCATTTTCCTGCGGCATGTTCTTACTCTGCCTTCAGTTCTTTCTGTTAGGGAGATGAATGGATTTCTCTCTAGTGTTACCATGTTTTTTTCCCAAAAGATTTCTGGCATGGCCCTTGAATCTTCACTGATGCATCATCTCTGATTGATGAAATGAATAGGTAAATGATTATAACATGGAAGGCAAAGTTACACAGTCTACTGTGACTCAGACAAGTTCTCTGATCTCTGTTATATTCTCAGATCCTAGTAAGCAGTACTATAATGTGGACAAGCCCCAAGAATACTTTGGCCATTATTATAGTGAGAAATCTTCCTCAAAAGCAATCACATTTCATGCTTGCCTACATCAGAATGTCTTTATTAGCCTGGTTCAGCTGCTGATCCAACATCGCCTTAAAGTTCGCTCTGGCTGTGGAATCTGGCTGTTTCTCAGATATTAAGTGTGGTGGGCGGTCAGCTTTATCACCCATAGAATTCCTCAGTGATCATCAGTTTCCATTTTCATCCGTGAGACGAGAATAACTTCATTCAGACTCACATTCACTTGCAGAGGATGTGCTCTGGTAAGAAAGAAAAACAAAACATCAATATGCTTTTGAAACGGCTTCATTCCGCATCAATACTAGTTACAGAGAGATAGAGAGTGCAGCTGCGGGGATCCGGCTCCTCATTATATCTGAGTCCATTTCAAATGCAGGGTGTTGTGTCCACCGGGACTCAGAGTGCTGGTGCTAGTGGAGATGGTGAATGTGCAGGCATTGCAGGAGAGTATAAGCACAGAGCTGCCTCCAGTTTGCTGTCAACATTTTTGTGTTTCTACATAATGCACCAAGTTGACTTCCAGTATACGGAGAGGGGAGCCAAGGTCAGGAAAGCGCGGCCCATGTATATTCATAGCCATGGCTTGGAAGTCATGTACGTTTAAATGCTGTATTTGCTGTTTGCGCTTCCCCAACATGAAAAGAAGCTCCCCGTTAATGGCTTTTCTTTTAGACTGCCAGTCACTGACAGATCTCACCTCCTAGCCTAGCTGACTGTGCAGCTAGCCACGCATGCTTCTTTATTATAGTCATTCTGATAATAAGTCTCAGCTGCTGTGCTGATCTCCCATTGTTCTTTTCTGTGCATGATTGTCAGTGCTGCACACCAAACAAAAGCCTCCTGTGAGAAGGGACGTGTGATAGGAGGAAGGTAAAAAAAGTAGGTTGCCATTAAATGGGGTGCTTTTCACAGAGCAATGCCTTTTTTTTGTCTTATACAACTTAGGCCTTTGTCTCGATCTCCTTCACTGGTAATGTGACCTATTCTTTAGAGACACGGGGGATAGAAGCCGGTCACAGCTCAGAGAGATAGAGAAATAGGCCTTTGTGTTCTCCCGCCAGTAATGAGCAGCGTAGATAAACTGAGTGAGTGGAAATCTAAGAAGTGGGGTCAGGCACTCTGACCTCACCATGTTCTAATCTACTGTATGCCACTGCTTATTAGTGTTTTGCAATTTTTCATATGACATGCCATTTAGCAAAGTCACTGTCTCTTTATTGAGAAAACACATCCTCTATTAAGTTGGACTTCCTTTCTTCATAGCTGTTATTAATTCATTTATTTGTCTTCTTCCAGTTAGTGCAAGTTGACAGCCGGCCACTCTTTCCGGAACTGGTTCCAGTAACATCTCTTGTCTAACTGATTAAACTTGACAAAGACCATGAAGGATATACAAAAGAATTAGCCTCTCCTGGGTCGTAAAATTATTAAGATCATCACAGTAAGCAACTAACAGATAAGGTACGGCGAGCTGGTAAGAAGACTTAATTGTTGCATATTTTGAAGGAGATTTCAACACAAATGCAACACCAAAGCACATACTCCAAACCCAATTAGACCCCTCTTGCATAGATAAAGCTGTTTAATCGGCGAGGCTCTTTATGTGCCTTTTAGAGGCACATAAAATGTGAGCCACGCTTGTCAAGTCTATCGATCGGAATGCCCGCATCTTATTGTGTACCCTTGTCATGTTGGTTCCATAGGGGGTCAGCCTGTCTCTGGCGGGGCAGTGGCAATCTGCAACACAATAGAGAAACTGGATTCTGGCATCTACCGCCACACAGGTCCTGAGCCAGCTTTTTCCATCCCATAAACACCAACTCATTATAGATGGCCAATCACATAGGGGTCCTGCAGGGCACAGAGGGGGTAACTCAAGCAGCTCAAGAGGAACAAATGGCACCCATCAGCAGCTGCACTAATAACAGCCTTTCCTTCAAGTCCTCTTTCAGTGGCTTTAGTATTAATTCACAGAAATGGAAATAATCAGATTGCATACCTGTCCATGCATTAGGAAATACAGTGCTGCATAGCTTCTCTATATAACAGAATAAGCACCTACACATGGGGAACAAGTGTTGCCACAGTGGCTTTGCTACTATAATCTGCAAGCCCCAGTTTGAAGCGGCCTGTGGATACAGAGATAAGTCATGATGGCAAGGATCAGCTTGAGCTACATCTTCTGCCTCATTTGTCCCTGTCCAAACCAGATAGGCCTGCTATCAGTTTGCAGCTGTCTTCCGGTGACACAGTGACAATACTCCCGGCTCTTTAGAAGCCATCACCTGTGTGATGTGCGTGGGTTGTTGCGGACTTGTCACTCCAGCCATTATCCAGGCCGCTGCAGCCCAGACCTCCCAGGACGGAAGACAATTAGAGGACAAAGCCGAGAGAAGACAGGAATACCAGAAGCATTTCAAAACAGCGGGGAGCCGGGGAGCCTATTAACAGAGTCCACACCTCTGATGTTGTTACCGTAGTACCACAGGTGGACAGACGGATCGTGTTCTTCCTGAAAATGCCCCTGTCACCTCGGCAGCTGCAGGGGAAGCGCGCAAGATGGAGCGGGGTGTTTATCGCCGCTGCCTTTCAGCGAGGAGGAGGGCTCTCCAGCCGCTCATTGTATCTGAATCCATCTGAGGTGGCCTACTTGAGAGAGACACCCCACACAGCACTAAATGTGTGAGTAATCTAGAGACATTCCTCGGTAAACAAGCCCGCTCCGAGGAGGAGGGTTATTTGCATAGTAAAGAAGGGAAAAAAAAGGGAGGAGCAAAGAGGGAGGAGCGAGACACCTGTAGCCTCGGCGGCTGCTGAATGTCTATGATGTGCTTTGATTTATGAAGGAAAGCAGTCTGGCTCAATCTCTCCACCCTCCTCTGAGGTTTGAGTGTTTTTCATCGACTTTCAAAGGACTTTTTACCGCTTCCTTTCTTTCACATTCTCCAGGCTCAGTCAGTGGAACAAAGCACAGATAAAGCAGAGTGTGAGCAACAAGGATTCAAGGTATAATTAAGACAAAAAGTTCTCTGCAGCTAAAAAAGTATCTGTACTTTCCGATGTTTTAAAATATATTTTTTCGCTCCAGCTGCCAATCCCATCGTAGCTTTTGCTAGCATTAGACAGTGCTTTTCAACACTCCCAAGCTCTTCTTCACTTCATTTGTATTCTTTAGTTGGGATACCAATTTATCTGCCAAAAAGGAACTCCACAGGTGATATTTGTGTTTTTCATGCCACATGTAAAGCTTCTTATGATGAGAACATGCTTTCTAACCACCAGTTTTACATGATACCTTCTCATATCTACAGCTACTGCAGTAGGTCAAAGTGCAATGAGTTCATATACATTCATATTATTTATATGTACACTATAATAACCTTCACCTTAGATTTGAAGGTTATGCTTGCGACAGCCTATTTGTGGCTGTGGCTCCAAGTCCCCTTGAATCTGTCCAATTCTGCCGGAGTGCAGGTTGGAAGCCTCGGTGGTTGTGTATTAATAGCATGAAAAGCGAGCTGATATTTTGCGTGCCGCCCTGCGTGCAGCAGCCTGGGTTATCGGCTCCAGTGACCACACTCTGCAGCCGGACCCAACCCAGCAGCAGCAGCGGCGGCGGCAAAGCTTCTGATATTATCCACATCTCTGCGCAGTCCTCAAACCGCAGGCTGTGCCATTATGCTGGAAATGAAGAGTGAGGGAGGTCAGGGCAGTCAAATAAACTATTTGAGGAGGAGAATTCCATTATGTGTGGATGGAAGAAAATGGTTTGCCGAGAGATTTGTTTCCTCAATTAACTCCGGCCTTGCGGCGGCAGACGAGGGGCCTTTTTGTTTCCCAACTTGAGTGATTAGCAAGTAGGAGAACATTCATTGTTATGATGGAGGAATCTCTTTTTTTAACTGAACTCTCCTTATCTGTGTTCAGTACCAAGAGGAAAGAAAGGAGGAAAGGATTAAGCCAAATAAAATATTTGTTACTTTGAATTTTTCTTTGTTGCTGTAAATTTTTTCGCTAGTCTATTGCTTGTGCTGCATCCGTCCTCCTTCCTATCCTTGTTAGCTCTTCAGTCTCCATATCAACACAGCTCCATGTGTATGTTTGTTTGTAGTGTGGCTGCTTTGTTGTATGTCTTTTAGCATTGTACTGTGGGTGAGAGATCATACCCACCACCTTAGAACTTTCCAGCTCCATCTTTCCTTGATTCTAAGTAGGTGTGAAAATTTCAGCACCAAGCTACACATGCTGTAACAAGGAGACATACATATGTGTGCATACACACACACACACACGCCAACACACACGCTCACGCAAACGTTTGATACCCTGCAGGGTGTGTGAAAGCTAAGATAGATTTTCTTTCGACTCTAAAGCTCATCTTCTTATAGGAATACTATATTCAAATACCCGTGGCTTCTTTAAGGGGGAAGATGTTTTGAATAAAGAGCATCTGTCTAAATGCTAATTTTATCCATGCGTATGGTCTCAATTGTATATTCTCGCAGCTTCCTCATCATTATCTCCAAAATCAATAAATTAGAGTTGCATAATTAATCAAGAACAAGGAAAAAAAAAAAAAAAAAAGCAAAATCCCAGGCTGGACTGCTGCAATTAAGTCATGAGAGGCTGCATTCTTTAATCAGCAGGAAACGACAACTGTTTTAAATTTTTAAATTATTTTTTAGAATCTTATTATATTCAACCCACGCAGAACATTTACCACCTAACATTTATTTATCCTCCAAAAATTTCACAATCTATTTTATCAAAACTGCTGCAGCTGTAGTGTAAACTTCAACTGCGGGACACTGTATACAGCGGAGCATGTTTGATTAAAAAGACTGAATATGAATTGCCTGCGTCATCCTCTTCCTTTTCATTGGAGATCCAGCCAGAACGGTAAATCTCAGATCTTGTTTACCCAGGCGCCCTGCGTATGAAGCCTCGGTTTACTTCATGTCTGAATGGAATATGAGATGTAGCTCGAACTGATGGCTGCCCTACTGGAGGAGCCTGGACCGGATGATAAGCTCTCCCCGCACGGGCAAGGCGGAGGAGGGGAGAGGAGAGGACAGGAGAGACAGGTGTTTACAATATAAATGTGGAAGGGAAGCAAAAGAGCTATGTGAACACCCACTGGGAAATTGTGTTTACAGCAGCTCCCCTCCCTGTCACATCTATTACCAGTCATCCCTCTACTCTGTATATCTCTGCTGCGCACCGCCGTATTGGTTAAACACTCCTGACCCCCGTCCTGATGGGCTACTACGGACCGGGACGCCATTAGCATCTGCTTGAAAATCCACACAAACACGGTCATCATATTTGCTAGAATTATTATTACCATTACCTCCATCTGACTTTTTCCTTTCCCCATTTGTTTTGCCGGCTTTGATTGCGCACGCCAGAAAATGGAAAATTCATTAATTCTGGACACCGCCATACAAGCCAAGTATGGAATCGGTGTTAGTTTGAAAGCGATGTTGCATCTGTTCCTCTTGGATGATGATTCATCCTGCCTCTTCAGCACATTCGCCCTCATGGGTCACCCTTATGAGACCGTGCTTCAACTGCGTGACCCACATTCAAGCCCCATCTGCTGAAGTGTCCTTGAGCAAGAGACTGAATCCCTGTTTTTTGTAGCTTATCTTGCACTCTGACCTCCTTGCGGATGGGGGAACGTGAAAATTTCCCCAAAGGGATGAATTTGTGTAGCACATTATTTTCACCCATCCTAGTTTAGGACATTTAGGACAGTTTAGGACAGGGCCGGTTTCACAAGTATAGACACTAAACAGGTTTTTGATCGAGAAAATTAATCCATCTTAATCCATAAAGTAGTCCTAAATGATGTCTGCCTTTGTCTAGAATGCCATGTGCCAAAAACAAACAAACATCTTTCCCTCTGACTCACTCATCCTGTGGTTTTAGCTAACATGCCTTACCTCCCTGCTCCTCAGCATTTGCTCTCTATCACACAGACCAACCACTCACACGCACACACACACACACACACACACACACATGCACACGCAGACAGGGACCCATGGATGCAAATATTCAAAAGATGAGGTCTCCAAGTGAGGCCCCTATTAACCTTTCAGAGAAATTAGCATTGAGAAGTTCACTGCTCATCTTATTTTCATTTTTCTCTTTATTTAGACAAGACACTGACCTTTACCAAGCCTTGAAATTTTGATTTTGATCCCCATTTGATTCAACTGAATCAACAATAGTTTGAAATTCTAATATGAAATCATATATAAAAGAGTTTTGATAAAGATGGGCAGTGCTGATTTGAAATCGAGCTTCGGGGGAGAAATGTTTAAAGCGATCCAAAGCATTTGTCGTTCCATTTTATTTCCAGGGGACGTTGCGGGGCGTCTAGAATAGAAAATGCACTCTGACAGAGGGATAATTGAATTGACCACTTTCACCACCTACCGCCATCCGCCTTCGCCTCGCACCTTCTCCGTGTTGGTGCAGCGGATAGTGATTTCTTTGAGCTCCGGAGAGAAAATAGTAAGATAGGAGTGTATTGATCGTCCTCGAGAGTGGAGCTTCACAGACCGCTGAGTTTCCCAGCAACATTCTGCACCAGGAGGGATGCTCTTCACATCCAACCCCCGGTTATCTCTCGGCGAGCTGGGAGTCGGGTCTGCTAAGAGGCTTTAAACCTTATCATTGTCCAGAATATAAATCACCTTTCATACACCCGTCCCTCTTGTGAATAAACAAAACAGAAGCGTATCAGCTACCCTCCGTCTGCTCCCCCCTTCTCCTCCGACCTCATCACCCCGCTTATACGCGCGTAATCAAATATTATGACACGCGTGTAACTTTTGAAAACAAAGAAAGAATGCATGCTGAACCACTCTAGGCAGGCATCAGTTCGCTGTTGGCCCTATAATGGTAGTTATTCTGCAGTGGAATATATCTAGGCAGGGGCAGAGACACGATCATTAATTATTGATATCCTTGCAGGCAGAGAGAAGAGAGAGGAGCGTAGGTGCAGGCGAGATCTACAAGAGCAGCTGGACGCAGTTGTGAATAAAGCGGAACTTTTCACACCCTCAGCTTGGCCTCCCCGTATGGGTGCAAACGGTCCACCATTCGTTTTGACCTGTTGATATCACGATGAGACCAATCAGGTGGAGTGTTTATGTTTTAGACATTTTAAATTATGCAGCAATCAGGCAGTCGGGGTTAACTGCCCGCAGGGTTTCATTGTCTTGCAAAAACTAAAAAATGAAAGATCCACAGCCTGCGCTCTAGTTGAAAGTGGAGCAGTTTGTTTACAAGAGAACCGGTCATTTACTGACACTTATCACGCATCTGTGGATATGTAAATGTTTGTGTGGTTTATATACAGGAGCAAACTCTGTGTTTTCCCATTGACACGGGAGGTTAATCATAGCTTGCTGCCCGGTTCCATTCTCACATCAGCGAGGATGCAGCTTTGTTTATTTATGTTTGACCTTAATAGCGATGTAGACGGTAAATTTGGCGCAAAGATGAAAGGGGAAACAAAAACTTTAAGTCCAAACAAATATGGGAACACACTGCCCAGCTTCTTTTTCTGTCCCTTTTTCAGCATATTCTAGAATTAGCAACATACAATAGATTCTGGCCTTAATATTTCAGAAGTGAGCAGCTTGGCAAGGCGCCATCTCCCCGAGGGGAGAATGTAGAAACCAAATGCAGTGATGTGTCAGAGTGAGTTCCTCTAACAGCCCACCAACAGAAGGGTGTGTGCGTGCGTGCGTTTGTGCGCGTATGCATACATTTGCGCGCCTTTCTGGTGTGTTTTCGACCAACTATCCTTAATAGGCGCTCATGCAGAAATGCTAGTTACAGCTACAGCGCACCGCTTTTTCTCCCAGCCATACAGCCCACCTCCAGAGGCAATACTCCAACTAAAGCACCACATGACCTCCTGTAGTGTGTTCTCATCTAATTACAGCCCAGTTATCTGCACTGGTGAGATGTGATGAGGAAGCCAGAGAGAGGGAGAGGGATTCGACATGCTGACACGGATCGTCTGGATGCTCCGTGTGTGTATGTGCATGTGTTGTGTTTTACAATTGCGCACTCAACGGTAATGGCTCAATATGAGAGAAAGTGAGGCAGGGTTGCCAGGTCAGATGTACAGATTAGCGCCGGCAGACTTGGGGGTGTTTGTGTGTTTTTAATTTTAATCAGGTCTCACAAACGCACAACGGGGAGCTGACCGCTTGTTGATTTGACAGCTCTAATTTCCATTTTCACTCTCCACGGTTACTCCAACCATTTAATTCTCATTGTTATATCCCAAAGGAACTGATTTGGTAGTGATTACAAGAGATCTCATTATAACAAAGACAAGCCACAATGGTAATGATGGAGAGAACTCACTCCGCCTCACACCCACACCCTGCGCCTCCACATCAAGCCAATTACTTGGATGTGGAGACAATCTTTCTTTCTTTCTAACTTTCTTTCTTTCTTGCTTTCTTGCTTTCTGGCTTTGTGGCATTCTTCTGCTTCTCTTCATTACACACACTCATATGCACACACTTATACAGACCATTGACACAGCAGCCTGCATCTTCTCAGGCCCCCAATCCATCCTGCAGGCTCGCAGATCCGGTCGTTACAGTGAATCAGCTTGCAGGAATCTAAATCACAACACCCCTCAGCCCGGCATGATGAAGAGATAGTGAGGAGTGGGGAACATTGCAATGTACTGCGCCAGAAAACAGCCCAAAGATGCCAATTTAGATGTCATTTTGACTTGTTTTGAAGTCCAGAGCGTCTCATAGCGTTAGAGAGAGGAGATAGCAGAAAGCGGTTATTGCCTCTAGTGCTTTATCACTCACTGGTAGCTAACAGCTGAACGCGGTGGATACAGGGATTGGAGAGACTGGTAGGTAACAGCGGGTGATTCCTCACCGGACCACACCGGCGGCTGGCTGGTTGGCATGCAGGCAGACAGGCAGGCGGGCCGTGTTTCTGAATCCAAACCTGTAGTCAACCACTGGAATCCTCATGAGCATGCATCTCCCGCGCACAGCCAGAAAACCAAAGACTGGCTGCTTCCTACTACTTGGCCCATGTCTCCACTCATGTTGGTCCTTATATAACCGTGATAAGGTACAGTGGATGTTTTATTCATAAGCATAATGTTGTCTTCCCACAGAGAGACCAAAAATACTAGCCAAAATAATTTCAAACATTCCGTTAATTAACTGCAAGCTTAAGTGCGCACTCAGCCCCAGAGGCTTGGCTGGCTCTGGCATGCAACCTTATTTTTTTGTGCATTTTCCTCGGAAACCCTCTATCCCTGGTGTGTCATACAGAGGTTGGAAAGCACTAATAGGCAGGCTCAATCAAGAGGAAAATTAACTGTGCACAACAATGCCAAATGGAGTGTTTCACTCCTGTAATGACTATATAAGTCAAGGAGAAGTGACGGGGCATGCACCTAATGGCCGGTGTGATAGTCACAATGCATTGCAATATTCTGGTCACCCTGGATATTGGATTTCCCTTTATTATATATAGGTTTTTTTTAATTTTCAGGCTGAGATTGTTTGTTCAGTCATGTGTTATTACAGTGTAAGTGCAGGTGTATGGAATGAGAAAAGCATTTGTTCTCTTTATCCATGTAATGGCATTCTTGTCACTAACATATTTGTGTTTGTTGCACAATCACCATGCATTCTAATATAGTAGGCCCCATGAACTATAAATTATAGCTTGATTGATGACGTGTGGCTCTAATGAAAACCGAAATATTACCGGGAGATTAGCAAGTTTGGGTGGGTGTGTGCGTCGGTGGCAGTGTTAGCCAAATTCCTAAGCACAGTAATTGCTTACACATTGAGGTAGAAATAAAAACAAAGAAGCAGTAATCCAGTTGTATTCAGGCTGATTTTTAACGCCCTACTTCTTACAAGAGGTATTGACAGTTATTCATTCATTATTCATTATTCAAATTGCCAGCTCAACTGTCTGTTGTGAGGATGAATGGAAAGAACTTGTATATATACAGTAATGCATTGGAGATCGACCCAAGTGAAGCACTTTGAGCTACAGCTAGAAGTCTGTCTTTCTATCTATCTGTCTTTATATTTTTCTATCCATCTATCTTTCTATCTAAATGTATGTTTATTTGTTTAGACTCTGTTTCAGCTCCATGGACACTCTCATTGCTCAGCTAAAATTCACTTCATGAGGAATTACTAAGGCATCTAAACCCATCAACCAGGCCGAGCATCATTTTACCTACATGTGAACCTATGTGTATTACTATCTTGTGATAGTAACACACAACCTGTCATGTTGTTAGGCATTCATCTTCAGTATCGTCATCTGAGGACTTTGCTAAGTGCCTGAGCTAAGATTAGACGATAGAGGATGACTTGGCCATCTGAGGAGCTTCTTGACAGGAGTCGCAAGGTTTCATTTATCCCCTGTGGCATCTCTAAACAAAGACTCTTTCTGTCATTTATCTTCCCCCCCCACCAAATCATAATTGCTCCTCCTTGCTCTTAGCAGTCAGCGTGTGAGCTAGGACCCAAACACCCAGCCTGAGGCAGGAGATGGCATCTCAAATTGGATTTGGAGAAACCCTAAGAGAATATATTGTTCAGGTGGTGGTGAATACAGAAGGAGCCCTCTGTATACTGCAGGGGCCTTTTATCTGAGTTCATATGAGGATGGAGATATGTTAAACGCTCTCTCTCCGTCCCTCCCCCTATGTCTCACCATCTATCTCTCCCTCTCTCTCTCTCTCTCTCTCTCTCTCTCTCCCCCCCCCCCCCCCTCTCTTCCACTGGGACACTGACTCTGCAGATTTTCAATTAGCCAGGGCAAAGTTGTCCTCTTTAATCACACTACATTAAGATGATGCGGGAGATTTTTAACAGGGAAATTATGCAAGAGAATTATGCAAGGGGTCCCCAGAGTGGACCGCTCCTGTTGCCTGACTGAGTGTCCCTCATGTTGCACTTAGCAGGAGCTTTCACTAAATATGAGAGGTATGAGCGCGCCTATGCTGGCTTTACAGCTGTCTGCTTCTTAATGTCAATCCATAAAACATCACTTGGAAGAGTTCCTTCCTCAGCCGCAGAGTCCGGCTCAACACATAGCTTACTCCATGGCCCTGTTTTGCTTCATGGTGTATGATTATCTATTATCTATCTACGTCTGTTCTTTTTTATTTTTTTTTCAACTATTACTGTAGGTGTTGATTTATTTAACCAGTGCAGTCTCTGGAGTAACTAACAAGAACACTGCTTTTAATGCAACACATTTCTAAGAGAGTGTTTGAGTGAAGGTGTGAAATTCACATACCTGCCGCTTCATGAGCGCTTGTCAACAGACAGCTGCTGCAACCCTTGTGTGTGTGTTTTTTTTTTTTGTAATTGCAGGTTCCTTTAGAATCAAGGTAAGCTGTGCACACTGCAGGTTTTTCAGTCCTGACCTGAATGCAGAGCAGCATGAAGATTTTTCTTTCCTCTTTTTTTCTGTTATTCATGACTCCCCACTGTCAAGAGGCTGTTTCCCCTCTCCAGACTCCCCAGTTTTAAAGAGAGGGGAAAAACCCTTTCAACAGCCGATCTCTCTCTCTCTCTATCCTGCTTACTTATGGGTTTTAATTAAAATTACAGCATGGATCAACAGCCAAGCACACTCTAATGAAGAAGAAGACGGGACGAGGAAGTAAACAGGCCAGACAGCTCTCATCAGAGGAATAACGGCCCCTATAAAACTTCCATGAGTCTGTCATTATGGCCGTCTCTCTCTCTTTCTCTCTCTCCCTGACCCAGAATTAATATTCAGCTGTCAACCGGACACATCAAAATTTCTCATTATTCTGACAATTCAGAAGTTATTAGGAACATTTCTAGATGACGGCAAGTGAGCTAAAATTACATATCTCTCAGGAAATAAATCTCATCTGAGCCCTTTTGTCATCCATTTTTCTCCCATTTCCAAAAGACGTCACTGGCCTCTTGATTTTTGAGAAAATCGCAGGAAGTTGTGAGTTCTTTACTCCGGATCAAATGTGATCTGATTAAGCAAAGGGAAACGAAGACCTGCAAATACAGTATCTGTCCGTAAAAAAGCACATCATAAAATAATGTTTGAATAGAAGGGAAAATGCCCAGAATTCTTTAATGCTTGACTGTCACGGCCTCTGAATCATGTTAGCAATGTTCCCTTTTGTTTTATGACAGGAAATCAAATTATGGTGGATGATAAGGAAATAAAATGATTTGAAAACTGCAATAGTTTTCATGAAAGCAGGCTCGGCTCTACCATATCCATATATTCGCCATACTATTACATGTTTATTATGTTGTGTGTGCGTGTGCATGCATGTGCGTGTGTGTATGTGTGTGTGCATGACATGTGAACCACCTGGAGGCTATGGAAGCGTGCCTCATTATAGTGGAGTTATGCATTTCCACACTGCTTTCCAATTGTTCTTAATGACAGATTGTGAAGATAATTAGATTGGATGGAGCATAATAGATGCTAGTATCTGCGATGACATCAGATGCTGTAATGTAGAAGCTGTGACCAGAAAAGGAATCAGAGTAGGGCAGGATAGGGTAGCCATAGAGTTGCAGTGTCATGGAAGAAAAGGGAGAGAGAGAGAGAGAGAGAGGCTGAGGGAGTGAGGGAAGAGCAAGGCATTAATGTCAGCTAGCAAATATAGCTTGGGGTTGTAGCAGCCGCGGCCACATGGGAGTGATATGGCAGTGTCAGACCTCTGTGTGCCAGGCCTGATGGATGAGGCGGAGCGACTCGTCAATCACGAGGGCTCCCGCTTCCCCTAATAGATCAGGCCTCACACCGGGAGAACCTGCCCTCCGTCACCGCCGCCGCCTGACATGCAGCGAGGCAGAAAGCCAGTTAACCCGCAGCACAAAGGCTGCCACTCTGACTTCTGAGCAGCAGTCCCACCTCCAAAAGGCACCTACTCTACCTCACTATAAACTACATGTCCCGAAAGGCAAGAGCGCATATCTCAGCGCTAAACGCTACGCCTCTTGCTGTAGCGTTTGACACCGGGCCACTGCAATTAACCCTCTTTCCAAACGGTAATGGCACTCTGCTTCTTCATTCAGATCAGCTGTCACAGCAGTAGCATCTGTCCAACGATACAAGACTCTGCATCAAACAATGCCATTAATCCCACTTTAAAGGCAACAGCCACAGCTGACTCTGGGTCCAATGCTACAGAATTAATCCAACCCAGTGCACCAGGCATCTGAGTCCACATCACATAAGTAAAGTCGCTCCCTCGTCACCTGCGCAGCCTCGTTTTCATCCTGGAAGCTATTTTGTGAGCCTATTTTTAATGTCTTTACAGAGCGAATTTGTATTTTTAATCAAAGTATTTGATCAAACTACTCAAACTTTCGCCCCTCTAAGGCGTAGCACTTTGAAACTTGGAACTTCAAAGTAGCTTCAATATTTGAAAAGCTTCCCTAACCTCAACATCATGTTCGGTTTGTAATGGCACTTTTAAGAAAAGGGTCCATAATCGACTGGAGAAGTCAGAGGAGGTGCGACTCAGAAGTCGCTCGCCGTCACCTTACCATTTGACAGCCTGAGGCAGAGCTCTTTCCTGTCCCTTCCGTACCTGGAGGACACGCTGTGCTGCACACAAAATTATCTATTCTTAGCAGGAATTTGTGTTGAGTCTGTAAGCAGTGGCTGCCTGGTTTCCCAAGCCGCAGCGTTGCCACTGCATTAAGCTTCATCATCCACCAGCTGAAATGCCACAGTACTACTCAGGTTCCACAGTAATGGCACATGTGAAGTTCTTCTCTCTGTGTAATCTCTGTCCTCTGCCCCCAGCACTTGCACTACATAAATCCATTTGGGAAGCCTTTTTTTGTGATCAAGATTTTTTTTTTTCATTTTGAATGTGCAAGTCTGCAAATGAGTTTCCATAGTCTATTGTCTCTGGAAAGGGAGATGTGCTGGAGTTAAAAAAGATGACATAAAAGCATTAACATTTTGATATATTTACAACCTCCCTTGAGGACTTCTCACAATGCTGTCCTCTTTCTCTCTCTGTCTCTGTCTTTGACTACAGTTGAATTAGGGTTAATACTCCACTGCCACGCCATGCTCAGTGATAGTGCCTCAGGAAAACCTTGTTTTAATGGTGCTGAAGAGTGCGTCAGGGGGGTAAATTCTACATGAAAAGAAAAGTCACTACAGAGTATTTGACAGCACAGCTGGAATATGTGCGTTATGCTAGTAGATATGATTTTTTCAATATTTATTTGTTTGTTTGCTTGTTTATTCTTCATTAGATTATAGTGTGCTAAATTAATTTAGATTTTTTCAAAACCACTGAAAAAAGAGCAAGCACTCCCATAATTGAAGTTAAATGCAATGTATTCTTTGAATTGGAATTCATTAAAGCTGTTTATAGGTCACTGCTATACATGCTACAGTACTGCCGTATGTGCTTTGAATTAATTTTTAATTTCTGTCAACATTTGTCATGTTGCAGATGTTGATAATTTGGATTTTTTTTTAAGCATGTTTCATTTGCTCAGGTTTTAGTTGCTAACCAGGTTTTAGCAGGTTTCAAACTTAACTGGTTCTTAAAAAGAGCTTTACAAGAGCTTTACTTATGTGATATAAACGCCCTGCTCAGTGAAGCAAATTGAATTTTCTGCCAGCAGAAAACTTAGAAAGTAGACAAAAAAGTATTTGCTTTGGGCTTTTTTGTTCTGTCTTGATGTATTCTTGGTGAATAAACAAACCCAAACCCAATATTGATCTGATTTAATGAGAATCCTCTGACATCACTCTAAACCTCAGGGACATGGGGAGATTGGGTTTCTGGACTAATCATTGTCTGGTTTTCTATCTGTCAATGTCTCTCTCTCAGTGTCTCTCCATGTGGGAACCTGATCAAACCTCTCCATTAGAAGCCATTCTGCTGGCACTGAGTTCATGCTAGATCACAGTGAATGGCCACATATAGGGGACAGAGATGATCAGATAATGTGAAGGGCCTGCTCCACAATAATAGCTGCTCCCATGTGAGGTGAGAGGAGATGCGACTTAACCTTTCAAAGAGGATCGTAATGGAGAGCACTGCAAAATGAAGTGATTATTGCTGAGAAGTGAGTCTGTGGCTCGGGAGAGGCGGAAGCGGGACGGGAACAATAGTATGAAACTACTCCTCAGCTTAATTAAGCAATCAATTATTCTTTCATAATTTCACAAAGGGGTCAAATTAGCCGTATTCTCTCATGGTTCGGTTTTTCTGCTCCAGTGGGGGGGTTTTTTGTATTTCTTATTGATGGTGGTGGGAAAGTGCAGTGAGAAAGTCAGCTTTTTTTATTTTACTTTATGTTTTTGGTTCTCACTGTGGTGTTTATTTTGAGATTCTGCCACAGCGTATTGGCTTGTTTTGTGTAAATCTCAGGCATGTTACAGACTTTTTGCTTTTGAACTTTAAATGATGAAATCTGTCTGTATCCTTCCATGGAGGGGGCACAGCGGGTTTGGGGTTTGGAGAGTAAAGATATGTCAGAAGGTCTTTCATCACACCAGGCTGCCTACCAACATCTTTATCTATGACATTTTTGTATTTGGAAAAGGGAGAGAGGCTAAACTTTTCAAAACAAGGTCAGTGTGCTCTCAACCTGCTTGCCAAAACAGCGCTCGCTCGCTTGTTCTTTATTCGCTCTGAACCAAGACCATCGGTCCTCGTGAAACCTTTTGTGGTGGCACACAACATGAAAGTTTCCCTGCTGCCTTCACAGGTGACTGGCATATTACCGGCAGTAGATGTTTGGAGACGGTTTGGCCCCGGCCCGGTCGTGTCGTGCCCTTTGGTCCAGCAGCCGCAGTAAAGGATTTACCCACGGAGCCTCTGGACTCTGACATGAAGCCAGCATACTGACCGCTCCGCCTCAAATCCCAGATAAAAGGAATAAGAGGGTTTAGACTGTTTACACTCACTCTGGAGGTTGGTTTTTAGGGTTGTGGTTAAAGTCATCTGAGTTTTTAGCAGCACCTTCACAGCCAGCGCTCTGTCCAGTTGAAATATCCCAAATCAGCTGATTATTTTATGATTGAGGGGAACTTGTAGGTTCTCTTTTACTGGTATTTTCAGTGAATCAGTCTGCAGGAGGTCTGTTCAGTCAGTCTGCATTAACTCCCAAGTCAGATTTAATCTGTTGGCTGGCAGCATTAGAGGTCCTCGTTTCCGCAATCCCTACTATTTGTGCTCGACTATCAGGGATTACCACCGAAAGTCTGTTTGCTAAGCTAACTATGAGCAGCATGGATGACAGATGTAGCCTAAGTTAATTAATCAACCCCGACGGTTAGAGAGATGCATCTCTGCTCCGCCCTCTCCTCCTCCTCTCTTGCTCTGCCTGGCCCTATACAGCCATATACATATATATAGATATATATACTGTACATGGCGGAGGATTGAGGTCAGAAGTAAAGATTCATTGCTCTCTAAAGAGTTGAACGTGTGAGTGTGTGAATCAGTGTGTCTGTGGGCCCGCAGTGGGCCATACACTATCTGGCATGCGGTGTGTAATGGACTTAATTAATGTTAGAGATGGATGGTGTCTGTCTACTCCCAGCTGACTCTTGCTTCATTTGGACTGCAGAAGAAATAAATTCAGCCTGTCCAAAGTCTTACTTGGTTATGTGCTACTGTTTCCCTTTGTAGTTTCCAATTTCATTTTCATTTATGAGTCTCCCATGAAAGGAATTTCTTTTTTACACTCAGGAGTGATGAGTGTGTGTGTTCAGAATTTGAGGACCAGGCTTAATGAATGTCCATCCATTTTCATTATAAGGAAGCCCATCAATCAAAGAATCCCCTTGTGATGCAAATTGCCAAGAAAGAATAAGATGAGAATTAAGTGCAGTCCAGAAAATATCCCCAGCACTTACTTCCCTCTACATGAAAAATGCATTTTCTATCAAAACATATATATATATATAAATATTGTGCTATATTCTGAAATCTCTTTTAGACTACAGTGGAACCACTCATCTTGTCTAGTCTCATGTGCCTGAAAAGTGTTAAAGCAAATTGCTTTTTACCAGCAGCACAGGAAAAGGTAATAGTGCATTTATGTGTTATATCAAAAAATTTCAGGATTTTCTTTCTCATCTATCCAAGCTGAATTTGCTTTTCTCCTCATAAGTAAGATACTTCCTTCCTCTGCAACCAGCGCCAGATTTTGTGCTGTGAACACATTTTGCTTACGATGCGTTTCTGGGAGGGTCTATACGATAAGCTTTTCAAATTCAATTAGGATCAAACAAACACCGCGTAGTTTGAGGGCAAATATTTATAGCAGTCGCTAAAATTAATGTAACAATTAACTATATCTTCCAATCCCATCCCCTTTCATTTCAACGGGCTCATTTCATTAGCTCAAACTTGAAAGAGATCATCTCAACGGCGACATGCCCTGGGAAGAATGAAGAACTGTATGAACCCAGCATGTCATTTTGCAGCCTTGGTGCGTGCCACATTCGCTATGCCTGTCACGCTGAAAAGAGGGTCACACCGCCGCTCTCCACTTAAGACCTTGTGCCCACATACATTGCATAGCCCCACTAACATTAACATCGCTCCAAAGCACTGGGCTATTCAGATCATGTCCCCTGAATCCCACAGGCACTTTCCCTCTGAGGCACAGAGGTAAATGCTTGAACCCACCCCCCACCCCCCACCCCCCCTCGCCATGCACCCGCTGCCCCTGCTTTTCAGATCCGCCTCTTCCCCCAGTGCATCTGCAATTAATGTATCATCATCCTCCATTTAGTTTGAATTGATTCACTTCATCTTCTTACCCCAGGAGGGAAGCATTGTTCTGCTTTCTGTCATGGAAAAGGGGGTCTGGCTCCATTACACCATTGGCTGATTTTAGATTAAAGATCTTGTGCTAAATCACTGCAGGCCTTGTGACAGAGCCCCAGCCCCGGCCCCAGCCCCGGCCCCGGCTCCGGCCCGGTCCCCCTGTATGAGTCAGCTTGCCAGTGCAATCTATATATAACCACCTCAATCAGCTCAGTGGTCGGTTGGACTTGGGATGACCTTACTGCATTATATGGGCCAGAGGGGCTCATGGTTTTACGGAGTTGGCAGGCAAGCCTAATGCTCTATGTCATGTGTGGCGATTCGGGTCCTCGGGACAGGAAAGCATGACACATATGTGTGAAAATACACAATCACACAGACACGCTCATACGCTTCCCTCCTCCATATTACTGTAGGTAGCTGGAGCGCACCTCTTAGAGGACTCACTTCACCTATTCCAGAGGATTGTGTCCTTGTGTCATCACGTATTGACATGAATAGACACCGTACGGAGCAATCTGTGAGAAGAGGCCCTTGTGAGACCCGAGGTGAACAACCCAATAGCTCTAGGGTCAACCTGTCCTTGACATTTCCTATGTATGGACTCTAGAACATTCCTTCAGGAAATCTACGCCTGACTGGGTATTCTTACTCAGCATCTGTTAGAAATAGGCGTGCCTTTTTTTTTTTTGTAGTAACGAGGAAATAATATGTTATTCCAGCGAGTGAGTGACTCAGCGCGACTCCTCCAAACTTACAGGCTGTACTCCAGGTATTTATTTATAACTGCTATTCTGAGGGGACTCGCAACAAATGATGAACACGTCAGCTGTCAACTCCCACATAAAACCTACAGCCTGTAGCTTGCACTTCCTCCTCCCCATTCACTTTGCATTTAGATTACTGGGTGTCACCATGGAGAAAAAAAAAGGCACTCGGTGTGACAAGAAATAACGCTGAAGGTGTTATTTGCTTACTTGTGCCATTCTCCCCCTCGGTGACCCGGCCCGGCTTAGCCCCCCTTGACACTGACCTGGGTCATGGGCGTGCTTGGCAGGCCTTTAAATCAGCCAGGGCCAGAGTGTTCCCACGAGGACACTGTTAACAAAAGCCACCAGAGGGGCATGAAACATCCTGCACCAGTCACATACACTTCTCTATTCCAGGAAGCACACCAGCAAGGGCTGAAAGGGATTCTTACACCTATACACACACACACACACACACACACACACACACACAGAAGAGGATGACCAGTGAGTGCGAGGGCTGTCACGGCTGGCTGAATCTGAAGATTAGCTGCTCTCCTCCTCCTAAATGTGAGGTCAGGGGTAAATGTGACCTCTCTGACAATTCTCCTGTATGAACCCCTTGCCCCGCTGCATACTGACACCACCGGTTTGACACCGACAACAGAGAGAGAGAGAGAGAGAGAGAGAGGGAGAGAGAGAGAAAGTTGTAATAGGCATCATATAGGAGGCCATCCTGTTTCACAGCCCTGTGAACCGAGAGTGTGTATAAATTTCTCTGATAATCCCGAGGATGTTTGGGAAAGTGTTACCTATGGGGTTTCCAAAGCTCCTCTTTTATTCTCGCTTGCGTTTTCCATAGGTGTTTAACTGTTCAGCCTTCCTACGGAGGCGTGGAACATGGAAAACTGAATGCCAAATATAGAGGAAAGGCATTTGTTGAGGATTTGTATCTTGTCATGTTGCTCTGTAATCATGTTTTTGGGGGGGATGGAGTGGAGGTTTGTGTGCCTGTGTGAAATCCCCTGTTTGCCCACGTGAGAGCTGCCCAGCCTCCCGCTCAAATACATCATCCGAACATTTTGAGGCTGAGTAAACAAAATCATCTCATCTCATCTGAAAAAGCCCCCTGGATTGTATAATCAACCTTCCACTCCTAAATGAAAGTGAATTTCCCCCGCTTTGATGTTTGTGATATAAATATAGAAGGGGAAAAAAAAAAAAAGTTAATTGGCCGACAAAATTAGGAAATTGGGTCTTGGTTGAAACTCTTCAAAAAAAAATTGATGACTTTGATGTTGAAGAGGCTTCGTCCCATTTCTGGCTCGTCTGTGTCCCTGCTTTGAGCCTCTTGACTGCCTTGATATTGGGATGGCTGCACTTTAACTGGATCTGTGATCATGTGAGTAAGGCTAGTTATATAAGGAACGATGACAGGCTTCCACTGATTGGAATTAGGCAAAAGGGAAAGGTTATGGTCTTTCAGGATTACCATATTTCACAGTTGAGGGCCCATGACAGACATGTCCCACTCTCCCGGTGTGACTTAAGCCTTGGCCCGAGGCCAAGTTAACAGCCAGTATGATGGTGTAGTGGTCACGTACAGAATTTACACACAATATTCTGTTGAAACTAATCCGTCCTGTTAACTTCGCCTTTGAACTCGTGTCTGATGACAGACTGGCCCCTGCTGCAGGCGCTGGAATTTTTCAAGTGATGACTGGGGGCCACTTGTGGAAGCAGGAAAGTGAAATACACATACAAGCACCAACACATAGGCGCACACCACAGTGTTAAAGCTGCATAAGGCGGCTTTACTTTGTTGGCGGCCCCAAATGGCCATGAGAGGTAACTGTTTGAATATTCTGGACTTTATTACCCAGAAACAATGTAACATGACATCAGGGAATTGTGTATTCCTTGAACCTAGATTTCTTCTTCTTAGTGGGTGGTATAGGGTGGAGGAGGTGAAGAGGTTCATCCATTTCTAGTGAGTCCAGCTTTCTCTGGACAGAGTGCTCAGTCCCCACTGTTTTAGGAGACAGTTTTGTATTTCACTCTTAAGTTTTGTTTGGTCACTTCCCATGCTCTGAGAAGAATAGAAGCTGAAGAAGTCACAATCTCCTGGGTATTACTTGGTGTACCGAGTTTCAACATGAAAGCACCTACAATGGAAACCCCACCCTAATATACAACAGCCCACCAGCTGACTCAAGGGTCCTCACATCGCTCCAGCATTAAACAGACTCGTAACCTTGAGTATGGTCTTTGGAGCATCGATACAACATATGTGCCTTTGAAAGGATTCCTTTAAGAATAATTTATAAACTGTTTACACAGAGTTCACACAGTGCAAAATAAATATATTCATTTTCTGACACTTTCATGCTGATCTAATGAGAATTGATTTATTCCAATACTGTTCTCAGAGCAAAGCATTGATCTATATACTGTCTCCCTCTCCACTCTAGTTACCCTCTCCCCTCAACACAAGCAGAAGAATACTGTATTGTTTCCGTATCACACGGGAGGGAGCTGATCTTATTGATGATCCTGACCAGATATCGTGTGTGTATTGGAGTATATATAATGGACCAAATGTTATGGTTTATACTTCCTGCCGTGTGCGCCATTTAAATTCATATACAGCAGCTCAGGGATGATGGGTAGTGAACTGTTCAGCGGTGGTCATCGATGGAATCATTTTACAGCATCCTCAGTGCAACATTACTGCCGGAACAAGCCTCAATGAGCCCCCTCCCTCTCTCTCCCCTTCTCTCTCTCTCCCCCTCTCTCTCTCTCTCTCTCTCTCTGCTCTTTCTCTCTCCTCATCTCTTCTCTTATTGCCTGAGGCGGCTTACAGCGGACGCATATTACACCGCACAAGTGTATCACGACAGTAATATGCGGATTGATGCCCCACTATTATTTGGTAATGTGCCCTCATGTGCGGTCCAGTGCGTTGAGACGAGGGGCTGAGGGAGACTCAGAGGTTGACTGACCAGAAAAGACTTGATACACAGTCCATTTCCCCTCTGTGCTAATTAACATGTCAACTGTAAAGGCGCCTCCAATGAGCCGTTTAGGGGTGGAGAGGAAAGGAATAGGGGCAAAACCAGTCAAAGAAGCCTGTCTGGCCATTAAAGCCTGACCTTTACACAGGTCAAAGGGGAGAGACCGCCCTCATTAGCAATGCAATGGATTTTTTTGGCATGTTGATGGTTGTGCTCAATGCTGCTTTGTGTATGAGTGTGTGTGTGTGTGCACCTATAAGCCTACATCGGTTTGCGCATATGCATCTATAAAGGTGCGAGTGGTGTGTGTTTTCAGTGGAAGCTGTCAGGGAGAGCAGATTTTATTACTCTTTGTCAGACTCTTAAGCGGTGACTGAAGGTCAGTTCTTTGGGGAGCCCTCCGTGAAAAGTTTAATATCCTCACAGAGGCAGCGATGCACACAATACCTCCTAATTCTTCCCCCGTCAACTCAGCCGAGCCCTCTCTGAATGAATATAAAGCAATAGGGTTCTTAGGGAGCCAGAAGTATAAAGAGAGGGAGCAGGGAGCACCGATTAGCGCTTGACCATATGGCAATAGAATGTAATTTGAGGGACATTAAAAGTTAGCCGCTTGAAATTCTTCCAGATGATCCCACCCCCCCTTCAGTAATTGTGTTATCAGCTTTATTGTGGTTGGAGCTGAAGTAGCCACAGAATCTCATTGCTGTAAATACTGCAGCTGTCAAGGAGTTATCTAGCATATAATTCTTGTGTTGATGTTTGCTTTGTTTTCTTTTTTCACCTCGCTCGCTGCCTTGTCTGTTTCCTGAATGGGTTTTCATAATGATAGATGAGCAGAGCTTTTTGGCCTTTAGACGATAGACTCAGGTGCTGCAGCCAAAGGTGAAATGGAATCACTTCCTCCTGCTCCCCTTTGCATGTGGAGACGGATGCAGACGGAGCGCCATCAACATTCACTCAGCAACCGCAGACACATTGCACTTCCATGAATACAGATTGGCTCTGTGGATTGGTTAATGTACGGCCTTGTTTTCACTCCGTGTTCTCTCACGCTCTAAGTTTATTATCCACAGAATGAAGTCGGTTGCTCCACACATTCAGAAAATAAGGTCAATTTTCCGGGATTTGCGTTAGTTCATGTGTGGCTTTGCATGCAGTGTGTGAGTTAGTGTGTATATATAGGTGTGTACATGTGTTTCAGCTGTTCTGCACTATTCCCAAAGCTTGTTTGTTGCATTCTGTTGTAATAGAACAGGTTGTTGACGCGAATGAGCCAACGTGTAGGATGTACTAAAACATGCTTGTGTAAGAAGATATAGTTCTCTGCATCATGAAACACAGGGGGATAAAATAAGATATAGAGAAGCTAAGGAACAGTGAACAGGGCTGATAGTAAAAGGTTCAGTAGTACACCGCCAGGCTACTTTATCACTTCATAGCAAAGAGCACACGGTCTTCTCTCACTGCAGCGTGTAATAACATTAGCAAACCTCGCTCTCTACAATATCTTACTCCGAGTCTTTCTCTCTGCCTTAAAAGTGTGGTGAATAATTTACTATATAGAGAGAAAATGGTATTAAGAAGCCCTTTAAAAGATCAGGGCGATCATCCTTTAGCCTGTGGCATGGCATGCAAAGTGACTATTGATTATATGTCTTTCAATGTGAATATCCTCTTTTCTCGCTAGGCATCTGCCCACTGCTCTGTTTTCTCTTAAGTGGATGTGCATATTTTGCGTCTTCATCTCCCTCTGTCCCTGCGGGGATGCATAATGCTACGCATTGCATAACAGGAGTGTTTCCATTCACAGGGCCGCTGCTGCAGGAATAAACATACGCTCAGATGTTCGCAATGTTGCTCTTCTGCATTTATTAAAAATTGTCTCACCCTTCTGCGTATCACCTGAGAGCAGAGGCAGTTAATAGACGTTGGCGCTCCTCGCGCAGCTGTCGAGTCATGCTTCAGTTCAGCTCCCCGCGTGCGTTTTGGGTGCCAGCCACCACACCCTCCGGTAAATGAAATTCCTCCTGCGCATGTGGAGCGTTGGTAAGCCTCCATCACATTGTAGTGAAACGGTATAGGCCATGGGCTTGCACCAGTGTCTGTGATGGATGTTGTGTTTCAGCGGCAGCAGCAGCAGCAGCAGGTCAGATGTTGGTGGGCTGTGCAGTAAGCACAGCAGCCCTGCAGCAAGGCCAGCCAGGCCACCGCTCCGTGCTTTTTAAATGTGAAATGAGATAACAAACCACCCAACACACACACACACACACACACACACACACACACACAAACACCACCTTCCTCCTACTACCTTCCTCCACCAACAGCTCTCGATGGCCCCGGCAGCCTGTCTGTTTTTGCACAAGGTCAGGCAGACTGACCCTGTAGATAAAACCATAACAATGTGGTTCTGACACCCAAGTGTTTCACTCATTTCCAGGGAGCATTCCCAAGGCTGTTGTTCAGCCCATTTCAGGCCGCCAATTGTCAGACACTTGAAATAAATTTGTAATGGCATTTTTTGCTCCTCTGGCAATCTCAAACACAGCCAGCCAAGGTCATCTCAGCTCATCCCGCAAAGTCCCTACGCATATTAGGAAAAATAAATTATGCTGCTGTTGTTGATGTTAGTGGTGGTGGTTATTGTTGTGTGTGTGTGTGTATGTGTGTGTGTGTGTGGTTCCCTGACATGGGGAGGCAAGTGGAGAAGTATGGGTGTATGGAGCATATGGACAGCTCTGTTGGTGAACCCACAGTAGAAGATGCCCCGACTGTGTTTGTGTGTTTGTTTGTGTGTTTGTGTGTGTTGCTGCCCTTGTGCCAGTGCTACAGTGTGCGAGCCAGAGTGAGATCACCTATGTATCTGCACATGTGCACATACTGTACATCTTACTGATCACATTATTTTGCAGCTATCAGCACTCCTCCATCAGCAGGCCATTTACTACTTTGAGTCCATTTAGCTGTGACCCTCGTAGCCCGCGCTACAGTGATGCCGAGGCTTTGCGTTCGCTCTGAAACTGAGAAGGAGAAAATGCAATGTGCTGAGTCTAAGACTGAGGCTCACTCTTATACTTATAGCACACTATAGTTGTGTGCATTAGGGATTTTCCATTTCCTTGAGCCCTTTGCTCCTCTGCTCCAGGCCCTATGTTGGGAATAGATACAGCCTCCAACCTTCTCTCCTACGCTCGTCTGTGGCCATGCTCTACCTCTGCTGAGCCAGCATACTCATTAAGCCCTTCAACTAGTGAAACTCAATGGGAGACTGTCCAACCGTCTGCCCGCCTCTGAGGATTTTCGGCATGGATGCGCTGGCAGACCAGTGCGAGATATTTATTCGAGCCAAATGTTTGTGTGCCTCAACAGGCAGGCAGTTTGTGCACACGAAAATAGCCACTCATAAAAGGCAGTGCCTTCACATAAATAGATATTTATTTTGCTTAACACGTCGACTTTTTATTGTACGCAAATGCCTTGTAAGATATCTTCATAAGCACCTTTGATGTCAACAGCAAGCGGCAATATTCCCGTTTAATTAGCGCCTTGTGTAGTGAGCGTCTCTCTGTTATCAGCTCCGTTTATGTATTTATATTTCATTGTCCTCATTAGAACATCACTGGGGCTTTTTTTTTTTGGGTCCTTCATCTCTTTAAAGCACTGAGCAGATTGGGTTGCCAAGCGTGGTTTTGAGCTGACTGGGGAGAGATTGCGGGCAGACAGAGGGCATCTGCTGCCCCCACAGCCGCTCTCTTGCACCTACAGCATGGGAAAAGAAGGGAGCTTTGCCGTCCTGTGGCAGCGCCTGTGTGTGTATTTGGACCGGGGCTTGGGCTGTTGGCTCTGCACCCTGCGCTTGGCTCGCAGGCTCCGTCTCCCCGTGCGTCTCTCTCTGAGCCTCCGTCCGAGCCCTCGCTCTCCCCGACAGCTGTGACGAGCTGAGCTGCTGAGCTTTCTGGCTCCAATCATGGGACGAGTTCCCCTTCCTGATGCTCCTCTCTCCTTGGTCTCGATGCATAATTGAAGTGCCTGTGGGTTCCTGGGCTGATTGAAGAAGCTTGTTGGGCTGGTGCAGATCTAACAGCAGAATTACTCAGGGATGTCTAATAGTTTTTTATTCTGCGGTTGTCCTGGCTTTCTTACTTTTCGTGTGTTGTCCTCTAACGGTGGAGGTAGTTGTCAGACGTGAAGAGTGTGGATGTGTCAGTGCAGACAGAAGGGATCGCTCTGGACAGGCAGAGAAAGGCTCATCTGTCTTTAATCCTTCCTGGCCTGATTGATTTAGAGTCACTTTGCTGTGAATGGGCCTTTCAGCTCTTCTCAGGATAAAGAGAGAGGGAGAGAGAGAGAGAGAGAGAGAGAGAGGGATGGGAGGCTGGGTTCAGCTCTCCCTGCAGCATGAAAAGGGGTGTCACTAAAGACCCATAAACAGAGTAATCTAACAGGCTCTCTCTTCAGAAAGCTCACCCAGGCCTTCCACACAGAACCACCACAGTTAACAGAATCACGCCACATCTGGATGCTTGACTAAGCCTGTGATGGAGGGAGGGAACACTGCCTCTATGGAAACATTTATATCTGCACAGAAGCATTTTCTCTCAGAAGCCGCTTGGAAAAAAAAAAAACATCTACACAGTATAATTTGTTTAGAGCACCCAGAGAGTGGGCGAAAGCCAGTTGAGATTTATAGACAAGTTGTGCTACTTCACATTTTGACCCAATGAAAACTAAATTGCCCACACATAAAAGCGGATGTGTTCGTAGAACGCCTGACACTCTGTAGCGTCTGTCTGTCTGTCGGTCAGCGCGATTTTCTATGTAATCTCACACACATGGGGTGAATCCTCCAGGACTCCATTGGGTTAATGAAACTTTAACAAGGCAGATATAGCTTTTTAATCTTACACTCTGCATCTGCCCCGGCCCTTTGAATCCTTGCAGTGTTTACTCTCAGCCTGAAAGCACTGTTTCCCTCAGCCCCCATAGCAGAATCTGTGAATAATTTACTTGTTATACAACTCACATTGGCTGTGCAATATTCATTGGGGGATGACTAGGATGCTTGGGGGGGGGAGATGGGTGGAGGGGGGGGGGGGTGTTGTTACTGGAAAGCTGAGTCTATACCCCTGTACATAATAGTCTACCGACTAGCTTGGCTCCTCTGTCATGTCCTTTTATTGTTCCTGGTGGCCTTGTGGCGTGAAGCAGTCTACCACTTACATCAGGGTTTTAGATGATTTTATTCAACCAATTCAACTTACCTCCTTCAACTCTTTTTGAAATGCCTCCAAGATGCAACAGAGAAATGTGCCGTCTGCTTAACTTGGATATATTATTACACTAATCCCATCAACAGGCTGAATATTCTATGGGATGTACTGAAACATTTGGCACTGATATTGCAAGGGCTAGGGGTCAATTTCCTACTGGAGCCACCCATACTGCACTTACTATACTGTATATACAGTACCAGTCAAAAGTTTGGACACACCTGATTGAATATTTTCCATTATCTTAAAGCCATTTTGATCTAAAGGCTTCTGCTTAAATGTTTGAAATATGTTTCTTAGGCAAATATAAATAGTGAAGTTGATGCCTATGTATGAATTTCTTTCCAAAGCCTTTGTCTTTCCATCAAGGCAAAGTGCGGCTACTTTGAAGAATCTAAAATATAAGATAGTTTTGATTTGTTTAATACTTCTTTGGTCACTGCATAATTCCATTTGTTTTATTTCATAGTTTTAACTGCATTTGAAGCTAGTGAAGTTGCCTCCTCCCAGTGGCAGATATTTCTTCACCAGGTTTCACTTAAGAGAAATATGATTTTAACACTGAATACTAATTTAAGTAACTTGTTAAGATGGAGGTATATTGCAGTGTAGAAATGTGCATACTTGTGATAACGGACTGTTTAATATAGGTATCAGCAGTCAGTCTATAGCCACTACCACTGACAGCAGAATAGTTGCTTTTAATGCATGGTCTTCACTCTGACACAGCTCATCAGGCTGCTGTGCGGTGAGGCTTCCTTTTAATGAGAGTACCAGGAGATCCAATGACCTTGCATCTTTTTGAGTGAGCTATAATCAAAAAGGACACTCTCTGTTAAGAACAACATGGTTTCATTAGGCTTTGACAAGGCGGACAAGGTGAGTAAAACGCAGAATGAATCATGAATGATAATGTGGCATATATAATTTACTATGCTTGTCACCTGGGCTTTTGTTTGAGTTACCGAAGTGCATTCATCACGGAGGCTAAATATCATGAAAAACTTTATTTATGACCTTTCTTTAAAAAACAAAACAAAATGCTGACGTTTTTTAGGCAATGCATGAGTCATGAGGAAGAATTGTTCTTAATAAAATAACTTTGACATGAGCCAGAAAAGACTGTCTCCAGAGAGTCAACTGTTTAAATGACTCCTATTGTTTCACAGCATGTATCAGAGGAGGCCTTTTTATGCTGCGGGGCAGAAAATACAAATTGCCCGTCTTCTACTTTCAAGCGTTCTCACCTCTGTTTGTCGTTCATGATTGTTTGCTTATGCTTGCTGTTATGTGATTCTGTTTCCCTGCCCCTCACCAGTTTGTAGTTATATGGTGACATGAATCATAGGCTCGCTGTGTCACATGGTGAGAAACCAAAAAATCTGCTTTTTTTCCAAGGTGAATATCCTCTCTTGTCACCTTTCAGTGCAAAATCAATGTCTGCTAACGGCCCTTGCAAAGGCAGAAAACCACGTGTGCTGCAAGGAAAAAAAAAATATATCTATATATTTTTTTCACCGATTAAAAAGAAAAATGCTGTAGCAGAGAAGGGCAAAATGGATCGTAAAGTGAAGAAGTGTCTCCATCCCCAAGCGGTGCAGCCAGGATGACGTTTTCCCCTCGGTTATGGTTTATTGCGCTGTAGTGGCAGAGGTGCTTGCTGATTCCTCAAACGAAAGCTTTGTTTTCACTATATGGCACAGTGCGACTCTATGGAGGAATGTATTCAAGTAAAGCAAATGATGGCTTCTTCATTGACCAGTCATTTACTCTTGGCACTGAACTGTAAACTCTGGGTGTCAGGCCAATAAACTGAAGTAAGAGACAAGTTCAGAGGGTCAAATTCAGCACACACACACTCTTAGACCCTTACATACACACACACACACACACACACACACATAACCTCACTCGCTCAAGCTTCGCAACCTCCTTCACTGGGGCATTCAACCCCTTGTGATGAGAACAGTCCAAGATGACAGCGGTAATTTGACAAAATCCGTCATTCTTGGCGCTTTACGACAGGACGCGCTCCCACAGTGACCTCTCCGAGCTCTGGGAGTGTGAAAAAGGTCGCCGTCCTCCCACTCCCACCCCAAACCCCCACCCCCCCCACCCCCCCACCCTCCACCCCACCCCCCGTCCACCCCCAGGCAGAGGGGGTGGACGGGGGGGGGGAGATTGAAGTGGCGTCCTGTCGGGTGGCTCCGTGTCACTGAGCCGGCTACTGCAGCAACTGATAATTCTCCGAGCCAGCCACTCGGATGAAGGGTCAGCCTCTATTTTCTTCTTCTTCTCTCCCTCTTAACTCGATCTCTCTCTCGCTCTCTCACATATACACACACACACACACACACACACACACACACACCTCGCCCCCTCCCTTGGTTGACCTAGTTAACCTCTGCTTCTTGTTTGGGAAGTTGCTTCATATTGTTGCAATTATTCTCACCTTGAGCCTGTTGTAGGGTCCACACAGCAACATCTCCTATCCTCCAATTCCCTCCGCCAAAAAACTTCATTTTGTCCCTCAGGGCTGCTCTGCTTCCTTCCTCTCTGCTCCACTCCCTCTGTCACTGTTCCACGGATTTAGACACTGGACTCGGTTTTGTCGTGAAGTTGCCCTTGAAAGATTGTCTAACATGTATGAAAAGATCAGATATCCTCCTCTAACTCTTTTCATTGATTTGAAAAATTCACGTCATATCTTTCATTTTTGCCAAAAGTAACCTTTCTGAACTCAATTCAATGTTAAGGGCAATGTTTGTTTTCTAAACTTGAAAGACGTTTTTTTATGACTGCGGCATTGGAAAAGATGTCACTATCAGCCTCAAATATGAAACTAACCTTCAATGTGATAAATGGGGAGAAAGCATTTCTGCACTTGTATCTGTGCATGGAGGCTTCAGCAAGACAAAACAGGCTGGTGTTTTGACAGTGTTTTTCCAATGACTTTGTTTGATAGTGAGTACAACAAATAGTACATATTTGAACATTGTCTACTAAAGAAAAGAAAAACACTTCCATCTCCTGTTGAAGCTTGTTAAAATTGCAGTAGTAGCGGGCCCAGGAAGCTGTCATGCATCAGCCTGAGTGGCTTAACACCGGGCTCTGGCCCTGCAAAGGTGATTGAAGGGACAATGAAAGCAGAGTATTAGCCCACAGCAGCATAGCTGATTCTTTCAGTATGGCCAGATAATTAGTGTAGGATCAAACTGGGTCAAGTTGCAAAGATAGGCAGGCAAATAGGAACCTCGCTACCAAATCATGCATTAATTTAATATTAGGTAAAGATTGGTAAGATTAGTAGAAACGGTTACGAAACGGTTAATTGCATTGGTCTTTGTATTGAATCACACCATCATCACCCAGACTACAATTGAATTGGAAAATTATTGAATAAACTGTTATTGTTGCATTTCTCCAACCAAGAGACTACAATAATAGCCCAATACATTTCCCCTACCCAAATGCTAATCATACGCCTGCAGCAATTGCAATGTAATTGCTGTATTAACAGCGACAATACTGCCCTTGTAACAGTAAGGCGTCTCAATGACTGTTTACATCCAGTATCTAGGGATTCTTGGGGATTCCTTGATCCTTCCCTGCAGATGGGATGTCAAAACACGGCTCTCCCACAATTAAAAGAAGATAAGGAGCTCAGCAGAGAGGCTCGAGGTCAAGCTCAACCATACGTGCCAAGGTCAGATAACCAAAGAGAGCCCAGCTTATAGGTCTTCCCTTTGGCGCTGACACAGAGGTCTGGTGGCAGTGTGTTGTAGTACTAGTTGTAGTAGAAGTGCGGTGGAGATTAGGCTATGCTGCTGGCAGGCTCTAACAGACAGATCAGACAGATTGAGCGGGGGCTGGGTGGTTTCACAGTCACTTAAGAGAGCGACACACTTGGAAGAGCTCCCTTCACTGGGCATTAAACACAATTAAGTGCAGGCACAGTGTCCCTCCCCACCTGGACTCCTAAACCTCCCAGCGCTCCCCTCACTATAGCTGTAAATCCACTCCATCTATCTGTCCTTTTAAAACCCTCCTATTCCTCCCCTGCTTCCCTAGAAGCCCCTGCTCATGCTCTATATAATCTGGCCTTCTGAAGGACGTCAGCTGCGATTCTGTATATTAGCCACTCTGCATAAAGACGTGACCTTTACCAGCGTTCTCGATTTCATTCTCCCGTTTTTTTTTTAATCGGGGGGGGGGGGCATAAAGGGTCACCGGATGCCTCCCATCGAATTGTTCTGAATTATTAAGACGACGGACGATTGAAAGGCCCTCTTGCAGCACTGAAACAAACCCACTGCACCTCTCTCTCTCTCTCTCTCTCTCTCTCTCTCTCTCTCCCTCTCTCTCTCTCTCGGTGTTCGTTTCATTGCGGTTTTTTGCTTGCACCACTTGTCGACGCAGCCTGTCCTTCAACCTTGCCTATCATTCCCCCCGGCTGGGAAATCTACCGCGCCTTCAGTGTCACCCCACATGCGACTAAACAAGTGCCCTTCTCTCAGGAGGCTGGTGGCCATTCAGCGGCACAGCGGCTCTGTTCACGGCCCCCTCATCTTCGACCTCAGCAGGATCGCTCGAGTCTTTGTGTTTTCGAGTCGCGCCCCGGGGCAGCTTTTCTCTCTCTGTGTCCTCAGCGTATAATAGTAATAAGAAATGTAGCTTGTCGTTCCTCACTTCCCAGTGTATCCGCCTGTATGGGGCTATAATCCGCGGAGGCAAGTCAACCCGCGCAGGTGAAAGGTCGCAGGGTTAATGAGAGCAAAAACTGCACTCAGCAGGCAGACCAGAGAGGGGCTGTTTGAACTCTTTCACTGGCCCATGGTTTATGTGTCTAGATCCTATAGGACTCATTAGACTGGAGGCATCTCTCAGCACCCCATGCTGAGAGATGCCCCCCCCCCCCCCTCTCCCCAACACTCCTCCACTGATATACAGACACACATTCCTCTCGCATGCCATCAGCTAGTATCGCTGAGAGCCACTTTTCAGCCGAGTGCTTGTTTTGTTTCCTTTGCGATGTGCTTTTAAGTCACTTTGTTTTGCCCGTGGGTATGCAGCGTTGCTGATCAGCGGAGAATCAGGGACATGTGCCATTAGTCAAACTTGAAAGTACAGCGGCTCGTTCTCAAGGTGTTTCCAGGTATGGTATCACACTGCGCTATTTGTCAGTCTCGGTTTGTCAGTTCAAGAAAATTAGCGCCGTGTGTGGTGGATTCATTATTTATTGCCTTTAAAAGAGGAAAAAAACTAAACGCTGTTCCGGTCTATCCATGCATCCTGACTAATTGTGTGTGTTTGTGTGAATGCGTGTGTACCTGTGTGTGTTTATTTTCTCGCACTGCAGCGTTGTTAGCATCTATATATATATATATATTACATATTGCTGACAGGCATTAATGTGTTGTGGAGCACCAGTGCGAAGATGAGAAAGGAAGAAGGGGAGGTGGGTGTGAAGGGAGCAGAAGAAAGGGCAGGCCGATGATTTACCATGGTGTCTACCCATATTTTACCTCATTGGGGGTTTTTTATTCACGGCAAGATTGCTTTGGGTATTTCATTCTATTAGGTGCAGGCAAAAATGTCACCACTCACCTCCTGGCTTATATTTCACTGAGTGGTGGGCATGCTGTCTTAGCTCTTATCTCTGATAGATGGACCAACACACCAGCGGGTGGGACACTCCACTCTGCCAATCAAGGCCTTCCATAAACACTTTCTCGCCTTAATGGACTCGCATTCCAGACCTCACAGACATCAATGGGGCGGGGGCGGGGGCGGGGGGGCTCCCATACGGTGCACCCAGCTTGGCCGCGTGACAGAGTGGAATTCCAGAGGGAACTGCTCCCCCTAGGTGAGGTTCAAGTCCGTTGCAGGAGGTTTTTGGAAGCTGGAAGTTTTCATTTTTTGGGGGGTGGCAATAATTCTGTCTGTTTGTTCTGGATTTTCTGTAATCAGCCCAAAACTGCAAACCAACTCCACGGCCCAAGTCCAATTTCTGCTCTAATCTCCTGCGGAGCTGTTATTGGCTTATCATTGTTGGTTAATTTGCGGTAATTGGTGTAAACCGTCTTGTTTTTTTGAGGGGTGTTTGGTGATGGATGACTGCGTGGGCCATTCCCTTGGCAGACACAAGGAAATATGAGACTGCTGCGCTGACTGAGGACAGTTTTTGAGCTGGGATTTGTGTTTGTTTACTGCTAACTTTACTCCATGGACTGCTATATTGTTTAGGAGGTCTGTCAATACCAGCAGAATCTGCCAGCAAGGGCAGTGCCGAGCTGAAAATGAACTTTCAGGCTGTTAATATATTTACAGCTCATCCTGACAAGATATTGACGTGTCTCATCCTGCGTTTTATTTTCTCACCTGGTTGTCTCTCTTTTATCTTTTGCCTTGCAGTTATGCGGCTGTGGGCTGCTCGGCGTGGGCATCTGGCTCTCTGTGTCTCAAGGCAGCTTTGCCACCTTCTCGCCCTCATTCCCCTCCCTCTCCGCTGCCAACATGGTCATCGCCATCGGCGCCATCGTCATGGTAACGGGCTTCCTCGGTTGCCTGGGTGCCATCAAGGAGAACAAGTGCCTGCTTCTGAGCGTGAGTTAACTACATCTGCATGCCTACGCAATACCCATTGTAATAACAAAGACGGAAGCGGTTGTCCAAGCCCCTCTCTCTCTCCCTCCCTCTCTCTCTCTCTCTCTCTGTCTCTCTCTCCCTCTCTCTGTCTCTCTTCCCCGCCTCTAGTCTGCCACATTCCATCATATCACTCATCCAAATATTGACAGAAATGTCTTGTGTAGACAGCCTCTCACATATGTGTAAGCTCTATACACCTACACACGCAGACACATAGTCACAGGCCAGTGAGAGCTCAGCAATGTGTTTGTCTTTGTCTTCCAAACGGCTCCTCAGCACAGCCGCACATCTAACAAGCTCAACAGAGAAGAGTGCAGTCTGTATTGAACCTCAGGGACTCTGAAGGGAAAATTAGAGCTGACCAGTGGGATTCTTCCATTCTGCAAATTAACACAAAGCAATCATGTCTTCTCCATGGCTTTGGTCACAGCCCAGTGAAAGAATTGTCAGACGGGGGGCTTTTTGTGTCACTTACATAGTTGAATTATGTAACAGGCCTAATGGCACTCGATATTTTTTATGCTTAAAAATGGAGAATGTTCTATTATTCAATACAAAGAATACACTGTCTAGACTCTGCTCTGTTTGCACAAAGTTGTACAAGCGTTTTGTCTTAAACTCATTTTAATTACAGAAGTTAAGAGAGAGACGCTGTCTTTGGTTTGGGATGAGGTTGGGAGGATGAGCGGGTAAAAAACTTTACGCATAAACTTTAAATGAGAGTTGGAGTCGCGGTTCTGGGTACTTAACACAGCAAACAGCTCAATCCCTTGAAGCTCTTGCGTCAGTCAAAAGCCCCACCAAATCCTCAATGTTCGACATGGCTTCCTTCACCTGCCTAACAACTGTGAAGCAGGGAGACGGTGTGAGCGAAGGTTGAGGGGGGGTGGGGGGGGGAAGGAACGGAATGAGAAAAAGAGAGTCTTAATTGGAAAATATAGAGGTTCTGATATTTTTAATTAAGTCACTGCCAGATGAGTATGTGGCACCGCTTCTTACTTGGCCAAGATAATTCTGTTTTGAGCAGGGGCGTCTGGGTGTCTGTTGTTGTTGTTATGTGTGTTTTTTTCTGTCTGTCTGTCCATCCCAGCAAACCCAGAGAGGGGTGGGGGGGGTAGGGAGGTGTGTGTGTGTGTGTATGTGTGTGTGTTGGGGGGGGGGTTAGGAAACATCAGAGTGGTTTTAGATCTCCTGGGGCGAACAGATCTGAGCTTCCACCTTGACATAGTATCTCTGAAGTGACTCTGTGAACAACTCTCTTTGGATTAGAGATATTCAAAGCCCAGACATCCTCTGCAGTAAGTTTTCACTCTCTGTCTCCCCGCCAAAAATGGTGTGCTGAAACAAATTGAAAAAAAAAAAAAAAAACACCTAAAAACTGGGAGAGAAAACACTGAAATATCTGGCTGAAACAGCAGACCTCAAAACCTTGAAAGCGTGAATTGCCAGCAAATGAGAACACACACGCCCACAAAGGTGTGCACACGCATGCACACACACACACACACACACACACACACACACACACAGCAGTCAAAGCATCATCACTGTTGTCTGCAGAAGTTGCTCCTTCAAATTCCAGCATCAGGAAAAATGTAACAAACACATTGTGAAGTGCTTATAATCGACTACTGATACGCCAAACTGGCAACCTAGAAATTCAACAAACAACAAGCTGTTTTAACTGTTTCATTTGGGCCTTGACACATATAATAACCTCCCCCATACACACACAAGTATGGAATTAATGGGGCTTTCTAAAATATAGTTTCTGCGCCTCATGCCTCCTCCCATGCTGTGCAGAGGAGATTGGTAAATATTAAGCTGAAGGGGAGACAAGAGGGGAGAACAGAATAGTAGATGAGATGCAAGGCTGTGTGGGAAATTAATCTTAGGAGGTATTAAACCTTCTTCCACTCCTCTCACACGTTCACAAGCCCTCCGGCACTTAGATTCCCCTTCTCTCCCTCTGTCTGTCACTCCCACCTCCTCCTTCATCTCTCCCTCTTTTTCTTGTGTGTGTGTGTGTGTGTGTATGTTGCCGTATCTTATTAATGAAGGGTCTGGCATGCTGTGTATTCAGCTAACCCAAACCCTGATGTTCAACTGTGTGTGAGTGAGTATCAGTGGTTCTGTATGTGGGGGGCAAGGGCTTCTTTGTGAAAAATACAAGAAAATCAAGCAGACACTGGTGAATAATGAAACAAAAGAGCCTGTATCACATTGGTACTTATAGATGCAAAAAAGCAATGCACCGTCATTTTGTATGATATTCTGTGGATCAAGTGAAACAGGTGGTGGAAGGGTGTATGCATTTACCTTCAACTCAAGAAATGTTCTGCTGTGGGTGAAGTTTTCATTTTCAGCAGAAGTTTTTCTTACTTATCCTTGACCAAAACAATAACTCTAACCCTATGCCTTACCACAACTCTTAAGGAAATTATTTTAGTTGCTGAACCTTAACCAAAGTTTTAGTTGCCTAACCTTAAAGTGATGCTGAACATTGGTAGACCTTGGGTTGTGTAGCATCCTGGACATGATATAATCCCAAAGCTGCCAATTCTCTGTTATCTGTTGCTCCGGTAGAGGCGATTGGAGAATTGCATTTTTTGTCTCTCTCCATTCAGTGCCATTATATGGCGAAACAGGTCTCAAAATCCCACTTAAACAAACACGAACAAAGCAGATTCTGACAATATACTGTATAAAAACACTAGTCATTCTGCTGTTTTTTAAAGTGAATTTCTTTCTTTATTTTATCAAACCTTTCAGTTTGAACAAGTGTAACACTGAAATTCTTCCTACCAGATTTCAGTGTGACATATAACATAACATATAATAACAGAGAATCACTGATTTTGGGGTTATATCATGTCCAGGAAGCTATACACAACCAAGGTACTACCAAAGTGCAACATCACTAACCTTAACTATAACCTTAATCAAAGTTGTTTTAGTTGCCTAACCTTAACCATAACCTCAACCCTCATTAGCATGTCTGTTCCTGTGCATCCTAGACAATCTAGTCTAGTCTAAAACAACTGAAGTTGTTTTAGTGCAGTGATAGATTATGCGGCTGGCCATGCATAGGTATAATCTGAATCAAATGCATGAATCATATACTACTATATGAATCAAAGATGTAGGTATAGTAGGAATCTAGGGTGCATAGCTTTTCCATATAAGCTATCATATGAATGTTGCATGAGAACACGTTGAACAAACAAAAGATTAGTGCAACTGGGTGTACAAGTCAAAAATCTCTCATATATGTAATGATTGTTTTTCCTCTCATCATATTTGACATATTTGGCTGCAGCAGAGGCTTATTCTCTCTCACATTCATATTCAGAGTGCTCGCATTGGCGTGACTAGGTAGATTTACAACACTGCCAAAGCAATTGGTAAAACAAGACTCTCCCTCCCTCTCTCTCTCTGACAGTTCTTCATTGTCCTGCTGATAATTCTCCTGGCAGAGCTGATATTGCTCATCCTGTTCTTTGTGTACTCAGATAAGGTAAGTACTTTTTTTTTTCCATGTTACGACTGAATGTTATAGCTTCTAGTTCTCATTGTTCTGAATAAACTCCCTAACTCCATCCTTTGCCTTTTACTTAATCTACAGTTACACCATAGCTCGCCCATATTGTGGAAGCACATTCTAAAGTTCGAGAAACATAGATTGCATTTAGTGAACCAGACCTTGTCTCAAACCTTGCATACACACATGTGCACACATAGAAAGTGCGCACACAAACACGCAAAGCAATAAAAGGTGTGAGTGTGATATACATATCCATGTTTCAGTTGCTTCCGAGTGTCCCGAGTTTCCCCTTACAGATTCCGTTGTGTCTCGGTCAGGAGGTTAAATGTCTTCACCATGCCATTAACCCAGCAGTCAAAGGTTAGACCACACAATGCAGCCCAATCCCCACCAGTTGGCTCCCTGTAATTGGTCCCAAGCTATATATGTGTGTGTGTGTGTGTGTGTGTGTGTGTGTGTGTGTGTGTGTACTGGGTGCCAAGCGTTAGATCAGCATATTCCCATGACCCCTACATGGGTACCAGCTAGGTTTGTGTCTATGTGGTGAGAACACATGCCGGTATGTGAAGCTCTGGAGATTACTGGCAGCCATGAGAAGGGAAGAACCGGCTTCTTCTCGTCGATGCTCAATCATATCACTCCACAAATGTTTCCTAGACACGCCTTAGCCCAAAGATGACAAATTCTTTGTGCAGGACGAGGAGTGAAGACTTCTATCTCTCTTCAAGGACACATTAATGATAGATCTGTCTATTTATATATTCAAAGTCTCTGTGTTCCCCCCTTGGGACGCTGGCTAATTCTCCCTCTTTGTTCTGAGGTTATTGCTCAAACTTAGTCTCTCAGGCAGATAAAGGAATTCATTTAGCAGCCAATCCATTCTAAGATTTGGATCGGGTCTCGCAGGCACACTCTGTCAGGAGTAAATATGTCTGTTGCCTTATCTCCACAATATTACCAGCTTAAAAAACCCAGATCCTTCCAGTGGAATCTTAATAGGGAGCCTCTAGACTTCACAGCTGCGCCTCCCCCATCACCTGTGAAGTTAGGAAAAGAGAGCCAAGTGGGTCTGAGGATTTTCCTAAATGCGGATTAATATGAGTCCGCATTAGTCCGTGTTAGGGCTTTAGCTGGGGAGAATTGTCTCATCCACACCAGCTCCAGCGAATAGCCATCATGTTTTATGTTCCTCCCATCTCCCCAAATAACGGCATGTTTATCCTAGCTTAGACGTAATTGGAGATGAAACCATGATAATGCTGATCACTTCAAAATATATCTTCCTTTATTGGTCTTCAAATGTCATTCCAGTGCGAGGCCATTACAGCAAATTTCACGTTATTGGAGTTGACATTTTCAGACTGCCGCCAAAGGAGTAGTGCATACTTTAGGAAAATGTGTGATGCTAATATATTATTCAGGTGGTATTATATGTTAAGGAATATCAGGAGATTAGATGAAGGGCGATCGGTATCCATCACGCAGGGCCTTCAGATAACGCTTTCTTTTTTCTTCCCGGCTTGTTTCTCGCCAGTGAAATCTAGTATGCCGTGTGAGGCTCCCCCCATCTTCTGCTGCAGGCTGTGATCAGAGGAATCACTAATTCACTTCTCCTATTTGATCCTCTAATCACAAGGCATTTATTAACAAGTGTGGAAGATATACAGCACTTGGCAGCTTTTAAAAGTGTATTGACAGAGGCCTGCAAAATAGATATTTTAGTCTTTCAAACAGGTCATCATTAAGTCATGAGTGATGCCTCTGTGAACTGTGATCCTGCCGGGTGACAAGCTGTTGACTAGATGAGGAGAAGAAACGAACATGGCTTCTTTGCTGGAGGAACACACTGTCTCACCTCTTTCATTCTCTCTCTCTCTCTCTCTCTCTCTCCCTCCCTCCCTCCCTCCCTCTCTCTCTCTGTGTCTTAATAAAGCAGAGAACAGACTCGGGCTGTGTTTCCCAAAAGCATCGTAAGGCCTAAGATGTCCGTAAAGTACATTGTAAGAAGCATCTTAAAGTTGCGGCGGGTTTCCCAAAAGCATCTTAACTAACGATGCTCTTAAAACCCCGTTGTAGATTAAGAGTCCTCCTGACCACTCGTAGACCACTAAAAATGTCTCAAGGACGAAGAGAAGCATCACTACCACGAGGCTTCCACTTGCAGCTTTATGTATTTTGACTGCCAGTGCTGATTGTAGTCTACAGTAAAATATGCGCACAATGTTTATAACCACAATAAAATATTTACAGAGTGGAGAAACACTAACAGAAGACAACAAAAAAGACATGAAATTCAGGCAGGCTATAGTTTGCAGGGCATAATTCAGGACTTTAATTGTTGCTTTGATGAACTTCAGGAATCGGGGTACGTTGGTAAAAAGTGAAATAATATACGAAATGGGTGACTTGTGGCTATTGATGCAGATAACTAAACCGCAGGGATTGTTGAACTGAGGAAGAAAAAAAGCGTATGTGTGTGAATGACTTGGCAGCATCCTTCAATAATAATAATAGACTTAGAATGCCTGAGTCCAAGGCTTACTCATTTATTGTGTTTTGCCTGGTAGGTGAATACAGTGTTGTCACATCACCACCTCCTCTGTGATTGGCTTTATTTTGTAAGTGTAACCCACCATCGTAACCCAAACGGCACAAAATGTTATTTTGTGTATTTTCAAGGTTTTTACAGTAAGCCTAAACCAACTAAGCATTTCAGAGCTGCACAGTGCAACAAACTGAAGGCCCTACATTTACACATGCCATCAAAAGTGGTTTCTCAACCAGTAGAGCGCGTACCATTATGGCTGAGTCCTAATCACAGCGGCACGGGTTCAAATCCTGTACCCTTTGTTGCATGTCATCCCCTCTCTCCGACCTGTCTTTCCTGTCTCCCTCTACTGTGACTCTAATAAAGCAGAAATGCCAAAAAAATTTAATCTTTGAAAAAGTGGTTTCCAGACCCCAATGTGATGCTGTCTGTCATCCAAATTCTCCCCAACACCTTCCTCCTCTGTGCTGCGATAGAAACGTAAAGAATTGGACCAAAGATGCACTTAAGGTGCAACACTCTTAGCTTAAGTACAACCCTCCTACCTTAGGTGCTGTTTTGGGCAATGCTTGTAAAAAATCTACGAACCTTCTTAAAATCGCTCCTAGGAAACCTCCGTAACCTTCGTACTAAGAGTAATTGTTATTGGGAAACGCAGCCCTGGTCAGGAAGTAGTTCCTTTATTTGTTTCACTGTTAAGGGCACAAAATATTATGAGTAATATTCATGCTTTTATACAACAGTGCTGCTATAATGAAGTGATTTGTTCTCTAGTAGATGATTATTTAATTTCTGGCATTGTTTTTAGATGAGATTTTTTTGCTGTGGTGAAACTGTATTTTTCTACAATACTCTGGCACTTTTCAATTACTATTATTGAATGTGAAGATCTTGTGAACTAAATAAAGTAAAAAAAAAATATCTCCCTCTCTCTCTCTCTCTCATCCCTCTCTCCCTCTTTCTCTCTCTCTCTCTCCCTCTCTCTCTCTCTCTCTCACTTCTACCCTCAGCCTAGAACAGTCTTGCCTCCAGGTATGGCTTAGATCGGCGTACCTCCCTCCCTCTTTAGCCCAGTGGTGTTAAGCTCTCTGATTAAATGCAGTGTAGAGGCAGTAGTATAATAAAGGCCGGGTCTGCAGTTAGCAACCAGCTGACTACAGCAGATGGCTGGGCCACAGACCAGATTACAGCCATCCGTCTTTAGCGCTGTGACCTCATTGTGCCGCAGTCGACCCACCGACACACTGGGCCGAACACCGATGAAGGTTTATTAGCCCGGAATGAGGAATCAGAACTCTGGCACGGAAACACTAGAGCAAGTGTTTAGGAAGAAAGGGAGGGGGGAAAAGGAAAGGATGGAGGGAGAGCAGGTCGACACGGGTGGCAGAAGAAGGGAGGTGAGATATGGCAGCAAGGAAGGGAGGGGAGGGGGATGTGTTCAGGAGGGAAGGAGGTAGAGAGGAGAGAGAGGGAGGAAGTGCATGGAAAGAGTGGTGTGGTGTGGTGTGAACAGGAGGAGGAAAGGTGGGAAGAAGGGAACGGATGAGAGAAAAGACAAGGTGAAGTGTGAGTGTAAAGCCTAGATCACACTACAAGACTGTTATACAAAACAAATCTGGCCCAACGAGAGCAGTTCAGGCTGAACGACCGCTCTGCTGGCTGTACATTGTATAGCAACTTACCAAGAGTGGAGTTGGGAGTCTTGCTGATGTAAACTATCTACATGAGTTGGTGTTGTTTTTCTTTTCTGGTTCATTTTCTTTTTCTTCCCACACACTTCTGAACTGCCATTGGTTGTTGCCAGTTTTACTCTGAGATTTCAGTCTCTGTGAGTTTTGTACCTGACCAGCTCGGTCCCACAAATCAAACATGTTTGAAAAATTTGTGTCTGGCCAAACGGCCAGAGTCGGCAGTTGAGCCTTGATTCCGGATTCGCCTAGTGTGACCTAGTCTTAATGGGGTACGTAGGAAGAGTTTTAGTGAGTGAATCAGGGAGAGATAATAAAAGGGCAAGGATGAAATGAAGGAGGTAGGAAGGTTGGTGTAATGAGAAAGGGGGCAGGGAAGGAGGGAAGGCTATGCCACTTCCCCGATGTATCTCACTGGTAGAACATCAAAACAGCAGCACTGACATCTGACACTTCTAGCCACGTCTCGCACTCCTGCACAGGGAGAATTATGTTAGATCCCCGGCCATGCTTTATTTCTCCAACACCAATTACAGAGTGGGAGTGGAGGTTCTCCACTCGCTCTGTCCAGTGCCCAGGCCTTAGGCTACCCAACACCGGCCTGTGGAGCTGCTGGCCGAATAAAGGATCCTGTCTAATGATCTGTTGTTTGGGACCTCTGGCTCTGAGGCTGTTTCTCTCCAGAACATTTTGAACTGCTATTAGCTAATCCTCTTATACAGAGCAATGCAATAGAATACTGTCAGCTTCAATTCCTAGTGTCCTTGGGTCAAAGGGTCAAAGGGTGCGAGGATCAGAGAGCCGTAGTACCCTGACAATAACCCTGTGACCCTAGAATGATCATGTAAGAGAGCTGACACAGTATGAATACCAAAATAAGAGCTGAGGAAAGAGGTAAAAGGAATATTTTCTTCTAGATGAGAGTAAATTAGAGCGTGTAAGAGAGGACGATTCAGTGGGGAGAGGGTGACCTGAGGTACTTCTTGAAGAGATGGGTTTTTTAGCCTATGGCAGGAGATGGGATGTGACTGTCTGACTGGAGTATATCACTCTGTGAGTTGCTGTCTTAATCAATTGTTGCACAGCTCACAGAGGGACCAGCAGTGATCATATTAAATAAATAAAAAAATGTTTGGTTCTTCCATTCAAGGTGCTTTGGTAACAGGGTACACTCTTGTAGAAATGTACATTGTTTGGGGATTTTTTTTTTATTTGTATTTTTTTTGTGGAAACTACAGTTTTGGTTTCTGTAGTTATTTAAGAATTCATAGAATATCAGCTATGTTTGATGAGCGAAGATGGGAGGGGTGAAGCTGGGGTGAGTAGAACGGGGAATAGAAATTGGATGTGAAGATGACAGAGGGGGCACATCAGAGAGAAGAAGAGGAGAAGAGGGAAGAGAAGATAAGATGAGAGCGTTCTGCATAGTGGGAATACAGTCTGTCTGGAGTCCTCTCTTCCAAGGCTCAGCTTGGGTCCCTCTGCATTGCTGTCCATCTCCCATTATGCAGGTGGCGTGACTGTGCAGTGGGCAGGTAGTCATGTCATGCTGTGTGCTGACATGTATGTGTAGAGAACATGCCCTGTTGTTCTACGGAACAGGTAGGCCTGCAAGGAAGGAAGGGAGATTTAAGGAAATAGATTTTGAAGGGAGGAGCTGCATGGCATTATATGCTTTTCTTTGACCAAATCCTTGGTTATCCTTCAGTGATGCATGCCTCCTAGGTAGCTCTAAGCTCTATTGGCCTGTCAGTATAGGCTGGAGACGGCAGACTAGTCACAAATTCAATTTCAGTATCTGGCTATGTTTTTTTTTTTTTTATGTCTGCATTTATCTTATTTCACAGATAGGGCTGGTATTTTTTTGTACTGGGCCTCTTTTTCAAATTGGTAATGTGCTCAGTGAACCAAGTGCCGAGACTATTGCTGTTTTTCAATGTAACTGTACTGCAGAGACAACTGATTTATTTGGAATTAAGAATTGTAATAGCGTTTTGAAGATTGCAATTGCTCAAGGCGATAAATTGCAGTTTGGTAAAAGTGAATAAATTGCAGACACAATACGATTAGCTCTCTCGTACGACCATCATACCAAATTAATAGGCAGCACAGGCTTGTGTTTAGCGAGGAACTCCAGACGCCTCTTAGCATTCACCTAATCTCCGAGAAGCCAGTTAGCCGACTGTCTTCAGAGGTGAAACTAAAGAGAAAAAAGCTAGAAGAAATACAAGGGAATCGGTGCTGAGGTCAGTCCCTCCCTCATCCCTCCATGGCAGAATTTACGCCGCCGGCTCCTGTCTCAGTTTGTCACCTACCTGGCACAGATCTGACCTTTGCCACCTAAACGGGAAAAATTAGATTCCTCGCGCGTTTTCGCATTAAAGACGCCAGTGAGCAGATCAGATCTGTTTCACATAGTTGCCCGAAATGAGTTTGGAGCTGTCAGTTGCGTCTAGGCTGTTTCCTCAGGTCATTAGTAGGCAGTGTGGCTCTTCTGTGTAGCAGTCTGTGTCTGCTCACTGACAGGACCCAGTGTACCAGGTCCCCCAGGTATAGATGTCACCAAGCCTAGGACCCATATCTGACAGCAACCCATGGCATCGCCTCTGGTCTCCCTATTCCGGAATTATTAACTAGTCCCTGTGCTGGGAGCAGGCTTTACATGAAAGGAAGGTATCACGCTCAGGAGTGTTTGGGAAGACGGGGGAGAGGAAAAGTTAGAAAGTTGCCTAATCGTATGTGTATTGTTCGAAGCATAGAATAAAATAAATACAATAATTTGAAAACCTGCATAGGTCTGGATGCAGGACTAGCTTTTCTTTGCGGTTGTGTCGTTTTATGACTGGCTGGACCTGCCGGATCATTACAGCTTCCTAAGTGACAAACAGACAGGTGCAGAGAGACAATCCACCGCCCACTCTCTTCTCCCTGTTTGCACATAGTGACAGAAAGCAAACACTCAGCTGGGTGGAAAGCATGGCTCCCAGCCTGCCCTTCTGCCCTGTCATCCCATGTATCTGTATCTCTCTCCATCCGCCCCCCTCCATCCCCCATCAGCTGATGGCCGAGCAGAACCCTCCTAGATTTCTGTGACGAATGCGCTGTCCCGTATTGCTGAGCGCCAACTCGGTCTGACCCGGAGGAAACCGCGAGTGTTATCTGTGTAATGAGAAGTACGAGGTGCGTCTCAAGACTTTGTCAATACGCCACACATGAGATATTTTGTCGATGCCTCACAGCGGCTTTCGGAGGAAACTTATCACAAAGTGTAGCCTCTGTCTGTCATTTATGAACAATTTCCAGTACCAGCAACATGGGCTTCAATCAAGAAGTTAGTTTTCTTTATCAGAAAAATAGGCTAATGCAACAAAGATGTGTGTGTATCTGTGCCTTTTGCGAGGGGAAAATGGGTCAGAGTGTTGCATGATCAAATCTCTGTTTGTTCTGCAGTCATTTGTCTGCCTCTCGTTAGTGGTAAATCTAGATCATTAGGTTTCATTTCAGGCTGTAACAAAGACTTCCACACATGAAATGGAAGATGGTTCAGAGACTTATTGGAGATTCAGAAGATGATTTTTTTTTTGGAAGGGGGCCCCCGTTCTCTAGTCACTGTGCAACTGCGAGAAGTAAGTAATGAGCGAGCCAGCATCACATAGCCCAGATAGAGAGAAGATAGAGAGGATGGAAACGAACTAAGAGACAGAGATTGATGATGCTGCTCTTCATCTCATTTTCCCCGCGCAAGGACAGATATGATGGGGCCTGCAGCCCGAGGTGCAATACGCAGATAGGCTCCTCCGCATCAGCAAAGACACGAGACAGGAGAATGTGATTTGAAATCTCACTAATCATATTTCAAAGGTTTTGGAGGGGTTTCTGGGTTTTTTTTTTAAAATGGGTTATGCATGATTAATGATCAGTAAAGCACTTTATTGCTAGGGAAACTTTAATTACTCATTAAAAAAAATCAGTTTGACTTTTATGTGTAATTCAGCAAATAGTTTTCTTACACATTCCAGCTTGGAAAAACTAAGGTTTGAGGCTTTTTCTTTCCACCCATAAATCGCTGAACTGCTTTAATTAAGGTGTGATCGTGCTTTCTATGTGATCAAAGTAGGATTTTGTCTGTCTCTCTCACATACAGTGTGTAGACTAAGGGTCTTTGCTGAGGTGTGAGGTCGTTAATGTCAAGTGAAATGTTACATTCCTCTGAGTTTGTATTTGCTTTACAAGAGCAGGCTGTCATTATCTATTTGGCTGCTTCGCTTACCTGGTTTTGTCAAAAAAAAAAAAAAAAAATCCAATTCTTAGTGATTTACTGAGCAGCCTACAAACAATGTTTAGCTGAACCCTAGTCCTTCCTCTCTGAGTAAAGATGAGAAATAGCTGAAAGCACCTTCTTCTGTCAGGCGATGACAGACAAGCTCCTGCTTCTCTTATTGTGTGGGGAATTTCTTCTTTTTTTTATTTTCACGCCAAACTCTGGCGCCTTAAGCTTTAAATACTAAAGCAAGTACATTCCCTTTCTTACTTCTGAAATAACTTGTATCGCTTATAAAGACACGCAGCATGGTTCTGGCAGTGAATGTCATTTTTCCAGTATAATTACCCCATATCTGAAGCGCCTCTCAATCTGTCCTGGCAGTTAGCAAAGCCCCATGGGCACGGCGGACTGTGCAAGAACTAAAGCACTGATTGTATATCTCATTAACACATCCGATGAGATATTAATCTCCATCAGACATGACACAACCCTCAGCGCATTGTTGGGGTGCAGTCAAGAGGAAAATGATTTGCCGGCTTCGCTGAAGGGCATGTTGAAGCTCTGTGTGGAGTGAAGCTCCACATGACATCTGTCAAGTCTTCAGTCGTCACACAAAAGTCACTGTAGCATGTTTTTTTTCTTTTTGTCTACCTGTAACTGAACTGTACTACTTTGCTCTCTCATTATTGGGTCCTGTTGATAAAATCGTAGGGTGTGCTGACACCGCTACCATTATTTTCTTTGTCGAAATGCAATGTCTCAGCCACATTTTGTGCTTAGAATGTTAACAAGCAGGTCACAGAACATTCACTTTGTTTCCATAACGACCAGCTGCCACCATCAGGAAATAGTATTTATGTCCAACTCTCAAACACTTAGCAGAAAGCTCCCACAACACCGCCACTGTGCTCCATACTGACACTTAATGATGAGAGTAACAAAAAGACCAACGTTCCTGCCGCTACTTTCTGCGTATTCATTCTGGTTGTTGTTAACTTTTCACTGTCAGCTGCACTGTGAAGCCCCGCCTCCTCTTTGTTGTGATTAGTCAGCTCACAAAAAAGCAATGCATCATGCAGGCTCCTGAACTCAACTTTAGAGAGGGGCGCGTTTTGTGACATTTTAACATGAAATAGCCACGAATAATAAAGGCTTTTTAACTTTATACAAAGGAAAGTGCAGAGGAGTTTTTTCTTCTTTTTCCCTCTACCTCTAGAAGGCAAAAAACTGCCAAAAAACGCAGCACCTTTCTCATTTACCTCCATGTAAAAAAAAAAACGCCGGGAGTTTGAAAAGAGCAGAATAGTGTGAATGCACTTGTACAAACACTCAAGCTTCAGCATCTCACTCCAATATGAAGGCTGTCATTAATGCTACGACCCATTGCACAATTCTCGCTGAGCCGGCCCTTAAAACGAAGGTCTCTAACCAAGGTTGTTGTTTTTTTTTGTGTGGTTTTTTTGTGTTTTTATCTGCAGGTGAGTGAGAATGCTAAGCAGGATCTGAAGGATGGGCTGGCTCTCTACAACTCAGACAACAATGTAGGCTTGCGAAACGCTTGGAACATCATCCAGGCAGAGGTAAGTGTTTGGGAACACACACACACACACAAACATACACACACAGGCCACCACACATTGCACATCTGCATATAACAGAAACATTAGCATTTAGCATTAGCACTTTAATTCACACCACCTCACAGTATGTCCTAGGGATGATGCATAAATGCATTTACGCTTGATGAGAGCATCCATTTTCCTGTAATATTGTTTTGTTTTTTTTCTCTGTGAAATATTGCGGGTTAATGTATTTCCTGGCTTCTAGCTGTAGCATTAATGGGACATTGAAAGTCCAAACTCTGTGTTGAAGTGTGCTTGTTATCCATTATTGTCGTCCTCCGGAGTGAGATAATAATTGCAATACTTATTAAAACATTTATTAAAGTTTGTTCGAGGTCTCGCTGGACTGACAGTCAGACAGCATTAACTCATCCTTTGTGTGTGTGTGTGTGTGTGTGTGTGTGTGTGTGTGTCACCCACAGTGGAAGTGCTGCGGCGTGACAGCATACACTGACTGGCACGAGGCTCTGAAGGAGAAGGTGGTTCCTGACCGCTGCTGCCAGGAGCATTACCAGGACTGTGGGCGCAACTCCACCAACATGTTCTGGAACAGGGTGAGCTGGAAAGTGACAGCGCTTTTGTTCATTAAATAGGTGTAATGATAGTTTTTGTCTTGCGTTTTTTTTACACTAGAGGGAACAGCCGTAGTCAAGTGGTCTGGTCTCCCTTGGCGAGCCTGTGACGTTTGAACATAGTTGGTTTTAGATAATAATTATGTTGACACCAGAGCTGATATTAGTGCTAGATTCACGGGGGACATCAAAATCACACATCTCATCTCTCTCATTTATTTAATCTACTGTCCATGTGCTCAGTAGCTCCTTTACAACTTAATGTGTGATTTTTGTTTAAAGAACTTAAAGCAGCTTTAAAGTTTCCCTCCTGCTCTGAATTCTGCTCACGCTGGAAACTTCCTCTTCCATCACACATGAGACAACAAGTCTCTTTTCCCAAAAACCTTGCAGCGCCTTGTTCGCGACCCCCCCCCCCCCCCCCCCCATTACAAGTCTAATCTCCTTCTTGGTCTGGCATGTGGTTTGTTAGCCAGTCCAAAGTAGGGGATTAAAAGATGTAATATAATTGCCAAAATGAGAATAGGCAGATAGTGAGCCGGCCCGTTGGGGATGCGTAGCTCTAAAAGCCTGCGTGTGTAATCCTGCCCAGAGGAGACGGCCACATATATAGTTCAGTCTCGCATGCTGCCTCATCATCCACACTCAGCAAGCGGCGCCACTGTATAGCTGAAACCGCCATATTGCTCTCACCTCACCTCTCTATACGCTGCCATTGACATTGACTGACCTGCGAATGAACCCAGGTGGGAATACCTTTAAGAGCTTAAGTGGTATTCAGTGTTTTGTTTTTTTAACCAAACGCCTTTTTCCATACGGTCCATATTTCATGCCTTTCAAGCCCTGCATGCAAAATTGATCACTCATTATAAATTCAGTTGTTTTTACACCTGCAATGTATCCATCAAGGCATCACTCTCTCTTCCAACTACAGTATATCTCTATGTACACTCTATCACACACCATTATATCATCCCATTTATTCTACTCCTCTGCTAGTTGAGTATGGTTAGAGTAGATCTATTTTCTGGCAATGCTGTGAATCGGCTACGTGGAAACTATCTTTTTCTGAGAGCCCCCCATGCTGTGAGCAACAATAACTGGCCTGATTCCTATGCTCTTTTCTTATTCTTATACCTGATAAAACGCACACTTTCTGTAGTGGTACCCTGACAAGCTGTTGCTGTCCATTTCAGGGCTGCTTTGAGAAAGTGGAGGAGTGGCTGGACGACAACAAGCACCTGCTGGGAACCATAGGCATGGTCATCTTGGTAGTACAGGTAGGAAGCTTGCTGAATTGCTTTTTATCCCTCAATCTTTTTTTTTCTCTCCCTCTCCCATTCATTTTCTTCCTTTTTTGTGCGTGGGTTTTTTTTTTTGCGTCTGCATGGCCTCTGTGCCTGTGCCATCTTCTGGTGTGAAACGGTCTCGTAATAAGGCCTCGGTGGGCGTAGTGGGCACCCACACATCTTGAAACATTGGAGCCGCTGTCTGCTGCACCCTGATCCTGTCTGGGAGAAATCAAAGCCACCTGGCCGCCTGCCTGGCAGGCTGCAGCCATGCATCAGAAACCATCAGAAGACAGGAGAGGAGGGCTACTGAATATAGACGAGAGGTATGGATTCGGAGGGAAGAAAGGCGCCGCGAGGAGAGGCGAGACAAATTCTTCTTGTGATACGCGTTCACTTTTTTGTCTTACCTGTTCATCCCTCCAGCTGCGCGGCTCAGCATTGGACTTTTTGCTGTATTTGTGACTTGCCGTCTCGTTCTGCTCCGTCCCTGGGCCAACTTTTCTCACATTTTGCTGTCTGCAGTTTTTTTCTCAGATCCGTCATACCTTTTCTCGCGCCTTGTTGCGTTCCTGGCTGCATTTTACCTTGCAATCTCACTCATTCGGCTGCTACTCTTAAAGGTTGTCTGTCTCCTGTGGGTGTGATTCCAGTGTAGCTAGAGCACATACAAAGGGATATAGCTTTATTGTGAGCATAACCCCCACCTGCTCTCATTCCAACTTCTGAGTTTCGTCCTCACCTGTCACTTAACCTCTCAATATTTCCTGTTCATTCTATGCATCAACCCCTTCACCTTTAACTCCCTCTTTCTTGCTTTCTGCTTTTCATGCTTTCAACATTCCTTCTTGCCTCTCTCTCGCTGCCCTCCCCCCGGCGTGTCGGTGACTCCGCTGCGGCTGTCGAGTCTTCGGCGTGCCAATCTGTTGCTCGCTCAGAGCCAGGTAGCTTCATTATGAAGTCTCCCTGAAGAGTTGCGTAATACACCAGAGAGGGGGAGATGGCGCCCGGGCTGCGGTTCAAAGTTCACCGCCGCACAGAGGGAGAGCCAATGTTTTGTATTGGCCAGGCTCAGACCACTATGTATTCATGAAAAGATCACATGCTCAATCCTGTCCTATTAACTGGTTCTCACACACAGCAACCCCCCCCATTTCCCCCGCCCCACACACACACACGCACACACACACACACACACACACACGCATGTATTTATTCTGACTCCCTCACTCTTCTACTTTCTCTCATACTCTCTCTCTCCTGTCAATTCTTTTCTCCTCCACACACACACACACACACACAGAATACACACATGCATAACATACGCAAATATCAGGTCTGTTTGGAGACTTAAACCTGGCTGGCATCAATTTTAATGATATCTCTCTCTCTCTCTCTCTCTCTCCCCCTCTCTCTCTCTCTCCCTCTCCCCATACACTTCTCTGAGTTAGTTGAGGGACGGGGGAGAGCGGAGAAACGGACTTTGAGCCGTCAGATTAGCAGGCTTCAAGGCAAGGTGGAAGACTTGACAGCACAGAGTATCATGAAAAGCTGATGCCCTATACGTTTTACATTGTAATCTTATAGCTAGCGACATAAAGAGCGAGGAACTGGCTTATAAATGATTTAGTAGATTAGCACAAGGCATATCAGACTTTGGCGAAAGCCCGCAAGTAGAACTTCGATAGAGAGCGCATAATGAATTCAAAAATCCCTGCACTGTTCACTATTCTATAGCTGTATGTTCACATCGGAATATGGGTTTCATAAGTAGGGTCGCATGATGGAGGTTTGCAGAGTCCTACGGGAGCGACTGTCATGCAGCAGACGGCACACACTTCAACAAAACCTCCTGTGCATGTCTCAGCCATACAGATGAGGCACATGTAGATGATGGGGTTCATGGTTGGTTTAAGAGCACTGAGACGGTCTCTGATTGGTCCTGAGTAGCGCTTCAGCGGCATATTTACCATCACGCCACGCCACTGTTTATTGTTTCCCTGACTCTGTGTTGCATTTTGATTGGCAGCAGCTTAAGGTGGTGTTTTCTTAAGAAGCGGGGTTTGACTGGAACTAATGGGGGAGAATCAGCAGCTTTCCCAGGCTAATCATATACTGAAGGGATCCCCAGTGGAGCCAGCCTCTGTTTGCAGGAAGTTGACGTTGCCTCTTTTTCATTAAAGACTATGCACTATACTTTGCAGTTTCCCTGCCATCCGGACTTTGCCAGATAATGGTTTTAGGATCAACCTTGCGACTGTGTTTGATGTGGGAGTATCAGGGGTAATGGAAACTTCAAAGAGGTAGCTGGCTACTTTGATTCGGTGGCATCTCAATTTACCTCATTGACTTAATGCGTGTGCATGCTGTACATTTTTCCATCAGCGAGATACCAACAGAGCTTGCGTTTGAAGGCCATCTGAGAAAGAGAGCGAGAGAAAGAGATGGAGAGAGAGAGAGAAATTGTGTTCTTGCTTCACTACAGGATTTATTGTGCATCCCAAACTCCACATACTAGCCCAAGGCGTCAACATCAAACAGACCACACACACACACACACACACACACACACACACACACACACACACACACACACACACACATCCATATATACATATATACAAACACAAATTCTTACATCTCCATTTACTATCTCCTTCTGTTCTCCTTCACAGCTTCTGGGCATGGCGTTCTCCATGACGCTGTTCCACCAAATCCACAGAACGGGGAAGAAGTACGACGCCTAGCCTCGGGGAAGGCACACATGGAGAGGAGCCCCACTGCCTGATGGGATAGACTCTGGATAAACACCCCTGCTTCCCCTCCCTTTTTGACCCCTTAGAGCATCCCTTGCCCCCCCCCCACCCCCAGACCTTCTGTACAGTTTCCAGCTGTGGTCCCCACTCTGTTCTGCTCTCTCCGCTGTCTCACCATCCATTTTGCCAAAGAGTAACACAACTGGAAAGAGAAAGGACATCTACTTTTGGCAAGGAAAGAAACTCCCATTGGTTGTCGCTCCTCTTTAGTACATTTCTATATTTTTTGCTTGGACTAACAACTTGCTGGAAGGAAGGATTCTGAGACAATGAACGCTTTACTAATGCCCATACCCCCCCACCTCACCCCCCCACCACCACCTCACCCCCCTCCAAGGCAAAGAGAAGATATGAAACTGATATTTACAGTTAATACTCTCGTGGAGTTTCCTTTTTTTTTTTTTTTTTTTTTTCTCCTTATGTTGATTAATGTTAAGCCCCCCCCCCCCTTTCCCTTGTAAATGACGAAAAAAAAGTTCCAACATGGCATGCTAGTTTTCTACTCCACGGATTTTACCTTTGTCGTTGAAATGTCAGATATCTCCATTTTTTTTTTTTCCTTTTGTTTTTCTAAGTGTGTCATTGACACTCCTGTGGAATGTAAGTGTTGAACAGATCAGTGCAATGAGCTCTCAGACACGCTGTGTGTGTGTGTGTGTGTGTGTGTGTGTGGGCAGGGGATTCAACGTGACATCGCTGCGGAGGGGGCATAAAAGTGTCGGGGTAGTGTTTGATGTAACCCACGATTCATATGTTTGTCAGTCAGGGATAGAGATGTTGGGAATGTGAGCGTGAAGGTGGTGAAGGAATGATTGGTGGAATTTCTTTAATCATAGGGCAGCCATACATCCTTGCAGTGGTTTCAAGATAATTGATTTCTATTCTAGTGCACACATACTGTATGCATGTGAACACACACACACACACAAAGCTACTGTGCTGTCACACTGCAGCAGTAGTCCCATTCCCTGTGAAACAATACAAATGGTGCAAAAATGGCTGTTCATTAGTGCCCCACCAGGACTGTCAAGTGAGGAGATCTAGGTGATGTAGTTCCCCCTTTGAGAGACTGAAGTGTGTGAGTGTGTGAGTGTGTGTGTGTGTGTGTGTGTGTCCGAGCTGCAGAGAAAAACAGCACATAGAAACACAGAGAAGCATGAGCCGGAGGGTGGGGGTTGGGGGGGGGGGGGCAAGAACAGAGCAGACACGATGTCTCCGGGCGTCAGTGCTGCCATCAGTTGTGTGAGCGAAGCCTATATTGCAAGAGCCTTTCACTTCTTTACTCTTGATTTCTTCATCCATTTGTTCTGCTCTCCCCATTCCTCCTCCTCTCTCTCTCTCTCTCTCTCTCTCTCTCTCTGGCCCTCAACTCCCTCTTGCCTCCATCTTTCTTTCTCTCCCAATTTTCCTCCCACGTGTCAGAAAGCAACGAGCATCTCTCTGCTGACATTCCTGCTCAACGCGGTCGCCACGCGTCTATACCTCTAGTTTTTTTTTTTTGCGACTTCTCCGATTTCTATACGCCTCCTCCTGTTGCAGTCACAGAGGAAGGAGGGGGGTAGGCAGATCAAAGCCGAGACAGATAGGTATGGCAGCACGCCATGTAGGACACGTCTGTTTATGTGTGTTTACCACTGATTCTCTGCAGGAGGCCTGAATGTCAGCGTGGCTCCATAAGAGTGAGAACACTGTGCATCTGGTCTGGCGACTTTGATAAAACTGCCTTTCTATTTTGCGGTGCATCATGCTTTCCAACAGCATTTTCTGCTCATGGCAGCCCACCTCTATGTGTGTATGTTCATGCGTGTGTGTGTGTGTGTGTGTACGAGAGAGAGGTGTAGGTATAATGGACTAGCTCGACGAGAGAGAGAGAGACAGATGACTGGTAAAAAACTGTCCAGTTGTTTACTGCTATGTTGGAAATTGGGTCGAGTAATCATTGGGACCAGAAGTGGCTCTGTTCTGATTGTCGTAAATGGGATGAGATGTTGCTGTGGATGAAGCCTAAAAGAAGTCAGACACGGCACACTGCTGCTACACGGGCCAACAGGCGACATAAGAGGGGGAGTCAACGACGAAAATTAACCAAGCATGACTTTGAAAGTAATTTGCATTCTTTCACTCTGGCAGCCTGCAAGCCTTCGAGAATCACCTGAAGTCATTCTTAGAATCATTTCCCCCCCCCTTGTCTTTATTCCCTTTCCAATGACTTCTTGTCTGAGCCCATTTGGGGGTGGGTTTGTGCATCAACAGATTTTGGGCTCTGATGAGCAGTGGCCCTGTTGGCTGCGTGCCCCCCCCCCCCCCCTCCCCCATATGCTCCACCTGTTCTCCTGGTGCGTGTGTGTGTGTGGGGGGGACATGACAGCTGCTGATGTGCAGTGCAGGCATGAGCGGTCAGATCTCCTCCGCTCGGCTGCCTCCGCAAACCCCCGACACATCCCCCTATTTACTGCCTCAGTCAGCGGAGGGCCGGCGCCGCGTACCTGGCAGCACTGACGCCGCAGAAATACAGTCGTGCTCTTTGGAGACTTGTGTGGTACTTTCTGTATAAAAAAAAAAACCCATGACTTGTTCTTCCATCCCCCCCCCCCCCCCCCCCCGGTGAGGGAGAGAGCAAAGGCAGGAGAAAGATCGCTTTACCTGCGTCACCCATAAACAATACTGTAAAGCAGGTTGCGCTGTCACCTTACTGCAGGCAATAGTTACACAAGAAACCCATATGATTTGAAGGTGGATAAACATTTTTTGTTGTGTTATCACGTCTGGCGTTGCCAGACGGGGGTGGAGACGCGACTGAGCGCAGAGCGGCCCCGATTTCAAAGCAAATATGAGAATACGGAAAGAACAGGGGGGAGAAAAAAAAGAAAAGCAAAACTCATGTCTGTCTACAAATCTGATGTCATACTTCAGAAACTCACACCGTCTTTGCCCTCGCTGATCTGAGGAGATTGCGCTGATGCCATTCTCACACTGTGCTTTCGCTCTGTGTTATAAGTCTTCACTTCACTTTTCAGCCTCTCTCCCAGTGTCAATTAGTTCCCATTGTGTTATCAAAGGCAGTGTTGTTTCGCGGCGTTATTAGAACGCAGGGATGAACGCCTACCGCTTTACCGAAAGCTGATTAATGATGTTATTTTTGTACATTTTGTCGTCATTGTGTCATTGTTTGTTTTTATACGATATGCCGTTGTTGTTGTTTTTTTTTGTTTTTAGGATGTTTTTTCGCCCCGGCTCCGCGCCACACGACAGAGGCTCAATGTCACTCAGTGTGAGAACATGACACCATTAAGCGTTTGTTTCCGAGGGGATTAGTCTCCACGATGTTCCTCTACAAGGTGCAAAAATGCCTTTCTGTCTTAACATTGCCACGGGCAGTTAAAAGTAATTTAGTCAGAATTGAGAGAGAGAGAGAGGGAAATTTGGCATACAGCGTCGGGTGAAGCCCACAAAGGACATACTGCACGCTTGTCGCCGCGCTTCTCTATATTCAGATGGGGTTTTTAATTAAATTAGGATGTGCTAGTATTAGCTGCAGTATGTCTTTTAAAACTGCCAGTGTAAGGCCCATTATGTAAATGCCAACTGTTCATCTTCTAGAGTGTGATCTATTAGATGACACCGTACGACAGAGCTCATCTCACTATCACTCCTGTACCTTTAGCACCCGGATGTAAATATACTCACTTTACAGCTGATGTGATTTACTGTTGAACTGTACCTCTGCCTACTTACATTTGCATTAACGTTAACTTAATTGCCGTCTTCTAATTTTTCGAATTACCCATCAGCCCATGCTCTTTTGACTGTGTATGTACATTTGTGGAAGTCATGTTTCTCTCATCTCCAGGCGTGACTCCAACACCCCCCCACCCCACCCCCCACCCCTCCCATTTTATCCATCCTTTCATCCGTTTGATCATTTTCCTGTTTGCATTTGTACTTTATAAGTTCAGGAGCAGTGTAAATTATATATAAATTGTGTTTATCTTCTTTTTTTTTTCTGTTAGTACGCTTCTCATATGTTATTTTACAGTATTTGCATCTTGTTGTGAAAGACGCATTTTTCATACAAGGTTGTTGGGGTTTGTTTTTTTTTTGAGTATAAAATATTCCCTCTCATCCATGGAAGCACCCAGTAAGCCACTAAGATGGAAAAGGAAGAACGCACATGCAGTAATTGGGTTTTGTCCGCTGTGAGGAATTTTGAGACATAGCAGCTGTTTTTCTTTTCTTTTTTTATATCTTTTTTTTTCTTTAACCACCTTTGACATATTATTTCAATAATCTCCTCCTAATCCTTCCCCTGGTCCCAAAGCTGAATCTGAGCAGTGGAAATGTACGCTCTTGACATGGTGTGTTTGATGTTGTGTTCTGCTGGGTGCCACTATCTGATACCTGTACGCCTCGTCCTGTGGAGTTCTTTTCTTTTTGCTACATGTAAAAGCACTCTGAATATCTATACTAGGTGGTGCACTACATTCTCTTCATTCTCTAAAAAAAAAAAAAAAAAAAACATAACTATTTTTTAAATAAAGGAAAAGAGTGTCACAAAAACCCCATGATACCGTACGCTCATTGCCTTTCATGTTTTTTATGACTTGACGCTCTTGATGTATTCCCTTTTTTCTTGTCACTGTCAATTATATAGACGGTATTTAAATAGTGTTTGAAGCTGAATGGCTTGTGAAATCATTTTTTGGGTGGTGGTGGTGGTGGGGGGGGGGGTTTGGAAGGGAGGACTTGGCATGAAGAGCGAAGTGAAAACGGTGTCACGGCAGTTCCCATGGTGCGCTATATGAAAGAGAGAGTGGCGTCTCCCCCCTTCAAATGGCCTCTTTTTTTTTTTTTTTTAAGATAACAAAACCTGAGGGAGCGCCCGCCTCAGACGCCGAGATCAACTAATAAGTCGTCGGCCAACTGAGCAGAGGCTCCACGAAGAGAAAGGAGAGATGATGAAAGTGCTAACGTCGGCCAATTTGTCGAGTATTTCTACAGCATGGTGTGCGCAGCAGAGTATTTTTGTACTGAGCTTTATCCCTTGGTTCTCCTAATTGTTATCAGGCCCCCTGTGTGATAGTGAGTGGAGTTTATTGTGCCATTCCATCCTGGCTTTTCTTTTACATCACTGTTCCTTCTATGCAAAAATATGACCTATTTTAGCCTTTGTACAGATTATTTTGTATTAGTAACATGTACTGAAATAAAGTGAATAGAATCAAAGGTGAATACTTTTTTTTTTCCCCCTCCCTGGTCGTTTTTTTTTTTTTTTTTTTTACAGCATTTCACATTTGTTTCCTCATCCCCGGCAGAAACCCATTTCATTAACCCAAATTGGGGAAGCTTTCGTTTTGATGAGACAGTTTAGTATGTCCCCACGTAACATGGCTCAGCTTGTTAACGTAGGTGCCTCGCAGAATGTTTCAGCAGCTATCTGCTCTCAATCTGTCTTCTGTCTCCCCAAGTAAAGCTCAGTCTCTTTTTAACTCAATCGCAGCTAGTCTTTTTTTTTTGTCCTTATTCTTTTGTCATGCTGTTTTGACATGCAGTCATGTCAAAACGGCATGACTAATACCGCTGAAGGCTACGCTTCACACCATTTGTTCTTTTAAAACTTCAGAGCCCGCATTTTAAAGTGTACCGTATTTAAATGTCCCTCGTTATTCCTATCTGAAGGAGACTGGATTGTGTGTTGAAGTCCATTTGTGCGAGACACACAGTGCTGTGATGATCACAGAAAATGCAATTAAACTAAAAACTATTCAGACCATTCAGAGATCTGAAGAAATGTTCAGAGATGGAGAAAAGCTGCATTGTTTTTAGCATATGAAAGGTGAAACAAAAAAAAAGCCTTGAAAACGACAGAGGGTTTCTAGTGAATCGGTGTGTTGGGTTAGAATGACCCTTTATTGTGTCTAGCCATCCTGCATCTAACTCTTCCCAATTACGCCTTTGGACACAGTGTGGGACCAGGCTGCTATCCAGTCTCAAAAACACAGATCAATCTCATTAAGCCTTTATGTCTCTCTGGTAGACACAAGGCAGGCAGAACCTGGGGGACCTCATGTCCTTCTGTCACTCCACAGGAGAGACTTGATGTAAAGATAAAAATAATAATAAAAAAAAAACCTTCTGATTATGTATTCACATATTCCCCGCTGCCAAGGACAGTTCGGTCGACGTTTGTGAATTCTAAGCAACTCTTTCCCATCATTAGAAACCAGAGAACCACTATACTAAAGCCTGAATTTGTGGCCTCCATCTTTTTTTTTTTTTTTTACATTCAGATGAACTTTGCTTTTCCAACTTTGAGTTTTACGTCTCAGTGCCATTACACAGTAGTTGGCCTGACATTATTTGCTCTTTCATTCAGTGGGGGCATTATGTAACATTATGCAACATTATGGAAATGCTGAAATTCACTACATTTACATCAGCGGTAAGAGCACAGGGACGAACTGCTGGACAATATCAGTAAACAACATCAGATGTTCTCCTCTAAGATTTGTCTTTGTCAGCTGCTTTTTTCTTTGCAGGTGTGCATCTTGTCTTTGAAGATCTGATACTATTTTGTAGATGCAAGCAACCAGGTGGACTTCAAGAGAATCACTGGCTCTCTGAGGGGAAGTAAACAAATTTTCTAGAATGGGGCACAAGCCTTTCAGAAGCTGTTATTGACATGATCCCAACTAGAGCGCTAGGCCTCTGTGGGACCTGCACACAGCAGCAGGATCTGGGAACTTTGAGGCAATGGCGACAGCGAGAGAGAGATAGCAGAGAGAGCAGTTTTACTCAGAGAGAGAGAGAGAGAGAGAGAGAGAAGGTCTACAAACCAGTGACAGGGCGACAATACTCCAAAGCTCTCGCGCCATTCAGCTGCAGTCAGGCCAGAGATATTTTTTGTGTAATCTGACTCGTGGGGCAGCAGAGACAGTTCTGGGCCCTACCAGCGCTGGCGGGGCAGTGTCACAGCTCCGTGCCCCCCTTTTTTTAGCCGGCCCGCAGCTCATCGCAAACTTAACCTCTTTTCACAGCTGCTGAGTCGCATGGTGGCCAAATATCTCTGGGGTGGGGCTGGATCTGGGGAGCGTTTCTGGAGTAAAAGTCACCGTAGCTCTGGGTCTCGGACTGTACGAAAGTAACCGACAATGGACAGGAAACTGAATCTGAACCGAGCAGAGACGTTCTCGTTCATCAACCCCTGGATCAGATATTTCCTCTTCTTCTTCAGCTTCTTGTTCTGGGTAAGTTGAGTTGCTCTGTTGAAAGGAATGTGTTTTGTAAGCAGTACAGAGAGAAACGCTGCTGTTGTCAGTCCTGGGACAGCAGCGTAGTCTGAATGTTTCTGAGTGTACAAATCACTAAGAAATCAGGGAGTTGTAGCTTTCCGAAAACAAAGAGAGAGAGATATTTGCTGTGAAGCAAAGGGGAAAAAATAGAAACAAATATATAAAGGCAAAAGAAAATAGCCTATGAATAATAGATTGAGAAATATAAATCAGATAGTATCCTAAGCTGTAAACAGTAGGAGCACCCCAGCCTCCCCGCTGCTACCTACAGTACTTTAATATGATTTACAATAGTAATACATGCACATTCAGACCACCCATACATCAGTGTAACACATGTTGAATGGTGCATTGGGATGCTAATCAAATCATTTCAGTGCTGGCTCATGCTGAACCATCAAACACCTGGCAACCCTGTAGGTTTGCTGGAGGGCTAATAATCAAGTCTGGATGTATTTTCTGACACTGCAACTTCAAAGACATTAACTACTGTATGGACAACAGCTATACATTGAATGTGCTGTCTCCTGCACTGTTTCACGAGATCTGTATGGTGCAGATTTTAAGTCCTTGTTGCATATTGTGGGTGTGAAGCAGTCCCAAAACACATGAGCTCCACAGTTGGCTGTTCTCATGAGTGGGTGGCCATGCGACAACTGGGATTGTTAGGGAAGACGACATAAAAGGATGGGAGACACTTTCATGCAACCATCAAACAATCCATCAGGTCTTTGTCCCCCATCACCATTGCTCAGCTTGGTGGCTTTCACACACACACACACACACACACACACACATACACATACATACACATACATACACACAGTTAGACTCTGACTCACTCACTTTCTTACTACAGATACCACTTTCAGCTCATGGATCACATCTAGAGCTCCGAGACGTCCCTACACCTCCATCATATCCCCGTTCATCCAATCCTACACAAACACAGTGAGGGACGCCCTTTGCAAAGACTGTGCTCTAGTCTTACTGCGCGCGGAGCCAATCAACAATAAATGCAGCCAGCCAAACAGCCCGGCCTGTGCTGTGTTTGTTTATCAGAGACGGGCTCAGAAGTGAACACTGCAGCCCTAATCCATCAGGCCTTTGTCCCCCTGTCCCCGCGGCTCAGTTCAGCTGGCTTTCCCCTCCCCGCACAATCCACCAGGAGAAGCCTGATTCATCCCTTTGAAAAGCCTGAAAAACAGAGCTGGATACATTCACTGTGCGTCTGCTCCACTCCGACTGCACTCGCATTGCCACACATATTCGCACAAACACACACAGTAGCAAATGACAGTGCGGGCGCACACGCTCCGTCAGCCTCAGCCAATATTCCTCTTTTCTGCACCTTGAAGCGCCCGAGAGAAATTACAGTATTGCTTTTAAAAACCTTGAAAAAATACCGCCGCTCCGGAGAAAACATGTCATCGATGTGCTGTGTTTTGTTAGCTATTGTCTTGTCATGTCAACAGTTTATTGATTCAGAAATGTGAGGGAGACAAAGCAAGCCATTTCAAAGTAACAATTCACTTTCTCCGTAGCGTGGAAAAGTTTGATAATTCTCTTTCAAAGCAAATTAGACCATCGACCATGGGTCCTCTTGACCTCCAAAAGATCCAGAACAAGCCTTTGAAGCTATTGATAGACAGACTCTGGGTAGTAAGAAAGAAACAGAACAGACACGTTTACCAAAACTAAACAAAATGCATTTAGTACACACGCACATAAAGGCACGATTGCATGCATGCACACACAATTGCCAATCAGATGAATGTGTGTGAATTTGGAGGTTGGAAATGAAAGCCAAGCCATGCAGATGGTTATTCAAGGTGAGACAAACAATCATGGATGGAAAATTAGTGTTGACAATCCAATCAACAGGAGGATCTAATTCCACCCATTATCTACCCTGGTTACTGGATGGAGGAATTTACATCATCTCATAACACCCAACACACACACACAACTAACAACATGGCTGGCATCACATAGCCTACAGTCATTTTACAACTCCACTCTTCTGTGCTACCTGGATGTTCTCTCTGTTTCGAGGCATCATTAGTGAAGCGCTCTTTCCTTCATCCATTGTATGCATAGTGTGGGTTGTCAACACTTCTTTGGCGTTAAATATTTTACACAGTAGGAGCTTGTGTTGCTACTGTAATGATTTTTAAAGCTTTTCCCCAGCACAGCGCTGTAGTCTCAGACAGATCAACAACAGCGCACAAAGACCCATCTCAAACACCTACACTAAGAAGACCAAACATCAAGCTGCTGACACAGACCACCTCTCTCTCTTTCTCTCCCTCTCTATCTTCTCTCTGCCTCTGCATTTCATCCCACTGAAAAAAAAGAATTCTCTATAGTAGGCTTTCAACCATAATCGACAAAAAAAAAAAAAACTCAGTAAAGGCTGGGCAGACACAGTAACCATGGTTTTCTAACCAAGGTCAAGTTCTACTTAGCAGAGAGCTTAAGATAGGCAATACTTTCATGTTCAACACTGCAGAAAGGAGTATTGACTTCTGAAGGTTCTCCTCATATAGGCCTCAGGCCTGAAACTACCATAGGAGAAAAAAATAAATCAATAGCCTATCCAACATGCCATTAGATTCAAGTTTTGTGTTCCTCATTTTCTGATGTGGGTGTTCTCAAATGGAAAATCAGAATATCCTTCCATTTTTCCCCAGGTTTTCTCCTTGTTGATTGTTGCGATAGGGGTGTATGCTAAGGTCCAGAAAGCAACAGGTACGTACTTTCTCCAAGTACACTTTCCAAACTCTAGAGAAAGCGCCTGTAGTCATTGACTGTTGAAACAGAATATTTTTTTGTTATATTTGAATGTCACCTCGGCTCCTGCTTTGCCATCACAGTGGGGGGAAAAAAAAACAAGGGAGCGAGAACTGTGAGGAATTGCTGCTTGCATACATTACAGTTCCTATAGCTGTGTGGGTGTGAGATGGAGGCCTTTTTATAGTTGCACACGTTGAGTCACGCTGGCTCGTGTCATAAACACATCATGAACACATTTAAAATGAGCGGGTCAATGAGTTTAAGGTTGTTTGCTGGCATCATTATATTAACTTAGTTGTATGCAGAGGCCAATAAAGACCCATGCTGAAGTGTATATCAACATGAAGTCCATGTTGCACTGTAGAGGAGCGGACAAAAGATTTAGCTCATCCCACTACTTAAGCTTTGCCTGTATTATATATCGTACTCTATATTCCACAACAGATTATTGATTTAAAATAATGAAGGAAGGAAATAAGAAGGAAGTAGGAATGAAGGACAGGAGAAAGGGAAGAGGTGTGAGGGAGGGAAGGAAAGGAGGGAACGAAACATAGAAATATGCGAGGAACAGAGAGGTCTCAGGAGAAAAAGGGGGAGGGAAGGAAGGAGAACAGGTACCTAAACTGGGTTTTTGTTCTGGGGACAAAAAAGGGAGGGAGGGAAGGAGGAGAAAATGTATGTAAACAGGGTTTGTTTCTGTCTGCTCCTGTCAGACACAGTGCGGGACACGTTCCTGATCGACCCGGCCATCATCCTAATTGTGGTGGGGGTGGTCATGTTCTTCATCACCTTCTGCGGCTGCATCGGAGCTCTCCGAGAGAACATCCGCCTCCTCAAGACAGTAACAGACACAACAGACGCATCACTAACACTGACGCTTTAGTTTGCTTCTCATAAAGTACCTCAAATTACTCCAAAGCCAAATCTTATATCGTACGGAAGAGGATTAGGGCCACATATGGTAAAACAAATGAGCTCTGAGATTAATATCAGAATTCTGAGATTAAAGTCAGAATTCTGGGCAATAGTCAGGATTCTGAGAATAAAGTTCTGACTTTATTCTCATAATTCTGACTTTCATCTCAGAAATTAAATCAATTTTTCACATAATCCTCTTCTGTATAAATCTCATGTGTACTAACAAATCTGAAAGTAGGTTGTGATACTGCCTGTATGTCATACTGTGTGTGTATGCGTGTGTTTCAACATGTCTCTCCTCTCTGTCTCTCTAGTTCTCCTTCAGCCTGACACTGGTCTTCCTCACCCAGCTGGCCATAGCAGTTCTGGGTTTCTTCTACTCGGATCAGGTATTGTTGCATTTATCGACTATTCCGCACTCAGGATACTAGTTTAGTGATTCAATAATAATTCGCTGCACTGCCTTCAATAATGTGAAGGCAGTGCAGCGAATCAGTATCAGGCAGAATTTTATGTATCCATCATTCAGAATTGGTCTCCAGAACTCTTCCACAGTGAACTACACCATCGACCATGGATGCCCCTGAGCTCCACTGATTTTGTGATATATTTTCCAACTTTTTTGGGATGTACATTTGTAAACTGTGTGGTTACACAGATACAACTTAAATAAAACTTTGCCTCGTCTATGTCTGAGCAATGTTTAACTTTTGAAGGAGCACACAGAAAAATGGGTGCATGTACAAAAACAGATACATATACACATAGGCGCGCACTCATACACACAATATCACTTCAGTAGAAATCAGTGTGTGTTTGTCTGAGCCCTGCAAACAACGTGTTGTTTGATTTGTACACTACCGGGAAAGGAAGGAAACTGCCCCTCTGTCTCTCTAGCATTCACTTTCTTTCTACTTTACCCTCCTACAAGGGTGTGTGTGTGTTTGCATTTGAGCATGTATGTGCTTGTGTACAGTCTAAATGTACATGTGCTTGTGTGCGCTTCTATATGCATGAGAACATGCATCCCTTTAACTGTTTGTACACGTGGTTGTGTGTGGATTTAAGTGTCAGAGTGTGTGTCAGAGCCCCCTATATGAGCCTATGATTGATTTGCAGATTACGAGGAAGGGAAGGATCCCCCCTCTAGTATCCACTTATCTCCTACAGTACATTCCCATTAGGGCTCCGCAGAGAATAAAACGACAACAGCGAGCGGTGGCAGCGTTCCCTGACACCGGCGTCTGGTGGCGAGGTGCCTGGTGCCTGATGATACACCTCTCCTCCTCTCTCCCTTGTGTTCTCTGTCAGCGTTCGCGCTGCCTGCTGCTAAACAGAGCAGTTTAACAACCCTCCCAGCATCCTTCCTCGCTAAATGATTCAAATGCTTCGGCACTTCAAAGTGGAACCAAATGTTCCATTTCAACAGATCCCTTCAAGGAGACTTTGCCGCTAATGACACAGGGAGGTGTGACGGAAGGCACTGAGGCCCACGAGCACACCATACCGTGTGGGGAGGCAGCAGGAGAGAGAGGGAGGGAGAGAGGGAGAGAGAGAGAGAGATAGAGGGAGAGAGAGGCAAGAGAGAGAGGGAGAGAGATAGAGGGAGAGAGAGAGGGAAAGAGAGAGAGGGAGAGAGAGAGAGGGAGAGTGCACTGTAAAAACCTTTGCATGACTTCGTAAAACTAATTCATGATGAAAAATCACTCTATTTTGATAAAGCCCATAGTATTTATCAACATAACCTGTTGTAACAAGAGTTGCAACTCAAAATTACAATTCACAAAGCCCTCAGCGAACTGCTCATAGAACTTCATTTCAAGTTTAATGAAATTTGCAGTCAGTTCATTAGCATACAGTGGGTTTATTAGCATGTATCAAATCTGAATTTAGTCTGTAATGCCATGCCTCCCTTTTGTTTTTAGAGTTTTAAAGGAAAGACACTTGCCATTATCTGTACTCTACTTTGTTTCTAAGTAATAGAGAATAGAAAAATTAAAAGATGAATATGTATGAAACCCATAACTTCTATGAATGCTGAGAGGGTGGTACTGGCACAGTAAGCGCTTACTAATACCCTGAAAGTAAGAATAAATGGATAAAATGGACCTTATCCAATTATAAATGCTGAGAGCTTACGAAATATAGTAGCACACAATGTTAATATCTGAATCAAACCCATTTATATTTAAATCAATACTTTATACACATTATACCATTAAAGCAACATATTTCATCTGCCACTATGTAAAAAATTAGGTTTGTTTATTCAACATGCTGTCAAGCCAATGGCAATTAACACATTATGACAACTAAGTGATAAATTGAAATAATTATCCACTGCAGCTGAAATCACTTTTAAAACTTTGTGTGTGCTCATATGCGCTGTGTGTATAAGAGTATACACACTCAAATGCGTGTGTGTGTGTGTATGTGTGTGTGAGTACATGCCTGAGTATATAAGTGTGTGTCTGTGTGTGTGTATGTGTGTGTGTGTGTGTGGGTGGGTGAGCAGTGTGGGATGTGTGTTTGAGTGTTTGATCTCTAAGGAGTGAATGGTCTGATTATCATCCTAAAGCATGTTATTACAGCCATCACACTGCATTAGGAGCTCCTGCTCCTTCGCCATGCTGTCTTGTCAAGATGAATCCCACTGGATGCTCATATAATGCTTACAAGATGTTACGTGTCCCACTCGCACATGTGCCGATGTCATTTTGTGCTGTGGAAAATCCACCCTCTCTCTCCTCTCTCTTGTCTTAGACTCGAGATGCTTTGGGGAAGTTCGTGAAGAAAGCCATTGTGCACTACAGGGACGACTTGGATCTGCAGAACCTGATGGATTACATTCAGAAAGAGGTGCTGCGGTCCATTCCGCTCCGGTGTGCTTGTTTCTGCAGCTAGCCACATCACACACTGCCACCAAACTGATCACAGCCAGCAGTTTATGTCAGATCAACAAACCAGGAAAAAACCACAGCCAGTGGCCGCAGAGCAGTAAGCCTTATGTATGTTATGTTGACCCCAGCGAGGGTTTTCCACATGACAGACTAAGAGCGATATACAGTTCCTGTGCCCTGCGGGTCTCCTCATGTGGTGTTCCTCTTCCATCTGCACATACTGGCACACTTCTGAGCCTGGACTTTCCCCCGGGAGAAGCCCAGACTGGCAGAATGTACAGTACAGTGCAAGACCGTGTTTCTAAATATATACCTGTGCTCTTCTCTCTCTCTCTCTCTCTCTCTCTCTCTCTCTCTCTCTCTCTCTCTCTCTCTCTCTCTCAGTTCAAGTGTTGTGGGTGGAACAACTACACAGACTGGTCTTGGAACGTGTACTTTAATTGTACGCAGGGGAACCCCAGTTCAGAGCGCTGTGCTGTACCTTACTCCTGCTGCACCCCTGTTTCCGGAGAGGTGGGTTCTTCTCTGCAGAGCTCATGCACACACACAGTATAGGACCTACACATGCATAAAAACCGACGTGTGCAGATAAGAATACTGCATATGTACATACTGTACATTCATACTGTAGGCTACGCATGTATGCATGGTTGCACACACATGCACACATTTGCACTCCCACACATAGACTCAGACGCACACAGAATGCCAGACCGACCCCAATGCACACACACACACACACACAGCAGCACAGCTTACAGGACACCATTGACAATTCCTCCTCGTTTGTGCGGAGACAGAAAACTAAAGGCTGCATGTAGATCCATCACACTCATATTGATTATACATCATGCCAGACAGAGAACAGTTCACAGCAACCTTTTTCTACATGGCTGAAAAATCAATTAATTAAACACGAGAAGGATTGATGTGGTGCTGCGGCCTGCTGTCCATGCACTGCAACTGCACGGTTATTATAGGAATTACATAGTCTACATTGTCACATCCAATTAATTTGGTTGTGTTGGATTTTATCTCTCTCTTGCCCTTTCCCTCCCTCTTTCTTCCTCCAAGCCCTTACAGACAACAGGCTTCTGCAACAGTCACCCTCGGCTGTCACAATAGTTAATGTCTGTGTCAAGGCCAAATTAACACTAAGTCTTCAAACAGCAGCCTGTAAAAGTATCCTCAGAATATACTCTTTCCAATATTTTTGGTTTATGTTGTCAATAAAAGAAGAGAAGAGTTCAACAATAGGTTAAGGACGATTTTTAAATCTCTTTCTCTCTCTCTCTTTCTCTCTGCTGGTGCCCATCCGGCATGCAGGCGGTGATCAACACTATGTGCGGTTTTGGGATGCAAACCCAGACTTACCTGGAAGCGACTAAGTCAATCTACCCAGTGGGCTGTGCAGACAGAGCCGTCACGTGGATCGAGTCTCATCTACTGCTGGTGGGGTCTCTTGCCCTGGGTCTAGCCTTGCCTCAGGTAACCTCACGCATCCATTCCCTTCTGCCTCAGTATGGGCCTTACTAACACTACACATCCATGGGCCAACACGGGTCTCATCTTGCCTCAAGTAAACTCACTCACACACACGTGGGTCAATACAGGTACCAACTGGAAGCTCACCAGATTGAGTGTGTAGTAATCAACATATTGATGGGTGCTGCTGCCTCGTAGGTAACCTCACGGGGTGCATTGGACGGGGTTGCAAAATACTCTGAGCAGCACTTCATCAATCAGGACCCATCACCTTGCCTTAAGCAACCCATATGCAAACATCAATTGGAGAGCTTCCAGCCACTGCCCTGCACAGTCTGGGGCTCGCCTGACTTAGAATATCCCCATCCCTGGGGAAAAATACATCTGCTATTCTACCTTACCCAAAACAAACCTACATAGGGTTAATGTGAGGCTGTTTGAATAAAATCAACTTAAAATGGAGGTATATGCCTAGACAGAGATAACAAGGCACACTGTTGATCCAGGGGATATGAAACTTTAACTGCACACGTGATTAATTTATTGCTTTGCTACTCTTGAGTGAAAGTGCAGGTTAATGTGCAACTAAGGCAGAAGTCTGCATGAGATAACGTGCTGTAGTATAGCTAACAAAGGAGGCAACCGACTACTCCCTCCTACATACTGAGCACAGCACTGCAAATCACACCTCAAATCCCATGGCAATAACTACCGTTAATAATGCATGCCAAAATCTTAGATTGGCCATGAAATCAAATTTGCACTTATCAAGAACTTGGCTTACTTGTCAAACTTATTTTTTGCTACTGTCGCCCTGCAGACTGTCTCTCACACAGCGAGCAGCTGAGCTCTGCTTATGCATCTTTAGCCTGATATGAAATGTTGTCGCTCTCCTATCTGTCTGATTGAGTCCCCAAAGATTCCACAGAGGGGAATGTGTGTGAATTACCCATGAGTCCTGTCAAAACAACTGCATTAGTATTCCAATTGCTTTGATGTGCAGTAAATCTGATGAGGATGTTCCCTCTCTTTTGCTCCACATGTGATGATGGGGATCATATTCGCACTAAAAACTATTTTTAGAGTAACGATCAAACTACAAATTTCTAGTTTTGTCTGCACAAGTCAAATTTAAGTCAAGCTGTGGGTGATCTCTGTGAGAGAACTGCTTCCCTGTTCAGGTCTATAGGATCTTCTATCATACGAACTGTATCTAGTCTGAATTACGACCTAGAAAGACAGCAGTCGTGTATCATGATCACTTAAATGGGAGTTTACAGTGTTGCAACAAGTAACGCTGGCCAAGCAGCCTTATCTCATTGTTTAGACATTTCATTCTTGTGCCAAATGAGCATTACAACACACCTCCGGAGGGACCTTGAGATGTACAGGCTGTACAGTCACTGAGAGTCTGCTCTGTAATCTGAAGTGGCTGCTGCTGTCCTCTAGATTGCAGGCATTGTGCTGTCCCAGATCCTGATCTCTCAGATCCAAGATGAGATTGGCTCAGTGTTGTGAAGCGGCCCGACACAGGGGAAGAGGAAGATGGGAAAGAAAAGAACCAACAGTACTCTGCTCAGCTCCGCTGACATCTGTAAGGACATCTTATTTACTGCTACTGTATCGCGGCAACTCTTAAGTACATTTCTCATTCTTTAATGTGCCGTTGCCTGCGGGCATAGTGTGGTGCACTTCTCTGTGCCAATCAACAACAAGTCATCACATGCAAAGTGTATATTTATTGGTTTTGAACATGACTTTTGTATTGATCTTGACATGAAGATTTTATCTCTGAGAAGTATTTATTTATATTTAAATGTGATGTTTGCTAATAAAATTTGGTTAATGAAGTACTGCTCATCATAACAAGAATGTTATTGTGCACCAAATCACCTGTGTGCATAAGGAAAGCAATAGAAACAATCTTTGCTTCAACATTTGCAAAATAACAGACTCCACTCATCCATACTGATTAAAGAGATGACAGCAATATCAGCAAAAAGAATGCACTCACATAAAGCACTTAATTACATGTATATGCGAGTTGTAGGATTTTCAAAATGCAAATTGGCAACACAGGGTTTATTTTACCTCAAGGTTTTAGCCCTACGCCTTGTGAGAATTAGCAAATTTGTTAGCTTTGTAAGGCTAAACAGGTCAGCACCTAGCCCTATACTAAGCCAGGGAGGGCAGTGTGAAAGTGTCACCCGTCTTCACAACAGTCCCAAGTCCCTGTCCAAAATCTGACCAACTGGATTGTCTTGGTGCTTTTGATGTTTTTTTGGGGAGGAACCGCTCTGTGCAGCTTGCAGCCAGTCTAGCCATGGAGAGCCTGGGCTCTCAGGATCAGACGATCAGTCAGCGGGGAGTTGGGCTTCACAGCATCACGCTCCACCAGAAGACATCTGGAGGAATTCGGTAGAACACAGACAGAACAAAGACGTGAACATAGACTCGGAGAGACTACAGGCTGAGAGGCTAATCTGATCAATAAATAAAAGTGTAACATGGTGTGCTACTTATATAATGGGGGTATACAGCTCATGTTCTGTAGGCACACAGAGAGAGCATGGCACAAAGAGAGCTAGAGCGAGCAGCGGCCCCAGCAGTGACTTATACAGCATCATGATGAAATCCAGTGGTACGGATTGCGCAAGATCATCATTTTTCCTCTGCTAGTCCCTCGGTAGCTTGTAAAGAAGAAAAAAGAAGCTGGGAGCAGGACTGAAATCGTACTGGACAGAGAGGCAGAACCATGTGTTTGACTTCAAGTCCCTGCTGTACATTACCTTGCCAGTTCTGGTGCTGCTTCTTCTCAGACTTCATGGCCGCATGGATAAGCAGTTGATTGAAGACGTCCCTCTGCAAACAATACAACAACAGCAAGCAAAACCATTAGGAAACACACAAAACACTAGCAACACTCAAAATAGATTCCCTCTACCTTTTTAGTGTTATATGTACACTGCTGCCCCTGGAGGGATGGTTTCCTTAACGCACAATGCATGAAGTCCATCAGCATCCATCACAGAGATCCATTATTCATATATTGATGCATTGTGCTGTACATCCACACACTCTATAGATGTGTGTATTAATGGACCGAGTGGCTGTAGTTGTTATTATGCAGCCCGTTCTTCACTTCTGGCCTAACTCGGCTGTCTGAAATGAGTGGCCTACTTTCACAATAATAGGGATTTCAGTGTCTTCCACATGAACACACCGTCCAGTAGGATCAGTGATATCTGGAGAAAGTAAAGCCTCAAGTCTGAGTGTGGCTGGGAGAGCTGCAGTTCGGTTTGGCTTTTAATTGTCGCTTGTTTGCTGAGGGTTAACCACGATTACCCCTCACTGTGGACCTCACCTGGGCATCGCTGCCTCCCATCTCCGTCATGTGGTAGCGGACGGGGTGCAGCAGCTCCACAGCCCCACTGTAGTTGCCCTGGTCGTACTCCACCAGAGCCTGACACATGGGTACGCCGATGGTCTCCGCCAGCTGATGTTGGTAATTGTCCCCCGGCTCTCTGCGAGGTAGAGTACGGTGAGGAAGAAAAGGCACGTCTCGGTAAGGGAGGATGGTTAAGAAATTTGGGCAGAAGATGGAGTGTTTTTTGGCACGCAAGTTCGGAAGTACGGAAGAGTAAACTTTGCTTGGCAAGGAGGGTAATGCTGTTTTTTTTTTTGCACATCTATCTACTACTCACCAAGCTGTTACACCAAGGGTGGAAAGAGACCAAGTCACGGCTTGCACATTTATTAAATTCACATGAAAGCGCCAAACAATTTTCTAGAGTAGATTTTCTAGGAAAACGGGCAGGATTTTCACCCAGATCTGCTTAGATATTTTTCAGATTAGCAGCTGAATTGCTGCTAAATGGGTCAAGCCTCTGATTTAAATCAAGTAAGTTCATTTATAGAGATTTTTAAACAGGATTGTCACAGAGAGCGTTTCAGAAAGCAGAAGAGATAAAAGATACATAGTTAGTTCCAATTTAGCTGTTCAACACATTTAGGCTCTTGCCATATTTTTTTTTAATTGAGGAGATTTGTTGTTCCTGATTGACACTAATATGTAATGTCTTTCATTTTCCAAAATCATCATAGGATGAAATTAATTATGAAAATCAACAACAAATTCCACAGATAAGGCTCCCGCTTGTTTTATTTTACAGTGTGAAAAGGGTATTATAGCATTACTCGACTGAACTGTGAAAGGCATAATCATCTGAGTGGGTTTCACTCTATTCTGAGGCTAAGGATCCCATACAGTTGTAAGGCTTTTTTGGATTAGCCAATGCTTAAAGGCTGCCACTGCCTCTGACTGCAAGAGCAAGTATGTAAAATGACATTATAGCAAAATGTGGATTATGCAAAACTATGCAAACCTTCCAAACCAAGGTAATACACGTGACATGGCATAAGTCAGTGATGGAATTAAATGAATGCAAAGCTCAAACATCTCATAGAGCCTTGCCTGATGATTCCAAGTAGAGCGGAGTTCAGGAGAAAATTTCCATCCCTCACTGAGGAATTGATTTTTCACTCTTTCAAGAGCCGCTTTTGCCCCAAAGGTGCTTCATCCCCCAAACTCTGCTGACGTTCTTTACGTTACGTAACAGCCAAAAAAAAACATGACATTTTCCGAGGACTGGTTTTTAAATGCGGTGGCTTTTCTGTGGGTTGTGTGCGAGGGAAAATGGAGAGCTCAGGCTGCCCGTGGTCAGGATGCCAGAACACATTACAACCACACACATCCACAGGGGCAGCGGCTGCTAGCACAACGCCTGTCAGAGAGGGAAAGCCCTGCTCTCTGTGACGGATTGCAGCTCCGAATTCGCTTTTTTGATTGCATCCCCTCTGTCTCTCTCTGTCTCTCTCTGTCTCTCTCTCTCTCTCTCCGTCCTACGCTCACGCTCCTTGCAGTCTCAGGTTTACATAAGGCCTGCTCAGCTCCGCTTATGTAACGCTGAAAGTGTGTTGAGGTATGCGGTGAGGAGGGGAGAAACGGTGCGGAGGAACTTACTTAGCCGCCTCCCGCAGGCCCTCCAGCAGACGCTGGGAGGCCGCGGTCTCCCCGGCGCCCAGCGACGCCATGAGGAAGTGGAGGTCGTTGAACAAGGTCACGTGGTCGTCCGTGTGAGGCCCTGTGACCTGGAGCAGCTCCCGCCAGCGGTCCTTCACGCACACACCTGACGCACACACACACACACACACACACACACACAGATATCACATGAAAGTGCAATTTCCCTTAAATCGAGTGAACATTTCAGACAGCAGGGTGATATAATTCCACTTGTTTCCAAAGCAGTTTCACTTGTCTCAGGAGTTTTCGAGTGTCAGTATCTTGAAACAAGGCAGAATAACACAGAACACTCCACTGCTACTATTGAGAAAATAACACTTCGGTTCAATTCAAGAAAACGCAGTTGATTTGCACTGAAAACAAGTGCAATTATCTCAGTCCATTGGGAGATTTTTTTTTTACACTTGCTTTTAGGGAAGAAAAAAAGAGTGTAAGGCAATGCTAGATTGTATAACTATTCAAAATGAGCATTTCTTTTGCAGTGAAAGGACATGGATATATGGTGGATATCCAACTGCGAATGGAAAAAAAACAATGATCCTAGTGCTGACAGGCCTTGTGGACGCCCAGATCAGACTGGATCTCACCCTCCATTTCCAGCCTGTAGAGCAGAGAGGAGGCGTCTACAGTGTCCAACATGGCTCCAGTGGTCTTGTAGCGTCTGGACACCTTATGGGAAAGGAACACAGTTTTACCATCCACCTCAAACACTGTAGACTAGATATGACAGGAGATAGAACACATTTTTGCTAGATTCCACCAAAGTGAATGGTTCAACAGTCAAGAATTTAGCTGGTTTAAGAATCAATAAAGTGTAAGTATCATTACGAAATTTGCTCCAGGACAACATGTGGCTTAGGTTTACATCTCTCTCTTCTATTTCTGGATAACAACTGAATTAATAAATCATCACATGTGACAGGCGACACTGGAAAGGACAGATGCGTTTGGCTCTCGCACCATATGTGATATGTATCGTCTAATGGATTTGACTTCCATTTGCTCACACGTGCCCTCTCAACTCACAGGGGCACAACACATTGCTTTTACTCCGCATCCCCTGTGTATCGGCAGAGGCATCGCTCTCGAAAGGCCTCTGTATGTGTTCAGACAGAGATAGCGTTAAAGTTTTGATGAAACCTCTCAACGCTAACCGACCTGGCTGTCGAAGATGTTCAGAGCGGCTTCGTACTGTCCCTACGGAGAAGGGGAGAGTGAAAAAGAGAAATCAGAATAACTTAAGACACGAGAGATAAACAAGGGTGATAAAGTCTGCTGCATAGATGCAAACACAAATTAATCTCCCAATATAATCAACTCTACACTTCAAATAACCCGAGGGGGAGCATATCATAAATAGAACTTCCAGAAACACTCCTACTGCCAGCTATGCGCTTGACTGAGAAAACTCATTATAATCGTCACCTTCTCGATGAAGTATAGCGCCCAGTGCCAATAGTTATGACAGGCCAGCATGTCACATCCCTGAAATTAAGCAAACACACAACTGAAATATGAATTTTCTGAGAGCCATTTCAACTCGTGCTGTTATTTCAGTGTGCGCCGCCCAAGATGGAGCTTGTAAGAAGGTGATGACATGTGATTAATCAGTGTAATTCACTGCGAAGGGACAAAAAAAAGAAAAACGATTGACCGTACCTGCCAGTCTTTCTCGGTGCTTTCCATGAACTTCAAGCCTTTGTCCACCTCTGCTTTCATCTCATGGACGTGGGCTACAGAGTGCACGGCCCAGGCGTCCTCTGGGGTCAGAGCAAGGCCCTGCACAGGAGGAGGAGGGACGGAGGGAAGAATGAGAAGAAAAACTGAGGATTTGGAAGAAAGGAGAAAGAAGCACGGGTGCAGAAAAAAGGAAGATGTTTCTGTGCCACAAGAAAATGCCAAAATAACAATATCGGCATGCTTAACTCTCAGTTTCTGTCCATCTTTGACATTGTGGCTGGCTTGTGCTGCTGCACAGTCACCCTAATGTCGCTATGACGACTTCTTCTGCATCAAGTATTCAGCAGAGAGGAGTCATCCCTGTAAGGTCTGAGTGAGCTGTTTACTATTGGACTCCTACGGCAAAATGACTTCAGGCAGAGACAAATTGCACCTCCTGATCACAATAATAGCAACACCGTGTACAACAGACTGTAATGGAGAAGAAAATCTCACCTCTTTAGCTACTTTCTCAGCCTGGTCGTAGAAACGAGTCTCCAGGAGACCAAACGAATACAGTCCTTTCAAGTAGCTGGTAGCACAAATACAAAAAAAAATCTTATTACAAAAATATATAGGCAGACAGAACCTTTGATCTACCTGTTCAATTTATGATGGGATTATTACATCTTCCAGGGCGATAATAAGCATGTATTGATTTTGTGGGGAGCCACATGCCTGGAGCCACAACAAAGACAGTTAAGAGTGAATAAATGGGGCAGAGTTGAAGAGACCCCGATTTGCTTTTAAAATAGTCGATACGATCATTAGATTGGAATCGACTGTTGTGACGTGCTTCACGCGCCAAGTGCCATCGCTAACCTTTGATCGCTCCACAAGTAATTACTGTCTGAGAAAAAAAAAAATAATAATACATGGGCCTTTCTTTTCTCTAGGGGAATGTGGTGACATAAATAAGCGGCCCTGTCACAGAGGCGAAGCTTGGAGATATCAATGTTGCAATCGCACTGAGGCTTGAATATTAAAACATAAGCTGACTCCTTTCTATACTTCAAGTAGACACATAAAGTGGAAGAGCACATTATGTTTTTACAATATCACTCTCTGCCAGTTCTCACCCATCAAGGATTTGCATGATTGCAGGGTGAGGCTGTGTTTGCTTTAATTCCTCGCCGTGTGAGGAATTACGCTCTGGAGGACGGCGGCGCTCCATCACCGCCGGCTTCTTCCTCAACTGTTTACTTTCTAAGCACCAATAAGTAACTGCCACCCACCCACCCATACCAATAAAAGTTCTCATTTGCTGACTCTGTGACCCTGAGCAGCAAGGCTATATTAGTATTTACACTCTTGGCACATCCTTGTGTCACTCACTGTCACTTGCACAACCTACCTCAATGACACTAAGTGCTCCGAATGTCTTAAAATGTGAATATTTATGTGTCCCGTTCTGTGATAACCAGTGTTGGAGGTAATTATTGTACTCAAAGGACTTTTTTCTGTAACAGAGTATTACTGTTCCAATTTCAGTAATCATATTACAGTTACTGATCTGGGTTGTTACTTGCGTTACATTCTTTTGCCTTTGCAACCACTTTAATGGCATAATATCTATCAAAAGATCCCCCTTGTCTTCTCCTGCCTTCAAGTCACGTCGGAAATATGAGAATTTATGAGTAGAGCGCAGATGAACGAGCCAACAAAATGGAAAACATGACTCGGAAAGTCGGAATTTAACACTGTAGGCTCTGTCTTCATTAAAAGTTAAAAGAAAGATTTTGTGTCTGTCATTATTTAGACTGCTTCTGCTGGTAATGTGAGCTATGTTAGGTCTGCAATATTTATTTATGGCCCAATGAACATAAGTAAGCCCAGCACAACTGTTTTAGGGTGTAACGCAAAAGTAATAATGTCACAAGTAGTGTAACTAGTCAAGTAATTCATTACTTTTGAGAAAAATAACAAGTGATGTGTAATGTGTTATCTTCTGTACCTATATAGAGGCATATGTGGCTTCCAGTGAGGCAGCACCCGGGCCACTGAGTCCCTCATCCGGGTCTGGGCTCCGGTGTAGAAGAAGCCGTCATGAGCGAACTTGAGAGCCAGCAGATCAGTGGGGTGCTCGAGCAGAATCTCTTCCCACACATCGCAGGCTTTGGGAAAATTCCTGCGAGGAACATCAGTAGCCGTTAAATACCGGTACCAGTTCTGTGAAGCAATAAACTCCCGAGCGGCAATAGAATCCATCTGCCATGAGAATCGCAGAGATACCAGTACGCTCCCGTCTCGGATGAAGGGAATCAGAAAAGAAGAGCTTGAAATATAACAGTTTTCAACGAGACAATATTGAGAAGCGGCATGTCTTCTCCGTATAATATATCCTACAGTACCACGGGGAAATAAGACACCGAAGATAAAATACTAATATTACCGGCCAGACTGTGGGAGAAAATGAAAAGAGGAATGTCTTTGGCTTATAGACTGCGAGAGATGAATACTCTGGATCAGAATGATGAGGCTACATCGTAGGGAGCGATAAAGAGGAAGAGGAGCCGCCTGACACGGCAAACACATTGTGGTTTTCTGTGGTGTGACCAGGTGCCATTCCCTTGCAGGCCTATTTCCATGAAGATAAACAGAGCTGATGTTTTCTCTGGTAGGAGCCACTGGTGAGCGCACCGCTCATGGACCCATGTCTAGGGCTGGGCCATATATCGTATAATATCGATATTGTGACATGAGACTAGATATCGTCTGGGATTTTGATTATTGTAATATTGTGAAATAAAATGCTGTTCTGGCTGAGTAAAATTTTTACCTAAACTTTACCTGCTCATCAAATCCATATTACTATTACTGATTACTAATGATCATTACTAATTTTCAAAATGCTCTTGAGTGTAAATATCTTATAAAAGCACAAATACTCACTCCCCTCATTGAGGTATTCAGTCTAAAATATTGTGATATTTGATTTGGTCATGTCTGAGAACATGTTTGATATAGGGGGGAATTCGACACCTTTCTACATTGTAAGTGAGGGATTGTAGCTGAGAGTGATAACTATGTTTAAAACAAGCAAATTCACATGTGTTATCTAATACCTGTTGGTGAAATGATCCTGTTTCTCATGTTCCCAGGAGCCCACTTTGCAAACCACTGGCTTGTTATATTCAAATTCCTACTCATAGGTCCATCTCTCCCTAACCCTATCCCTCTTTCCAGTGGCTACACCGGTTCTCACCCGCGAGAGAAGAGCTCCATGGCCCGGACGTGGAGCCTCTCTCTGGGGGTGAGGTCCTGAGCGGCGGCCAGCTGCACCGTCCGCCTCACAGCGCTGGCCAGGCGCTCGTTCAGCCGGACGGAGCTTCCCGTTCCCGCCAGCTCCAGTCCTGTGCCGATCACATGGCCCATAACTGCAGGGGGAGGAACAGCACAACAATTGTCTTTTCATTCTGGCCTCTGGTCACTGCAGCACACCGGTTTAAATGCCAAATTGGCCGCGCTGGTAAAAGGTTTTCCCTGTGCTTTGCAGCCGAATAGGAAGAAACCTTCAAATAAACACCTTCAGCTGAAGTCAACGCTCCCTGCCCTCTGCTCAACTTTTGTTAAACTTTAACAAAAGTTGAGGGGGGAAGTGAAAGCTTTTCCATGACTCATGAACTATTGGTTCCAATAAAGAAATGCCTTTCATATTTTCTTTTAACAAAGGGCATCACCCATTATGTGCTTGGATGATAAATGATATACTGACGAGACAGCAACAGCAGGAATAGCTGGTTTGGTGAGGTGATGAAACGACGAGTTGGCACGTCACCAAACGTCACCTCATTGACTGTGTTTCACTTCAGACTTGAGGTTTGTTCCAGATATGAACAATGTTATAATGGGCTAACAAGCACAGGGAAGTCTAGATAGCAGAGTGCAGAGGAGGCAGCTGCAGCACTGAGTCCAAATCAGACAGTCTCTACTAGGGATCCAGCTTACAGTTAAGTATGAATGTGAATGACATTTGCAGATACTTTAGGCTTGCTGACACTAATGGTGTAACAAGGGAATTCAGTATTATGACATGAGCATATTACTTGCAACTTTAGACAATCTTTATCTTAATCGAACCACAACTCGTCTCATGAGTTTGCTACTTGTTTGACCACATTTCCAGTTACCAAAGTCCGGATCAGCAGCCTGGATCGCAGACATGCATCTTTCAATTCCTCCAAGGGTTTCATCATTACGCCAGGTCACATACTGGGAGCCAAACAAAACAGGGAAGTAGTTTAGCATTAGCTTGTATTACTTTCATTGGAGACAGTCTGCAGGCAATGTTAGTGTGTGTGTGTGTGACTGAGAGAGAGAGAGAGAGAGAGAGAGAGAGAGAGAGAGAGAGAGAGAGAGAGAGAGAAAGCAAAAGACACCTGGTGAGTATTTAGGCTACCTGAGTGAGTATGGCATCATACAGTTTGCAAGCCTCATTGCTGCTGGTGGACAACGGAAGACCCTCTGCCCTCCACGCCTGTTGTGAACGCAAGTATTTACAAAATACATAAACATGTCAAGGCAAATTCTGTATTCAGACATAGAAAGATATACTGTAGCCGTATAGCAGTTTCTCATTGATTCAGGTGAGCTGGGGAGATTATGGAAGGTACAGTGGGCTAGTGCACAAGTTTGCCTTCGGGATCAAAGGTGGAAGTAACTAATTACATTTACTCCTGTTACTGTAATTGAGTAGCTTTTTTGTGTACTTGTACTTTTTTGAGTATCTTTTAAAGTCAGTATTTTTACTTTTACTTAAATACATTTTTGCTGACATTTTAAATCACATCCTTTTGAGATTTTGTCGCTCTCAATCAGCAACAGAAACTGGACCAGTGTAAACAAATTGTGGAGCCATTCACAGCGAGAAGAGTAATCTGGCTTTACTTTGTGCATTTTGTAATCTCTCATTTTTACAATTAAATGAATCAAGCTTGAACTCTGTCCTCTCGTCCTTCTAGAATTGCATGGGAAATATCACATCTGACAACGTTCCCTTTTCTGAAAAGTAACTCAGTAACTTTTACTTTGATTTTAAATGAGCTACTTTTTACTTGTACTTTCTTTTAATTTTCTTTCCCCCACTGCTCAGGAAGCAAATGCTAGAGGTTAATTACTGTATGCAAATGAAATGTATAGTGGCCTGGGGTTTGTGAGAGTAGAACACACGAAAAAGTGTAAACTATCAAGAGTACACAGTATGTGTAGGAATATTATAGTGATTTTTCGTCTGGAATTTGAACTATTTTCTATATCTTATCTTTCTATAGCCCTATCTATATGTATACTTTATTTAACACCAAATATAAGTGTAGTTAATAAAATCATACTAAAAACTTAAGGATAGTTTGCCCCCCAGAAAATAGGTATTTTTTTCCAAAATTTTGCCTTATGCACCGTCAGCTAAACCTTATAGACTCTGGTAGAAATTGGAGCATCTCCCTCTCCCACAGGAACTCAGAATGCAGAAATAGCGCCACTTCACTTTGCCCCGCATTAAGCTCATGTGACGTCCGCACGCCTGATACCTTCTAGCGTTGATAGTAATTACATAAACGCCAACTCAGACATTGGCCGGTCTATCGTGGGAAGGCTTTTACTTTCTGGTAGGACACTCTGCTAAAAAGTTTCTCTCTTTACTGTGCTAGTAACGCTGAAGCTCCCTCACTTACCTCGCAGTCCCTAAAACTTGAAGCAATCATCTTTTACTCCAGCCTGAAGACTCTTCGGAACAGAGGTTATCTCAGGTGCGTCAAGGCAAACACAGTGAGCCACAACAACACCGGAACTACCATAAAGTACTTTCAAAATAAACGCGACTCTAGGGAAAAACCATAATAAAGCACCGAGTTATACAAAATAACAAAAACATCGAAATACAGATGTATTTTCACTTAACACATGTTTTGTAAATGTATTATTTTTTGTTACTGGGTGCGTTGTACACAAAAACAAGTAGGCTATAATCAAGTATATTCAGCAGAAAGGCTTTTATTTTGAAATTTGGATCGGAGGTTTGCACATATTGGCTGGTTAGATGACAGATGGTTATTTCGACATTCTTTAGTTTTATCAGCTGATAGCAGCTGGGCGGAAAAAATGCATTTTCTTGACCTTCGTGCCTACAGCCAGTTCCCTCAAAAACATTGTATGGACAAAGAAAGATAGGGAGATGAGTTAAAAGAACAACTGCATTGTTTTATTGCCATTTCAGCATACATCCAACACCCCTATGCATTTTAGCTACATGAAGCATTTACATTACAGGTCATATGTCAACAGAACACTTTAAAAATTAGGGTTCATTTTCTTTACATATAATACAGTTTTGCACACATGTTAATAAATATCAATACAATCATGTCAAACTTATCACACACCATCTAAAACAACAAAGCCTTGAAATCGTGTAACTTTTTATTCACAGCTCATACCAAGTCATAAATAAAGCCTCTTGCTCTAATGTTTCTGTGCTGTAAAACAGAGACCACCTGGATTTTTACTGTTTGTCAAAAAGGCTATTATTAGATTCAAATGCCCAACAGATAAACGACAAACGTTCCTGTTGTTACAGATCGAATGCAAGTTGTTCATAGCGCATCTTGCATCTCTTCAGCTCTACATTTAAAATCTGCTGTTTGTTTGAAGACCTGTTGTATAAAAGTATTTGATTAAAAAAAAAAAAAAGACAAACAAAAACGCTGACTTCCAGTGGGAAACACAAACGTGAATACCTCAAAAACAAGTAAACTCAGAGAAAAAAATAAAATCTGAAAAACTGTAAAGTATCGACAATGAAATGAAAAAGGCATCTTGTTCAAGGGCAAAGTATTAACACTGCCATATACTGATGTAAGTTCTTGTGTAGTGTGTAAGCTCTTGTGGTTTATTCCTTTAATATTGCAGCATATCCACCAGCGGAGACAGTCCTGTGGCACTAAATGAGCGATGTGTGCTACACCGATTTCTCCCATCGACAACGGAAAGAAATCGGCTTTGTAAATGATGACATCACAATGTTAACACCATTACACAGTAGGAAACGTATCTGAACCTGAAAAGACAATTCCTTCCCAGATGAATCACTTCAACAGTTGGTTTTTCTTGCCACCGTTAACTATACTAGGAATATTGAAACTTTACACATCCAATATAGAAAATGGACAAGTGATTGTAAACATAACGGTCGGTATGATATACAGTGGATGGCATCTAACGGAGAGGCCCCATCATTACGCACTCGCTCACAGTCAGACCAATGCAAGTGTCAAGTGAGATGCTGAAGTGTCCATATATATATTATTAGGTATTCTAAGCCTTAGCTGTGCTCACTAGTGTTTTTCAGAGTCAAAAGACAATGTAACACAATGTAGATGCACTTTTTTTTTTTCATTTTTATGAGCCTGCAGTCTTCATTCCTGACATGCAATGGTGATGGAGTATTCAATAGGAATAGACATAAGTGCAAGTTAATGAGATTCTGGGCACTCTCCTGTGAATGCAGAGGATATGAAACGAAAATCAAAAATTGTTTATCTGTTAAAAGCAAACAAAGCTAATAAATACATAAAAAAAGAGAAAAAAAAAAACACGTGGCCAGATTCAACGGATTCTTAGTGTTGACTCAAAAAACACTCTGTGAGAGGGGAAAAAAAGTAAAATGAGTTTTTCATGGCGTCCTTGTGACCAAGCCAGTTTGTGATTGGACAGAAAGGCAGCTTCAGCAGAGGAAGTCCCTCCCACAGTCAGAAGTCACTGCTGAACAGGAGACCCGGAGAGTGTGAGACCGCCTCATCCCTCCGGTATTCAAACACACCTCTGTAGCAGTCCTTTCCGAAAAAACCCCCCACCCTCAACCACTGAAAACGTGACGCTCTACACAGCTATACACAAAAACACGAATCTTTACAATTCCTTTACATCAGCAGGACCTAACCGCATTCTTCCCTTTAGATGATCGAGATCGAAATAACTCAAAGTCTTACAAAACATTCTCCCGAGGTTCCCCCCCTTGTTCAAGAGGATCCGCTTCAAGCCTTGCGATGATCAAGTTGCGACTGTACCCGACTTTCCCGCCCGTAGAGAGACAGTGAGGCGAGGTGATAACTGGGATATGTAAACGTTACAGACCGCTTCAACTGCAATGTCAGTGACAGCCATAGTGTGTGTGGGGGGGTGGGGTGGGGGGGAACTCTACACATTCACTGCTGCAGGTGTGACAGTAGGACCGAAGAGGCCCGTGTCCGTCTTCATCACAGAGGAAAACATAGACCGCTCTGATCACGGACCCTGGATGACCATATTCCGCTTTTCCCCCCGGGACTTGGTTCGCCAAACCCTCAGGCCCAGTTGAGGTTGAAGCCCTTGGAAAGCATGACGGCCTCCAGGTCCTTGTCCTCCTCCTTCTCCCGGAGCCTCTGCTCCTCCAGCAGGGCCACCAGGGAGTCGCGCTGCTCCACCACCTCCAACATCTCGTTCAGGATCTGCTTCTCCTGAGCCAGCTCCTTCTCCGTCTTTAGGTGGTCTGAAAAAAACAAAAGAGAAGGGGAGAGTGAGGGATTAAGAGGGGAAGAAAAAAAGAGAAAGACGGGGGAAGGAGCATGAGTGCATGTGGGAACATTTTTAAAAGACAGAGAGAGAGAAGAGATGATACACAGAGACAAGAGAGCAGTTTAGAGCTATGGGGACAAGGGAGAAAGCTAATTAAGATTTCAGTACTCACCTTCCACAGCCATTCGCTCCCTGAGATCCTGCTGCAGTCGGCTCTGACGATCCTCCAGCTCCAGCTCTCTGGCACTTAGGGACAAAAAGAAAGGCAGGAGAGAGCAGAGAGCAGACAGTAAGGTTTGTTTCACTGGTGAATTACAGCTTTCAGCATTTCTGAAAAGATTTCAAGCAGTGTTGTGGCAACTGATAATGTAATATTTGTCAGATAATGTAATAACATTACATTATTACACCTACAAGCCACCATTAGTCAGATGTTGTGATGCTTGTTGTGATGCAATAAATGCAATGCAATAAATTGCCAGATAATGTATTAACATCACATTATTACATTGTCAGTTAATTATTACTCAATAAGGGGTGAAACATATTCTTAACTGATGACGTAATAATAATGCTGACTAATAATGTAATATTGTTCTTATTCTTACAAGATATTCTGTTATTACTCGATACTGTTATTACATCATTATATTTTAACAGATGACATAATAATACAGTAATGTAATATTCTTATTCTTACAAGATACCACATTATTGCTCAATATTATTATTACATCATCAGTTAAAAATGGTACACCCCTTATTACATAATAATTACCTGATAATGTAATAATGTGATGTTGTTACATTATCTGGAAATGTATTGCATTAACAGGTTTTATTAAATTTTTGACCCATTTAGATTTAACTTTTTGTTACAGTTTGACAAGTTATTAAAATTTGCTTGTGCATTGTTCTGCTTCCTTGTGTTTGTGTTACATCATTCAGTTAGATCTAGTTAGGCTCCTTCTCTGTAAAGTCCTTTGAGACATGCTTGTGATAAAAGGCTATATAAATAAATGAACTTGAACTTATTACATTATCAGTCCAAGAGTTGGCATAGCAACCAATAAAAGATGTGCTTTATGGAGATTATCAGCACAGTTGGAACTAATCTTTGACCAATCAGATCAGTTGACTGAAACCACTTCTTGTCTAACTAAGTTTAGTCCACGTCGGGCAAAACAACTAGAAGCGCATCGATCTCAAGATTTCAGTAATGTACTTACAATATCATGAGCTCCGACTCGTAGCGCACCAGGGCGTTTTTCTCCTGCACCAGCTTGAACCACTCTTGCATTAGCTTGGGATCGTCTTTCTTGCCCATGCCTGGAGGGAAGGAGGGAGGACAGAGTGGGAGTGAGGGGTCGGCCGGCTAGAGGGCGACACTGAATCTGACTCACACACGGACCGACGCAGGCAATGTGCAAATGAAAGCCAAGCCAGGATGTCCTCGCTGAGGCATGGTGAGGTGGCAGGATGGACTCAACACCATGCCATCCTGCTGATGACGCACAGAAGATGGCGTGGAGATACAGGTATCAACTTTGGTCCGTGTGCGCACACACTCACACACATACACACACACACACATATATATACTCTCACTCTCACACAGCCAATACCTGTTGTTGCAAAGTTGAGAGTTTGTGTTACCCAGTTTGGACTTGGTGTCAGACACAGCTGCTATTTGGAAGCAATCGCCTCCTCCTATCTTTTTTTTTTCCCTTTCAGAGTGGGTGGCAAGTCAAAAAGGGCCAATAAGCAGCCAAGACATAACACAGAACTATACCCAAGGACCTATGGAAATTCTTCATCCTCCCACTGCCCACATATTGACCCACCAGCAGAAATAAAATCCTGTCAGATCCTATTTATGCTGAGCGGTTCGAGGGGAGAAAAAAAAAATCCATGAATTATTCTCCCCTCTTTACATAGTCAATTACAAGGTCAAATGTACATGGGATGATTTATCATTGAGACCAATAGCGAAGTTCACACTCCTCTATTGAGTCTGCCTCAGGGAGAAGCATGTTCAGTACTACTGGCGTCATGCATTGCAGTACTGCAGGTATCGCAATCAGCGCAATCAGTCAGCCACAGACTTTTCCTGTAGTCCCGACTCTACAGAGGAGACCAGTCCACATGGCATGCTTAGAAAGGTCTACCGCTGCTGTGGCGTCGCATTCCCTCTCTCATTATCTGACTGCAGCAGGTGGAGCCAAGCGGTTTCAATGAAACACCGGAAGGCAAACCTCGATGCAGCGTGACATACTTAGCTGGGGAAGAGGAGGCTCTTGCAAAACGAAAAGGAAAAACATGGTACACACATAAATCGCATGGCTGTGGTCTCGGGGGCCGGCTTTCGCTAATTAACAGACAAGGGACAAGAGAGAGAGGCAAAGCTGGGGAGAGAGTTCCTCGCACAGGGGAAGAACACAACATGTGGAGACAGAGGAGGAATTATAAAAAAAGCAAGGTTGAGTTTCCAACGTATCCTGCAACGGGTGTTCTTTTTTTTTTTTTTGTCTCTTATTCTATTTCGATCTGTTCCACCACCAGCACCCCTCAGCCCAAGGCTCCAAGCACAAAGGAGAGAAGAGCCACAGGTAGAACACAACAACAGCAATAAAAAAAAAGCATTTTTCTCTACATAGATTAGAAGCTCAGGCAGAATTTAGATACGGGAACAGACCAGATGATCCATTAATTTTTCATCCTTGTTTTGTCGAGGACTAGAATATTTATAACAAATCTTCACACCATGCAAGTTTCTCACTCTTTGAACTGCAAACTTGCCCGCAAGCTAGCAATTTCTCAGGTGTTCATCACTCATTTCTGTTATTATTTTATAATTACTTCACACACCTATAACGTTGATCCTAAGCTTTGGGGCAGAATTGCTAAAAAATTGAAAAACTAGAGTTGTGCATAGTTTACAACTATTCATTTTCCATTAGTTGAACAGCAAACAGATAACATGCTGTTGATTGAACACACACACACTACAGCAGAGTAGTTTCCCCTTTAACTGACTGCCGCTACCCACTAATAATGAGAGAAATATCAAATATCTTCTTCCTTTTTCAGTGTTGCTATGCTTGTGGGGTTACATGAGGATACTCCAGCACATCACAGCTAAATGTATTCTGTGATTTGGGTTGGAAGCTTTTGTGATGTGTTGTTGAGCTATAGGCTAGAGACAGCTAATCTCAAAACATGTTAATCCTCACAAGTAGTGTAGAAGGCAGCTAAAAAGCCAACTGAAATATTAAATTGTTGACTCAAACAATGCAGCCAAGATTAAGAATATGATCAAGTCTCTGTGTGCTGTTGTGGTACTTAAAAATAAAAGAGAAGAAAAAAAAAAAACAGAAGACCACCATCTCCAAAATATTTTATATTCTGGCACAGTGTGCATTCTGTGAACCTAATGTTGACAAGGTTAACTTAGTCTTACAGCATCCAGCGATGCTATTTGCACGTTTTCTGTTTCTAAACGATGCATTTCGCAACATTTTTAATGAATATACTAAAGTTCATTCCTCGGGACGAACGCCTGAACAGTTCACTGAGTTTGGGGAACATCCTGGGGAAATCTACTGAGCCTGATCACACACACAGGGACGAGGACAGGAAGAGGATGAGAGGTTGGGAGGTGACCGGCGGGGGAAGGAAGGGTGGGACGGGGAAGGGAGGGGGGTTCTGCAGGTCCTTACGGTTGCCATGGTAACCCGCCACAACCGTCAGCGGAGGCGGCGAGGTTACGTTACCTTCAGGGGAACAGCAGGGGCAGAAGGACAGAGGTCTTCGGCGAGGAATCCCCACAAAGGGCTCAACTTCCACAAGATAAAGGGAGACAGTGTGAGGGAGCAAAGTAGGTGGGTGGGTGGGGTGTAATGGTGGCCAAGAAGAGAGAAAGAAGTGTGGAAATAATGGAGGAGGGAGAGTAGAGAAGTTACAGACAGAGAGAGAGAGAGAAAAAAAAGTATAGAGGACACAGAGAGGGTGGAGGAGCGGGGGGAAAGAGAGGGGCGATGAGGAAGAGAAAACATCGAGGAGAAAATCAAAAAAAGGGCGAGAGCACTATGATAGGGAGAAGACAAATCACCTGGAGAAAGGAGATGGGAAAGATCAGCTGTGTGTGGTGTGAGGGAGGGAGGGAGGGAGGGGGAAAAGGGAGAGTAAAAATAGGAAGGAAAGAAATCTTAAAAGGAGGGAGAGGGAAAATAATCCTCCTGTTTGATCTTTCATCTGTAGCTGTTGTATCTGTACTCTTCAAACAGGTGGGAACGTGACCGTCCGCCATCAGCTCTGTCTGGAGAGGGACTAACATGGTCTGCTGTTTACAAGACTCCACCAAATGGATTAATCCCATTATAAAAGCCATTATTGATCACTAGAGGAGAACCGCATCTCCCCCGTAGAAGATAATTACTTCATCTTTAAGATGTTTCAGCTCCTCCAGGTGAACACTACATGAGCTCTGTTTAGAGCGCCCCGCTCAAATTTGTTGAGTGTGGGTACTTTTGAAGTGTGGCTACTTTTGAAGTGCAAATTAGGATTTTTTTTTTTTTTTTTTTTCCTCGAGTATGTACCAATATTCTGAACCTCCAAATGGATATTCTCAGAGAAAATGAGATCATGGATAGTGAGTAGTAGCATAATAAAACCATCTCCTCAAAATTAAGACGGGAAAATAAGTAGAAAGTGATATAGAAATAACTAAAAATGGAAGGGGGAACCTGAATGGAGATAACTGGGGTAAACAGATTCTGATAGAAACACATGAGAAAGGATTATGTATCATCACATGACAGAGGAAACTGACACTGTTACGCACAGACTGAAAAGTGAAAGAGCTGGGAAGTGTGAAATGTTGGGTAATTACTACAAGGGACTATCACAGAGAAAAAAAAGTGAAAGGTTGTTGGGAAAACTGCAATGTGGAATATCTGTTCTGAGACAAACTTGGCTAGCATGCCTGAGTGCCATTAAGATTTTAAGGCCTATGGTTTCAGCAAATCATAAAAACATGACTATGAAATGCATCTGTAGCACTGAGCTACAGTGAATTATAAAAATGCTGGTAATTATTGAAGATTATTAAAGTAATAAACAGAGATAATGTATTGTTGCTAGAGCAGCAGCAGCTCCTGAGCACCTATAAAAGAGACTCCCTGGCTTTAGCTTTTGGCGCCCCCTGCAGGCCTGAACACTGCCACGCTGATAAAGCATACATCTCCTTACAGCCTCTGTTGAAGGGTATTCAGTCAAAATGCAACCATTCCTTATCACTCCACCAAACACGGTAACACAAAGTAACACTGATAAAAATCCACCTGCAAGTCATAGGCAGCGTTCCTCCTCCATAATTCATCTCAAAGTCTCGAGACACAACGCATCCAGTTATGACATTCAAAGCAAGATGCCAAACCATTGCTTTCAGGGTTCACACATACTTACCGCATGCAATGGAAGAAGCCGTATCAGACTTAGAGATTTAACTCAAACAGAGTTGAGTTGATTACAACTGAATCATCATGCCTGATCAACCAGTTAGGTAAACAGCTTTCGGGAGAGGTAAGAAGAATTGACACAACACCATATTTCTGTTCTTTTGGGTTAGTATGCACCTCTCCCTGACAAAACTCCACGGAATCTCCTGTCTGATGAGTGACAACAACAACAACCAGCGGGACAGAACCACAGAGAAGCACAGGCCCTGCTCGAATACGTGGAAGTGCACCTTTTCCTCACCTCACTGTCACTGAACCAGAAATTATTGCAATAAACAAACCTAGTTGTCTAATACAAAGCTAAGTTAGGAGGAAAGGATGCATTTCAGTCATATTCAAACAAGGCTACAGTCTACCACAGAGAAAACACCAGACACCACAAGACGTCTCATCCACTATGGGACGTGGGGGGACACTCTGTTACTGTTGGCCAGTCACAGTTTAGACAGGACGGCTAGGGGTCAAGGGTCGCAACGCCACTTCTCAGCAGCACACAACACACACACACTGGGGCAGTTATGCAACTGAGCAGGTATGAGAGAGTCAGGGGAGCTGTAGCCAGGACTAAAGGACGAAACTACAGCAGCACACAGCTGTGAGGGGAAGCTGGTTATCAGGCGCCAGGCCAGTGGTTTAGTAGGGGTCAGTCAAGGGGAAATTATAATACAATACTTTCCAGGGTGTGTGTGTGTGTGTGTTTGTATGTATGCGTGCGTGTGTGCATGCTCCAACATGTGTCTCTTCTGTATGTAAATTTCCAGTAACTGTCAAAGTTCGACCTTCATCTGTTAATTTTGTTCATACAATAAAATCTAATTACAGTGAGATGATAATTGAGCTGGATGTTGAAGTCCAAATTGTATAAATGTGTCTTTCCTAGCATCCATGTAAGACCAGATCAGAATCAACAAACCAAAAATGTAAGACCACATCACTTAAAGAGATCAAAGGGGGTCTTAAGAGGACAACATGAGACAACATGAGTGTGTGATGTGCATTTGATGCAAGTGGTGTTTGAACTGGCGAGATCAGAGCGGGTGGGGTGGGGAGGTGGGGGCAAAGGAGCAGAAAGTATTGCAGCAAGGCTAAAGCCAGCCAGCCAATCAGCCAGCCAGCCAGCCAGCCAACCAGGGTAGATGTAAGGGGTACAAAGCTCAAGTAGTCAAGGGGAGAAGGACAGATTGGGTTAGCCATTAGGTTAGTTAGTTGAAAGCGACAGATTTGAAATACATACCGCCCAGATGCAAGTCCAGGATTTCACTGTAATTAGAATCTCCCCAATAGTCTACAACGACAGGGATATATTAGAGATAGGAGTTATTTCACACAGCCCCAAACTGGGCACGCACACAAAATTCTCCAACAACAGCAAAGTCATGCATGTTCTTGCAAACACACAGACACACAAACACACACACCTACACACACACACACACACACACACACACACACATACAGACTGCAGCAACACACAGAACAAAGAGAGTCCATCAGTACTCACCACGGTACATAATGCAGTAAAGAATAGCCTGTGCAGAACTACATGGCATTTCCCAAAATGATGAGACTGCTACATAGATTTGCTGTATTGCTGTTTACTGGCTCTGTATGCTTAATTTGAAGGAGTGGCGTTTTACACATAGCCACTCTTTCTGAGAACAAATTGTCAATTGTATATTATTGTATGAAATTTAATTTAATCTTACAAAGTTGTAATGAGGATAGGAAGGGATTTTTTATCACAGAAGTGGAAAATAACTTCCCCATTCCATTATATAACATTCAAAACCATGTACCAATGGTCGCTTACAATGATGTAGTGCTTTAATAATCATTACACAGACTAAAAGGGCAACTGAGTGTAAAGTGTGACCTTTGAGTAATATAGATGAAGTCAGAAATGACTCTGGATTGCTGTTACATACTTCCAACAATACCAAATAGTTGAGTTTGTAATGGGTAAGAACTCAGCAAGTATCCCCATCATGTCACTCAGCCATAGCAAATATTTGCAGAAAATATTTTCAGCTTTTCATAAAGGGATTGTGCACCTGCAAACCAATTCAAATCTAGTTTCTTACATTGTCAAGGTATTTAGAATAAAATAACGTGATCCGAGTCTTGATTAGAGAACAGAAACTCTCCACATTGAGACAAAACCACATCCAGAATGAATACACACAAATCTATGTCGGGACACACATTCTCCTGATCGCATGCAGCTTGGACGGACGATGACGGACATGTTATGAACGAACAAAGATCAAAATGTTCAAGGATGGAGAACTGTTGCAGTGTGTCACCACAGATGGCACCTACATAACAGTGTTAAAAATGGCGTTTAAAAAAAAAAGAAACTACAGTAAATCTAATACCTGATCTTCTTTTGTGCTGTTTGGGTAATGTATAAGTACCTTTATACAACCCTTTAAAAGAGTAGAGTAGTAAACAGGTTAAAACATCTTCAAACATTCGATTAGAAAGACAATTGAAAATTAACTGTTATTTAGTCAGAGGGAAAAAAGGCCAAATTCTAATTAAAGACTAGATAAAAAGAAATGCCCTCATCACTATACAATGCATCCAAAAACTATGTGCATGCATTTGCATTATAAAAGCTTCTGTTTCATTGGGCAAGCATCACCACTAAATAAATTAGGATGGAATGCATTGTCAACACTAAAAATAACTCAATACTGTATTCATACCAAACCCTCATCACGTAACTAAATTGTTATTGCTACTGAGCGCCATTCATGCTTCACACGCTTGTAAAAAATTTACCAAATAATGAACTGTACTGCTCTCTAACAAATAATGTATTCTCCACCGCGTCAGTGTGTTGTCTGTGATAGTCCCTTGTCAAACATGTTTTGGATTTATTGCTTTGGAGAAACAAATATGCCTTTCCACGCTCAAGTTTACATCTCAATAATGACAGTAATACAACTCTGAAATAGCCTACAGTACAACTGAATAAATACAGTGCATGCAACCAGTGAATTCAACAATCTAATTGATCGTACAGGGAGGGCTTTCCTAACATGATGTAGTCCTGGGCTACATCATCATCATTAGCATTATTATTATTATTCCCAAAGGGGCTCTTAACCCATTTCTGGGAAAACATCCCATAGAGATAAAACCCAGGCCCAGAGGACAGACTGAAACTGCAGACCAGTAATGTGGAATGGATGGAAATCTCCAAACTATCTCATGATCCTGAGACCGCACCACGTGGGCTGCGGCCAGTTTAATGAGAAAACCAATGAGAAGGGGTGAAGGTATGAGTGACGGGTCGTTACCTGCTTCCCCTCGCAGGGCTTTCTCCACGGCCACGCCCCTCTCCTCCAGCTGCCTCTGCTTCTCCTCCACCTGCTCCAGCTGCCTCTGGATAATCTGAAGGGAGAAGAAGGTTAGACTCCCATCATTCACGAAGCGCTCACACTCACACACACACATACAAAGAGAGGCACTAATAGATCATAAACACCTCAAGTTATCTCACAGACACACAGCACCTATCAAATTTACTGCTAATAACTATTTACTTATCTGAAAACTTTCTTAGGGAGAAGGTTGGAGAGGTTATCTCCGACACTCTTAATTGGTTCTAGGTTTTACCCTCATTAAACATTAATCTCTAGCAACGCTGTGGGAGAATGGTTCATTAGAATTGTCTTGATCTGTGTGTGAGCCTGTTTTGATGATCATCAAAGACATCATTTTAGGGTCTTGCCCAAAAAAATACATTAATAATTAAAAGTTTTCAAGGTTTAGCAGTTGGACAAAGATGTGAACTTCAGCCAGTAACTTCTTTATTCGAATGTTTAAGGACAAGTTCCTACTGGTCAGTTACCTGCGCTCTATGCAGCCTCTTGAGTTCCTCCTGCTTGGCCTGGCGACGTGCAGCTTTCTGGACCCTTCTTGTCAGCTTGGCATTCAGCTCTTCCTCTGTGTAGGTTTTCTGGTGAAACAACAAAAACACGGGTAAGAGAAACCTCGTCATCCGCCTGTCAGCACGGTCTGCTTGGCTCCATGGGGCCCGGGCCCTTCAGACACAAAAAGGAGAGGAAGGGAAAACTTGACTCACAGTAGATCTTCTATAAGGTGAGAGACAACATGGACTAACACAACCTGCTCTACCTTGGAATATGCACTGGATTCAAGACTTCACAATATGTCTAGAGACTTCTCCTGGGGCTCTATGGGGCTTTAATTAGGAATCTAACACAAGTTAACAATGCATATGTGGCATAAAAACACCACATCACTGCAGCTCTGACAGCTCTCATAAAATAACAAAAACAATCCTTCCTATTGCAAAGTTCTTCAATCTTTCATAATAATATGCAATATGTGAATAAGCAAGGTTACTTCCCCCTTATTTGACTCATGTAAAGATATCAAAAAGCTGGAGCAAAATAGGAGAAAGAGAGAATAGTGTTGAGAAAGCAAACATGTCAGGATTCCAGGTTTATCCAACAGCCGCACTGCAGTAGGAACAGTGCCACAGTGACAGATAGGCAGGTTATACCAGAGAGGAACAGCCCCTGATATCAAGAGTTGCAGAGATCACTGTGGCCAGAAAGGTGAGTAGTGCTGTAAAGTCGTGTTTTAACAGCCTGGACCTCCAGCAGTGTGGGGCGCTGTGGTCCGGCTGTCACATGCATCCAAGAGAGGACGGTTAGTCAGTAATTGAATGCCCAGGCTAGACGCACAGAGGGGGTTATGGCGGTGAATTGGCACATGCGCGTAGGGGAAGGGGGGGGGGGGGGGGGGGGGGTGACAAGGGTTATCAATGGGAATGTATGTGATACTACCTTTGTGGCGTACGATCTCTTGAACGCCAGTGCGTGAGGGACATAAACAGACTTGGGGAAGACAAAACAAAAAAGGAGGAAACAAACATGATACAGATGATATAATTAAATGGGTTAATGATTATGTTAAAATCAGTCAACATAAAAAAATGTAATCATTCAGCTAAATTACTGGTACAATCAAAACAGGCAATGTTAATGTCCCACACCAGCACAAAAGGTCTGATAGGGTGCAGTGACATTTTGTAACTCTATGTTAATCATTAATTAGTCAAACCAGAAAATAAATTTACTAATCATACTGTAAGACCACAGATATTATTTGGTCACAAAGGTAAGACTTCTGAAACGATCTATACTAGAACAGAGCTAATGAATTCACAGCTATAAACACCACATCTGTCACAGAACACTAGTAGAGACTAAACTACGCAACTCCTGTTGGTCCTTATTGAATTACACAAGGCCAGGCAGGCATGGAAGTGCTTTAGGATCCGGTTTACAGCAGTATAAACCTCTATGACATTAAAGCCAAATCAGAATTCATAACAGTATTTAACAACATCTTTAAGTCACCATGCTCTTCATATATGTAGTCAAATTGTCAAAAAAATAGAAAAACAGAAGATATGATGGGAGGTTGACTTGAGTTTTTTTGAATGTGTTTACACTGGATAATGAATGCATGCCTCTGGCCCTGGACTCAATGTATCTATCTAAACTTCCACAGAACGACAGAAACACACAGAACGAGCAGCAGTAGACTGAATACTTTTGAATTTCAGCCATAAACATAATGAATGCAAATGGAATCAAATAAATAGGACTCATATTGTAGACGTTTTGTTTATTGTGCCCAATTCTGCATCTCTCAAATTTTTTTCCTAATAGGATTCATACCACAAGCATATCTAATGAATCAAATCTTTTAGAACGTATGAATCCATTCATAATATCAATCGAAGAATGTTTATCCATTTTGCTAACAGACGTCACTATTTGTTGGTTTAGTTTGGTTTGATCCACTAAGGAAAGAAATTATTTTTGATCATAAATAATACAAATATTACTTTTCAACGGAAAAATAATTTCTGAAAATGCATTTGAGCCTGTAATCATGTTTCCATAGCTAGGGGCAAACTACATTAACTTGAAGTAGAAAATCTGATCTGTGCCAATAAAACTTTACTATTCATTCCAGTGAGAGAGGTTAAAAAATGCAGTGAGTCCAATATCATTCATCAACATTTCATTCGCAATATTTTCACTATGATGTTTATATGAAATTCAAAACCATTTAACCCTCTGCCGCACAATACCTCATCCTCTTCTTTCGCTTTTTCTCGATCAACCTCTTTTTCTCTTTCTCTCTGTTTTTCTCGTTTTCTCTCTTTTTGTCTTTCTTTTGCCCTCATTCTTTCCTTTAACTCCCTCTTCCTCTCCTTTTCCAGTTTCTCCTCCTTTATCGCTTCCTTCTGAATGCCTGAGACTAGGTCAAAGATGTCCATATGCCGCTATAAATGGAAGAAATTGTTCAAAGGAAAGTGGCTTTAAAAGAAGAAAAACAAATGGATGCACTAGATATGATGGTGAGATGTCTAACCACCTAGTGACAAAGATGCCACACCTCTAATTGTGTCTATTGTTACTCACATCTGCCTTAGACTTCTGGGAGGATCTTTCCAGAACATCATCACAGGACAGGTCGGAGTCCTCGGAGAAGCTCAGGTTTCTGCGTGATTTCAAGTCTGTAACGCATAATAAACAAAGAAAGTAAATAAATAGCATCTGTGTTATTTTTCTGTGGAATTCTTGCACATAAGCATAGTATGTAGGGATGGGGCAATCTGTTTAACGCACGATATGCTTTGATAAGCAATATGGGGTTCACGATTCGGTACAACCACGATACCATGCAATAAATAAAAGTTGAATGACAACAAAGTCTGACTGTGCAGAATTAAGCTTATTTCTGAGCCACAAATCTTTCTAGCGATGGCATTGCTTTGCTAGAAAGTAAACAACAATTTAAAAATGTCATTACAAAGTGCAAATAATATAATTTGGATGAAGAGCTTGTGAAATTGTGATGGGCAAGCCGTCTCATTTGTGATTACTACAGCAGAATAAAATGGAGCTAATATCGCGATTCATTTTTCTGCCCACGATACATATTGTCACATTTTTGTATTGCGATATATTAGAATTTCGATATATCGTCCCATCCCTAATAGTATGGAATAATACATAAAAAAAAAATCATTTTAAGCTCTTGTAAAACTCTTGATCGTCATTCTCACCTGATGACTTCCCAGGTGATGTTCTCTTCTTCCCGGAGTCCTGAGTGGTGGAGCTGGAGGAAGGCGTGCTGGGACATGACTTGTCATCCTTCTTCTTCTTGTCCTTCTTGTACCCTGAGAAGACAGCCTTCCACAATGACTTGTGCTTGGGCGGCGTCTCCGTGTCCGTGCCAGAGGTCCTACTGCTCTCATTCTTCGCTTTCTTCTCCTTCTTGTTCTTGCGTGGAGAGAAGAGGGAACTCCGTTTCTTGCTCTTGCTCCCAGAGGAGGCGTCGGACGAAGCTACAGAGCTGTCCAGACTCTTGTTGCTGCTGAAGAAACGCTCGGGGAGCGTCTCGGCCTTCTTGGACTCCAGAGCTTTCACGGCTGACGTCTTTGGAGATCCTGCTGACTTCTTACTCTTTCCAGTGGCATCGGAGGTTACGTTCCAGGCCACTTTAGCTGAGGCACCCTTGGCTATTTCAGATTCTTTCATTTTGTTCAGCTGCTTGGCCATGGCATCTTTTAGAACCTGGCTCTTGATGGACTTCTCTCTGGCCCTCATTCTCTCTTCAGCGATCTCCTTGGCCTCTGGGGAGAACTGAGTCACCCTCTGGGGCTTTGAGGCTGGGTTGACAGGGATGTTGGGTTTACCGTTTTCCATGGCTAGGGCCAGGTGGAGGGGGGGTTTGTCCCTGCTGGGCTTGCTGGTGGGTGGAGTAAAGAATCTGTCCGTGCTCGTTTCTGGTGTCCGCTCGTCGAAGCTCTCCTCCACGTCATCAGCAAATGGAATCTCCTCCACAGTCTCCACAAATGACTTCCTCACCTCCTCCCGCCGAGGTTTTTTCTTCTCCCTCATGACCACCACTGGAGCTGTTCCTGGATCTGTGAGTGGTGATGTTGCTGTTACTGTCCTGGGGGCAGGCTTGGGCGCAGACACAGGGCTCAGCTGGGTCCTCGGCGCAGGAACAGGGGTCTTAGTTTTCGTGTGTGCCAGCTCCTTGACAGGCTCAGATGCCAGCTTTTCTGTTCCGTTACTCCAGGACACCTGGTGTCTCTGCTGCCTGAACATGGCTGGAGACTGGTTGGCAGGCACTGGTGGTGGTGGACTAGAGGGAGGGGTGAGCATGGTGGAGTCGGAGGTGTTATAGCTGTCACTGTTTGCTGTCTGGCTGGTGGCCGTGCTCCCATTGAGGCCCAGGCCAGAGCTGCTGCTCAGGTCTCTCTTATCAGAGCCATTACTCTTGGGCTCCACAGGAGTAATGGGAGTAATGACCTGACCCTCAAGAGTGATGTTGAGCCTGCGAATGACAGAGCGTCCAGTAAAGGCAGGCTTCAGCTCCTCAGACAGGTCCGGAGACTGGGACTTGGCAGAGGAAGAGTCTTGGGTCACGCTCTTTTCTAGGATTTTACTACTGCGGTCCAAAGGCGTAAGACCCAGGCTCTTCCTGATCTCAGCACTCTTCAGCCAAAACTCTTCAATGATATCAGTCTTTTTAGATGGGGTTTCTTCTAGGGAAGAGTCCATGTCCTTTGAGGGCTCGGGCGTGTCCGTTTTGGCCATGGGCGTGGAAGTGACTGCGGGGACAGGCTGAGTTCTGACGGGGGAGTCGGAGGTGAGGGGTGAGGAGGGTTCGTGGCAGGGCAAGGGCTGGGAACAGATGGGGGAGAGAGGGTTGCCTGTCAGAGGGCAGATGGAGCGCTGAGGGTAGACTGGAGATTTAGGTGTGCAAGTCTCTGGTAGAGGGACAGGCTGGGAGCGGATAGGTGACCCAACTAGTGACCTGACAGGGGATCTGACAGGGGATCTGACTGGGGATCTGACTGGTGACCCGACTGGTGACCCGCCTGCTGACCCAACTGGCGACCTGACTAGGGAGCCAATGGGTGATTTGGAGGGGGACTTGGGAGGAGGTGAGGCAGGAGCAACGACGGCAGCAGTAGAAGGAACATGAGAAGGGACAGAGGAAGGAGTGTGTGCAAGAGCAGGGGAAGGGCACTGCGGGCTCTTGGCAACTGGAGACGGAGTCGTCCTCTCAGGCTTCACTTCCTCCGGTGCAAAAGGTTCTGGGAAAAAGCGCGTGGCAGGAGATTTTACCAAGCAGGAAGGAGATGTTTGAGTTATCTGGAAAACAAACAGGGAAGATTAGGATTCAGTCAGAACAAGCATCACATACTGCAACTTGATAAATGTAGAGATATCTACCTGTGTCTCAGGCTCTGGAGATGGTTTGACTGGGGAGAAGACAACATCATCTTCTTTCTGCATAGGGCTGATGCTGGATGGTCCTGAATGCACAGAATGAACTATTGTACTGCCATTCATTTACATAAAAATTATTACATCTATGAGTGATACATTGGAAGGACTGATTTGTGAGATGTAGCAGTTTGTACTTGTTAGAGTTGCTTACCAACACTAGAGGCCATTCCCAGACTTTCTGATTTCCTGTCCTCCTTAGGAAATGCTTCAGTGTGCTCAGACTGGTGCAAGCGAGCCTCAGCTTCCGCATCTGAAGGAATGTCATCTGGAACATAAACATAACATTATGAAATATGTCACTGTTATACAGTTTCACAGCATTTATTTTCTCACGCCCTTTATTGTGATGGGAATATTGTTATTTGTAAACTAAAAGTTATTTAGCATGTATAAAACTAACCAATGCAGTTTATTCATCATTTCATTATTTGTATTATCTTGATTGCCCACCTTGATCCATCTCTGTACCAGGCTCCAAATCTGGACTGTCTGCCTCTGCTTCCGGGTCGTCATCCTCACACAGTTCTGGTAAGACAAAGAAATGGCGAGAAATGAGTCAGCTGGCTATTACGCGCTCTGTTCAGTCAATAAAAAGAGTGAGTAAGAGAGAGCTTTTCTCAGCTATATAACAACCTAACCTTATCTCAACCTTACTGAGGTTTCTGGCTGCAGGGTAAAATAAAAAAACAGAAAATAAGGCGCCAAGGCGCAAAGATGAATTAATTAATTCAATTAATGAAAAAAGCTATCAAGACCAATTTGGAGTATGGAGCACAGATATAGAAAGGGATTAAAAGGTTGAAAGAAGATGAAAAGGGCTTCAAAACCAATTCTACAAAGTCCAATTTTGAAACTTGAAGGAAAAACTTCTGCAAGAAAATCATACTGACATTAGTTTAGCATAAAAATTAAGTCATACAGGTCTGTCAAACATAAACAAAAAAATAAGCACAGAATAGCATTAGTGATTAGATACATGCACTTATCCATTTCTGCTTTAGCAAATGGATGACATTTGAATCAGGCAACTGCGCAATCAAAAGGCATTAATGACACTGGTCAAGAGATGAGCAGGAATCCCTCCTCTGAAACAATATTCAGTGTTTTTCGAACGAAAAACTCGGACAGGGAAAGGACCAACACATCTAATTCATGCAACTATTGACATAGTAAGATTGATCTAATATTACAACATTAACCATCACTTCTGGGTAAACTGTTAAATATGCTTTTGTTCATGTGGGTTTACGTACTGTAAAAACATCTGATTAAAGTGAGTCTGATCACCAGAACTTTAAGAAACTTTTAACCCAGAAAACCTGCAAGCGCTGCCCAAGAATAGAAATGTAGGTGTAGGGCTCACATTCCATTCATTTGGTAACCTAATATCAAGCTTTTAAGCCAATAAACACAGAACCTCAACAGCCCCATTCCCTGGACTTCAGGAAAGTACAAATGCCATTAAGGGGTTAGTCCACAACAATAGTAACTGTAACAGAGGCCACAGCTGTACTCACTAATACAATACACCCTACATATCTGGGCCAAAATTGCTGAAAGCATTGTAGGCAAAAAAAAAACCCAGTGATATTAAGTACCTTCTGTCTTCCTAATTGAAGAGATAACCATAGTAACCATCTATTGGGACTTGGCAGGATAGGGTGAGAAGTCAGGTTGTGAAAAGTGAAATGCAGGTGTTGATCTGAACCCAAGAGAGCTGAGCTCTCAAGTGTCGCAGTATTACAGCATGCATGCTTGTGAGTCTACTGGTCTCCGCATGTGTTTCTGCATGCTCCAGGACAGGCCAGTTGATAGACAGATAGAATACGAGTCTAAGATGGGATCTCATGATCCCTTTTAAGTCTGTGCTACCTCCGGACATGGACTCCAACCAGACTCTCACTGCCTCGTGTCGGGCGGATGTGTGGGCAGGGGCTACATTAAAACCAGGAGATATAGAACAACGAGGGAGAGATGGCAGGAAAATAACAGACAAGTAATTAGACACATGAGAAAGAACAGAGCAGAACACAAAAGAACAAAGCAGAACAAAATTCAAAAGAATTAACAAGGGGGTTATGGTGCACTGGGATGTGATTGGAGAACGTTCTGTTCACCCCAGAGAACCAGCAGCAACACTGAATGACAACTTAAAAGACTGAACACAAAATTAGACATTCCACGGAAAAAGCAACATAACAAAATGAACCAAAATCACAGATGATTATATGCAACAGGTGGGTTAGTGGGGAGGTGGCTCCTCCTATCACAGACACACAAACAGAACAGCAGCAGCCACACTGGTTAACAGTGAAATACCACGGTCCCCTACTCCCCCGTCCCCCCCGGGGCCTACAGCCTGGGACTTGCCCAGCAAAGCCTTCCCAGCGTTCAGCTCCTCTGGGTGGGTTACCTGTGGAGGAGGGCTGCGTGAGCTCAGAGGGTTGGGAGAGTTGGGAGCTTGAGGCCGGTTGGCCCTCCTTGTCTCCCTCCGAGTCCAGGTGTGTTCTGACCAAGCCTGGAATGGCCTGGGGGTCCACAGGCTGCAGGACTTGTTCGATCTGTAGGTTCCTGGCTATATGTGGGTGTCGAGATTTGAGCGTGCAGTACATGGTAGGCAGTGATAATGTTGTGTATCGGGGTGTGATGAAGTCATATGAGCCAAGGAAGGAGAGAGGAATGAAGAGAGATAGAGACAGTTGTGCAGAGACAGAAGAACGAACAGAGGGAGAAGGAAAAGACAGGACAAGAATAGAAGAAAGAAGGCCAGTTAGAATACAGTGGCAATGAAAAAAAAATCACCAGAGAGGAGAGGTTGAGGCTGCATGCACTAGAACTGCAACAAAAGTCAAACCATAAAAGTGAGCATCAAACATTTAAGATTAAGGGAAAAAACTCTTATCAATTTGTTGAACCAAATTATTCTGTCACTCTCAACCAAGCCACAACCGCATTGCCTATAAGTAGAATGCAAACACCTACAAATCTATGACATTCATCAGATTAGTGTTTTAAAGCTGTATATTTAACAAAATGGAGGTGTTAAACAACAGGGTAAAAAGAGATGAAATATTTAAATCTTAAAAGGCACACATTTGAAACAGAACACAAAATCCACAATCACAACCAAACAAGAACAACAAAAATGAAAGCCACACTCTTATTGGAGACATCCTAGGAAAAGAAACCCAAACCGGGGTTGTATATCTATATATATCAGGCTGATATATCAGAGTTACTGCAAACGCATCCACAGGCAGTGCTGCTACCTTTAAATGTACCAACATCCTCTTCATCTGTGAGGTACTTCTCCAGCCAAAGGCCTGACTGGAGCTCCCTCTCCCAGGGGCAGTACTCCCCCTCTGCCAGCAGGGGGGAGACATAGCCCCGAAAATACCCCCCCCAAACACAGACACACACACACACACACACACACACACACACACACAGTGGACAGGTGGGACACATGGAGGGACAGAAGAAGAGAGGGGAGTCGTGAGGACGAGGAGGAGAAGAAAAGAGGCAGAGGATGAGGAGACCAATGTTTGAAACAGTGACACCACAGATGACACAGATTTCTATGAAAAGAGTTCTAGATCGTCCTGATAGGTCTAATGACGTGTGGACAGGGTGTAAACATTTACAGGAACCATGCTGAAACAGCACCCTTTAATAATCCCAGAGTGAAAAACTAAATTTACCATCGCTTGACTCTTCGTCATCATCGTCGTCCTCCTCCTCATCTTCCTCTTCCTCCTCCTCGTCTTCCTCCTCGTCCACTTCCCCGTCCCTGCTGACTGCGTCGGCCAGAGCATCTCCCTCTCCCTCTCCCTCTCCCTCGGCCCCGTGGTCGCCGTCTCCCTTCAGTTTGGCGTGGAGCTCCACCGCCTCCTTCCAGGGAACGCCGCCGAGGTCCGAGGGGCTGAGGGGCTGCTGCTCCACCTCCTCCTGGTCCTGCTCCTCCTGCTCGTCCTCCTCCTCCATGTCCGACTCTGAACTACTGTTGGAAAACAGCGGAAGAGTCACAGGTAAAAGTTAGAAGAGGTAGGAGTCAGTGAAGGAACGAATTTCAGCCTATCCATATTTGATAGTAACCGATTTCCATTCTCTGTAGGATTGTATAAATCCATGCACTTTGGATTTTACATGTGCTTCTCCTGTGAACTTGTGGGCCGTTTTCTTAGATCAGGTGCTGAGGAGTCAACTGAAATGTACACCAAGGCCATCCGGAGGAAGAAGGAGGGAGTTGTTTGTATCACTGAATGTAATGGAATGTCTTCAAGTGACATTTGGAGAAAAATATGAGAATTCAGTGGTGACTGTAAAACGGTTTCTTCCCTTGCGAATCTACACCACACACCTGCTTCTATTAAGAGTGCTGGCTGCCTTGAGATGATTGCTTTTTTACCTCAGTTAAAAAATACCCTAACCTTAACCCCTACATCAGCAACATAAAATGTCACCAAACAAATGGATCAATTCCAATTTTCAGCATCATCATTTCAGCAAATGAGAAATCCTAGAATTCTCCACGCTGACCACCTTTCTTGCCAAAGAGAATATCATATATGTCTTCACGCTCTTACCTGGAGCCCAGGTCAGCATCGGTGGCCTTGTCCAGCACACTGCTGAGGTTGTGCTCTGCCAGCGTCTCCTCCGGCACCTCCTCCAGCTCCTCCTCCCTCTGCAGGGAGAGGCGGTAGTTCTCCAACTCAATGCGCTCTGGAGTTCCCCTCAGTCGCTTAGGTAGGCTGGGCTCCTGCAGCCCGTTGACCTCCGGACCTGGGGTTGCCAACACAAGATTGGAGCATAAGGAGGAGACCCCAGGTTGGAGAAATGATGACGCCAGGGTGGACCAGATGGTTGGATAGACCAGGGTGGAGGGTAGAAGGCAGAGCACCCACGGCGGAGGAGAGAGGGTACAAAAAAAAAAGGCAACTGAGAATCAGGTAGGGACAACATTAGAGAGGAGAGGGGAGGAGCAGAGAAGAGTTGGAACATAACCCTCTGCAGTGCAGGAGCCATGCAGCATTGCTTGAAAGGACGCGTTTAGGCTTCTAACTGTAACAGCTGGGACTCACAAACTGGACTGGAACATATCTACTGTATGACATCTATGGAAAGTGCTGCAATGATAAATTTATGGATAAAAATGAATTTTGGCAATGGCCATTTCAATCTGTTATAAGCACCATCAAATCCATCACACATTGCAAATGATCAATGGATCAATATCCAACAATAAAACTAGCGCATAAGTATTTCCTCATGCATTTGTCGCAAAATCACTTATTCCCACCAAAGACACCTTGCATTCTAAGGACAAATCGACAAAGACACACCAATTAAGATCTACAAAGGAATTTATTGCATTAGATCATTTTCCTACAGCAAATAGTATCGTGAAACACAAATATGTTTAATACTCTATAATTCCTCTACCATAGTTCTTGTGTTAATAGGTACAAGGTTGGTGCCTTGCCTTTTTCCCATCCTGAGAAGCAAAATCTTAAAACTGTATTATTTCTAAAATTAGTCTTTAGGATTTACTTGGAGATTAGAGAGTGGAATGGGTCAGATAGAAATGCTTTTTAACACATTCTGCCCATTTTTTAATACTTAACATGTTGTCTCTCCACTCAGTTGAGTAGAGATCAACTTGCCCTCCAACTAGGACAAAATGACTGAAAATGCTGTAAGCAATGACCCCATGCAAACCCCACCAAAGCAAGGACTGGTGAGACAGTGAATGTGTGATATTTGATACTGTGGCTTATGTTACCTTATGTAGATGGAAGGATGTGGTCAAACAGCTGCTATGGTACCTCTCTCTTAGGTATTCTGAACTATGCAAGATGACTGAAAATGCAAGCGCCTAATGCATCACCTGTTTCACTCAAGACAAGAAAAGCCCTGCTGCACAATCAGTTAAAATTTTATGGTTAGTCTTCTTATCTTCCAAAACTAACCCTGAAATTAAGACTAAGTTAGACCAAAATAGCCCACGACTTAGTAGATGTAATTTGTATTCAAAGTCTTTCCCAAACGTTGTCATGTATGATGAACTGAGGTCATATTAATTTGCTCCAATATTTACAAGTAACTATCTCCATTGTTCATGATATACTACACTTGCCACACAATGTAGCAGGCCTACACATTACTTACTTAATTCCAGTAGATTGCTGTCATTCTCTGAGTCTTACCAATCTAGTCAATGAATTCTTTCTAGTACTATTGTTAATAATATCAATATTTAAATTTAATATGCAATGCAATTAATGCAGCAAAGATGCAGTATATTGAGCAAACACAAGTGGGTATTAGCAGCAATGTGGCTGGGGGTGGGAGGTTGAGGGATGCAGGAGGACCGGGCAGCCAAGAAGGTCTGAGAGAGGAGGAGTGAATATCGCAGGAGAACCAATCACAGGCACTAATTCAAGCACTACGATAGCTCTCAGCTTTAAGCTGCTCTGATAGGAGGGGGGAAAGGTAAAGCTTACAAAGGAACCAATCACGAGCACCGATACAGGCACTTCATCACAGTATGGTGAGTTTCAGTAAGAGGGATAGGTGCAAAACAGCTTACAGAGAGAGACACACATCACAAAGCAGGCTCTAAACTGAGCAGATCACACAGAAGGAGGTAGAGGTAAAAGAAAGCAGTCACAGGCCACAGGAGGCTACAATCACAATAGAATAAAGCATGGCCTTTCATTAAAATATAGGCAGGCAAAATAATTATCTTTAGGTACACAAACAACTTATATGTCTCTATATGTTAATATTTTGCATCAAGAAAGCTGGCATTAAGTACTGCCAGGTCTGCCGATAAAATCAGGATAAGCAGCTGCAAGAAAGGTCTACAAATGGTTATTATTGCTGTCTAGAGTGCAGCTACAGCAGCAGAAAAGTTAAGCTCCAAACTTTGCCTGACTCTTTTTAATTTCCAAGCCAAGAAAGAGAGAGATTTAAGATGCAGCATTCAATTCTAAAATTGAGCTGCCAGAGAGCCGCTTAACTGGCCAAGGCCAATCGCAAGTCATCCTCTCAGTTCCCAAAAAAGCTGGATGCTGACAGAAACAGAAAGAATGCTGCATCTTCAAGAAATAAATCATATACTCAAATGGAGAATCACAAGATTTACATGACCATTCAGCAAGCTACAGTCAGTACAGTCAGAAGAGAATGCTTTTGCTAAATCTATACATTTGAAATTAGTTGGCAAAGTGTAAAAGGAATAAAGAAAGAAGGAAGGAAGGAAGGGACAAGAGAGTCATGCTAGAGGAGGTTGAGCAGGACATTGATGGTGAAACAGCAGAAGAGGTAGATGCAGTAGGTACACAGGAAGGGAGAGTCTAGGGGGTTGTGTGCCACCTGGTGGCAGGTCCAGGAGAGCGTGCGGCGGAGGGTACGCAGCGGGACTCCCACGCCCCGGGCCAGACGGCGGGGTACGGCCGCCGCGGCAAGAGAGGAAAGTGGGGTACCTGAGGGCTGGCGCTCGGCCGAGGGGGCTGCGGCTGCCATCGCCCTTCCGGGGGCGTCCACGGTCACTGCAGGGATCTGGGGTGCCTGGTTCTCCTACAGGGGTGAAGAGACAGAAGACATCAAACCCAGCAAGGCGGTGGGAGACACAAGAGCCCTGACCTTAACGGTAATCAGTGAATTAATTACTTTATAACGAATTTCATCAGCATTTATTCTGGTAAATGTAAGCAGGTACCTTAGCAGGGAGTGGAGCAGGGGCCGGAGCGGGCCTCTTCCTCTGAGCCTGGCCAGACAGACGGTAACAGTAGTGGGGCTTGCAGTAAAATTTCCCTGCAGGATAAAGGAGACAGACAAACCAATTAAGCAAACAAAGTGAATGCATAATCTCTAATAATAGACACATTCTCCTATTATCACCTCACAGAGTCCAAAATCTTAAGCATTTTTCCATAGAATCTGTTCTGCAGAAGTATACTGTGTCATTCATAGTCAAAAAATCCTCCTCCTTTCCGTCTCAGTTCAGGCCCCCAGTGGGCAGGAACAAGCCATGCTGTACCAGTGGGCTTCAGTCCCACGGCTAACTGGTCTAGGAGAAACAGCCACTCTGTCCCATCTAACAATCTGGTGTCTGTCCATGAGCACAATGGACACCTCCCAGACAGGAAAAAATATGAAATCATGAGGCTGCTCTGGGCTGTGAGGGCAATGGACCAAAGCATAATAACACCGGGGCCATCGCAGATAATCATGTCTTCTATAACAATACACTTTATGTTGCATTTTAGGTGGAGCATTTACAAACAATCTTTGATATTGTATGCTAACACTGAATACATATGCATTATTAGAACATAGAATATGCTGCATAATACAATTCATAGCATACATTTTTTTGCTTGGTTTTTAGTCCAAGCCTTAAAAGTAATAATTCATTCTCATCATTTGCGTTATATTCTAGTTCTGCAATTCATGTCATTTCAGCAAAAGATGAGCAATGTCCGCTGCTGACAATTAAGAATTATACGACAGATGGACTAAGGATGGAAGAAAAAGCAAGTTATCTTAATGTCAGACGTACCGTCTTCCACGTCGAAGGCGTAGGAGGACAGTCGGAGTGTGGTGCCGCAGTAGTCGCACTTGAAGCAGCTGCGATGGAAGAACTTGCCCTCTGCGCTCAGCCTCTCCATCACGTACACACGCTTCCGGCAGAAGAAGCAGACGTCGCTGCCCCCAATGTTGACGGGGAACTCTTTCCTCAGAGAGCCCTGCGGAGGGAGAGAGCACTGGATCAGAGTCGGAACAGAAGGGAAAAGCAAAAAAGAGGGAGAAGAAGAGGAGAGGAGAGCCTTGACTGCAACAAAGATGTGAGGGAAATTATCAGACCACAAGCTCACACGAGGCCATTTTAGATATATTGGGTTTGGTGCTAATCTGTAGGATCACAAATCAAAAGTTATTTATCTATAGAAACAGGGATTTGAAAACACATCTTTCATTATTGTACAATTTATTCACAAACAGAATAGCTTCCTAAATCACAGTTAGTTGTTGAGCAAACACACAGTTCTCTACCGCTAAAGGGAGACGGATCAGGGTTAAACCGTGACAGAAAACTCATCACCACATATTACTATGTCAAAACAGCACTCTCTGACGAAAGAGAGATCCTGATTTGCAGCAACCGCATGCCTTCTACCCTAGTGACACAACAGTGGTTCTTACCAATTCCCTCTTTTCAAGTAGGGGCTTGGGGTCTTCCTGAGATTGAAGCTGATTGGCTATCTGCTCAGTCAATGAGCCAACTCCCCCTGTGTACATCCTTACATAGCGCTATCAACAGCATTGAGAAAAAGGACAGAATATTGAGAGAAATTAGGAAAAAATGAATGAAGAAGAAAGGCAACACATGGGTACAAGGAGTGAAAAACAGAAAACGACATTGATGAGATAGAGGAGAGGATGCGGAAGGAGAGACAGTAACAAGCGCTACAGGATGGGCGGTGCTCACAAGCAACAGTGTCTGACAGCACACTGAGAGATGAGAGGGTAAACAAAGCCACGTTTGCATGTTTGGTTGATCAAGCGTGTAGATGTGTTGGCAGCCCCGCCTAATGGATACGACTTCGAGCCAAACCAAACATAGCTCATAAAGACAACTCCAAAGCTGATTAAATAACTTCAGCCCTCAGTCATACAGTATGTACAAATGATTCCATAAGTCATCCATTCCATTCCATAAGTGCATTTAGTAGCCCACAAAAAAGCATTATTGGATTTGGGACATCAAAAGAGATCACAAGCCATCAACTATGCCACTTCTTTAATGAGAGGCGACAGCTGCTGGGTGGCTCTGTGCCTCAGTAATATCCTGTATGAAAACTACTATGCAGGCTTACACAGCCATGTACACACTGAAATTACTCACTCACATGCACACACATTTCACGCTGCACTGCTGTGTGACTAATAAAATTAAAAAATGTGATGGTCACTGACTCTTTCACAATCAATGCAGGAAATGATTGTTCATACTGGTATGCAAGCAATTGAATTCAGCAAATATGTAGCATATGAAACCTTCTTCAGTTTAAATCCTCAACTGGTCTACCACAGGATTAGACTTCGATCTATTAAAATCCCAAAACAGCATTTTATACTAGAGGAAGAATTGAGGTCACATTTAGTCCAGAGCTGTCCTAAGCCATGAAAACTATGATTATCATGGATGGGATTTGAGCACACTTTGCTGTGCTGCAGTCCCACCGCATTGCAAAGTTGTGATTACTCCACCCCAGTTGGAACAGCGCTTGTCCACATGGGAATTACAGTAGATCAGGTTTTTTTTCCTGCCAAACTGCTCTTTCAAGCCAAAACAACTACTTTGGATTCCCAAGGCAAAACGACTGCAAAAATTTGAATTCAGATACAGTACGCCCCGCCTAAGAAAATGTTGATATCTGTTCGAAAATAAATCACTCACAGTCACTGGGACTGATTATTCGCCCACATACTAAGCTGAACAACCACAATAAGCAAGAGATAAGGTATTCAAATCATTCACAGTTAACTTTGTGAGGAGAGAGGTTGCAAGTGAGTTGCTTCACATTTCACAGACAGTTTTTAAAATAAGTCTCTAGAGAGCTTGAGTCAAGTCAACCAACACAGTGAAAAGATATCTTCCTGCAGTGTGCAGGTGCAGTGTGTTAGTGTCAACACTCTCCATTCCTTGCCAGACTGAGAGAGCTACCTGTCTGAAAGTGTCAGGGGAGGAGAGGGGAGACTCGGGGGGGCTCTGGGCTCGGGCCAGGTGCCACTGTTCCATAATAAAACGTGAGGGCTTTCTCTTAGGCTCCAGGAAAAGGAAGGAGAGAGGGGATATAGTTAGGAATAAAGTTACTTCTGGAAAATGAAAGATTGGAAAGAGATACGGCAGACAACTGAAAAACCTAATGTGAAAATTCACTTGTACCGTTCGCATTTTCTTTGCTTTTTACTAATTTATTCTGTTTCACTTTGTATTTGCAATACAACACACCACGTTTTTTGGGGATTGGCTTGTCGGTCAACTTACCCATTAAGCAATGACAACATAGACACCAAAATTATCCATGTGTCCCCATTAGGCCATTCGCTCTGGTGCTCCATGCTAACACGTTAGCATAGAGTATGTGAGTTATAGTAGGTGACTAGCATTAGCCAAAGTAAGAAAGACTGACCTTTTAGCAATAAAAAGTTGTTAGTGGTTCTTATTATGCCTACCTGCAGACTCATAAATGAAAAAATGAAATATCCTTCACTTAATATAGTTGATGTAGCTACTGTGCAGTGATTCTTAGCCGTGCACAGTCTCCCATCGCTCTATATAAACAGGAAAAGTAGTTCCTGGTAGTTCAAAACAGTACGCCATTTTTGTAATCATATTTCAAGTAAATTCTACCTATCTCATGATTCCAGATCACTTACAATTTAGCTTTAGAGCCATAACAAGTTCTAATTTCAATGCTAGTCACCTACTATCACTGAATAAAGTGTTAGCATGGAGCAACATAGCCAACAGTCTACTGGAGACACATGGATGAAGTCTCCCAAAAAGTTGGTGTATTCCTTTAACAATATGTATAGAGAAGAAAGCTTGGTGTCTGTGTTAAACATAAGCTGCCTGATGAAACAGCAAGGTGGATGGGGATGTTTCACCTGTGGTCTGGCTGGCTTGCCTTCAAACTGAGAGGCAAGTTGCTCAGCCCTCTCCTGAATACTAAGCACATGTAAGGGCATTTGGTCGTCAGACCGCAGAGGCCTTGCCTGCTCCTGCAGAGAAATGCATTATTAGATCACAAAGGAGATATAATGAGAGGCAGTTGTGCTCTGCCTTTTTAGTGATTTCCAAAAACATTCGCCCTTCCAAACAGCTTGTTATTGTGGTCAAGGCCATAGAGGGGTTGTTAGTCATTGTTTTGATAGTTTCGGCTGACAGCTTCTAATTTATGCACCCTGGCAGCAATGCAAGTCTGAATAAGCAAACTATGAAAAGAATTGTCAGCAGTTAGTAAGGGGATCTAGCACTTATAGGGGACCTGTTTCAAATTAAGTCATATTGTCATTTCCAATGTAATTATTTAGTTGGGTATATTCTCCGAGGAAAAAAGGGCCAATGTCTGATGTTAGCAGCTAGGGCATTCTTACAAAAATATAAAGCAAGACAGCACCGCACTTAGGCTAAATGAACTGAACAAGCTTGAGTAGTAGAGTTAACAAACAAGAATTAAGCCTACCAATAAGGTCTTAGTCTCAGAGTGAAATTTCCATAAGAGGCTATGATTAAGTAAGGTACTTGGTAATCTGTTAAAATCTCAGTTCCACAGCACCAAGCCCTAACCTTTCTGGGAGAGTCGGGAGAGGAGAGGGGCGAGCTCTCGGTCTGGCCTCGGGATAAGTGCCACTGCTCTAAAAAGAAACGGGCCGGCTTTTTCTTTGGCTCCAGGGAGAAAGAGACAGGAAAGAAGGATGGTTCAAACAGGGAATTAGACTTGAGAGGATGTGCATACAGAGACTACCATGTGCTTAGTATGTAGGTAATATGACACTCTGTGAATTCAGGCATCTAGACAGAGGTATGTCCCAACACGATACAACTCAAACTAATGAATGAAATAATACTCATACACCACTCATAGAAAAACAGAACCGGTCTGTTAAAACGGCATCAAGCTATGATGCTTACATCTCAAAACCACTCCAGGAAACCGTGCTCCCACAACATGCCCATGCATGGTGTTCACCTTTGGGCGTTTGTCAGGTTTGCCTTTAAACTTGGAGATTAGGCAGTCAGCCCTCTCCTGTATGCTAGGGATGTGAATGGGTCCTGGGTCTTCCAGATGCAGTGGCTCCCACTCCTGTCGAGGAAACTCTATTGAGTCTTGATGGAAAAGCCTGGTTTGGCTGTGCCTGTGCCACACTCTGGTCTGCTTAAAAGCTATGTTCGCCATTAGCTCATTAAAATGAACCAATCACAGAAAAACGGTGCGAGTTAGTAGTGACAAGCTGAACACATATCCATGCGACAACGGTTACTCTACCCCGTAGTTCAGAGGCATCTGGTCGTATTCTGGTTTGTCTTCCTCTGGACTTTTACCCGAATGCTTGAAGGCAGAAATGAGCAGACGAGACATATTAACACTTGGGTCTGCATCTAGGGAAAAGAGGACCTTAGAAAATGATGGTACTGTTGACTGTTGTGTCTGAATACAGATTATATGCACCATTTCTGGCAGTGCATGACAATGAATTGACACTACCCAAGATCCCCTGAGTCTATATCTACTTGTAAGGCGCCACATCCCACCTACACACCAGTCAGCCTGAAAACAAGGGGCTCCTCTCATATTAACTTAGACTTCCCACTCACAGGGAAGCAAACAACCACACAGAGTTTATTTTCTCAAGATTGTATCCGCTCTAGGAAGTTAATGCGGGGAGAGGAAGATGACATCACTACATGATTTAGTCTCTACTTAGGCGACACACTGCAGAGGTAAAAGCTGAGGTAGGGACCCGATTAGGGAGACGGCTTAGAGAGAACAAAAGGGGAGGGAGGAGGGGCACAGTTGGATTTGTGGCACAGACAGACAGACAGACAGACAGATAGACTGCGTGTCACCTGTGAGTGGAGAGAGAGCGAGGAGGTGGAGGAAGAGGAAGGGAGCAGAATGGTTTTCTTAGGGCAGCTCCGAGTGCCCGAGCTGGACAGCTGGTCTGTGCTGCTTCTGGCCTTAAGAGATAAGAGATGAGGAACAGGAGGATGAGTGGAAGATCATGATGATGATGATGATGACGATGAAGATGATGACGAAGATGATGATGGCGAGCCATCACTTAGTAGAGTAAATACGTCGTACCCTCTTTCATCTCCATTGATACTGGCATACTAAATTGCAATATTTACTCTAAAAAGCTTGTAAAATTGAGACACACATATCTCAAAAAAATAATTATTTGGACATGAACTCAACACAAACTTAGTTCTGCTTTTATCAACAGTTTCTGGCAATTAACTAATCTATTGGGTTAATGCAATCAGTGTGATGTCCCACTACCCACGATTAGGTTCACTTGGTGCGTTATACTGCAAACGCACTCATGTTAGCGATGCCTGACATACACCCACACACCCACACACACCCACACACACACAGACCACCCACAAAGTGTATGTGGAAACACAGGCTAAATAAACCACTTTGTGTACCCAGAGTCCAACGGCTGTCAGAGAGACATTTCAAAAAGAAAAATAATCCACCGGTGTAGTAATTAACCCCGTCATAAAGTTTAAAGCCTGGCCTATAGAAACTATGGGAAGCAAGTGTTTTCTTCTCACTGCTCATAAAAACCTAAAGGGAAGCACTTAGGTAATGGAGAAAAATGGGGCAAGAAAAGCATAATGAAGAGAGCATTACTTTATGAGTGCAGCTAAGGAGCGACTATAATGAGTTAACTAATATACAAGAAAAAACATTAAATGGAAAAGTGGCATTAAAGAGTCCGTCCCATCCACTTTATGTGGAGAACTACTTAAGATTACTTATGCATATGCCTACTTCAAGTCTTTATAGTTGACTTTCAGCTAATTAGCCTGGCTAAAGATTAACAGTGAGAGGTCATTCAAGAACAGCTGTGAATGAAATCCCCTTAAAACAGTGGAGCTTGAGGATAATGAGCGCTTAATCTATTGACGAGAAGAAAAAGCCAACTAATCTAAGCATCAAGCAGGAGAAAACTAGCTGGCACTGCTGACTGTGTATTTCGCATGGGAGAAAGGTAAAGCAGGGTGTCAACCAGGCAAGCGAGCTGGCTACAGCTGGTCTTCTGTTGAGGCTGCAGGAGCTAATGTAGGGCTGGCTCTTATTTCTCTGCAAGCTACATCTGGGTGCACCTACAAGCAGGCTGGTGGGTGGCTATCAAGATAGCAAGCTTAACTGTGTCTAGTCCCCTAATGAAGCTAGAAACATATGAGGGAAGCTTGAACTGGAACTCTGAGCCCAAACAGAAAAAGGAAAACACGCAACATGAAAGAAGGGGAAGACAGACACCATGTAAAGACGCTTCCCATTAACACCAAAGTTAAAATTCATATTTTCTGTCTCTTGCTGCTTAAGCTGCTAAAACTGTTCCTGTGTTTCGGCAATGTATACATATTGTGTCTGTTGTTTTTCCAGAAAACACATGCCTAACCCTTAGAACCCACTTGTCTTAAACAACTGAGATATTAACTAGCTAACAAAGGCTAAAGCTGGTTGAAAAACATGACATTAACATACTGTATATTTTCCTACGCTTTTTTTGGAATGTTTCATGTATTTGTTGTACAGAAAAGGGCACAGCACAGCTATTTTGCATTTTCAAAACTGGCTGCATGAAGGACTTAGCACCCAGCATGTTACTGGGTGCTAATGCTAGCTTGGCTATCGTTTTATCTTTTTAACCAGACAACACTGTAAAATAATTCCCGGCGTTTTAGCATTTATGACTCTGAATCTAGTCATGTTTTCATGGTCGTGCAGTTGTCTGGCACCAGAAACATAAAAATTCGGAAGCTATGTGACACTTGTGGTCATACGTTTGATTGACACTCAAAATGAGCGATGACAGACTGAGTAGGAGGTAATAGAAAGTGGGCTTCTTAACATTCCTGTTAATGGTCAGAACCCCTTCCCTTCCCTTCCCCTCGCTTCCAGGTTGGAACTCCAGTCCGTTTCCCTCTCTAGGTGGGGAAGAACCTAGAGTTTATGCAGGGGTGGGGATGAGATGGGGGGGTTGGGGGCGTACCAGGCCAGCATGGCTAACCATACCTGCTCCCCTCTGTCGGGCAGGGTTTGACACTTGACCCTTTCTCTGTAGCGAATGCTGAGCTGCTCCTGCTGCTGAGTGCGCCTCTGAACCAGGAGAAGAGAAGCAAGCAGGAGAGACCATGATGGTGCCGCACACTCATCTGTTTATTTCTCTCACCTTTCTCACACACACACACACACACACACACTGCAAGATGCACAACAGCTATCTGATTCAGAGGTTAGAACATTTTGCAGATTTTGATTCTCAGTTAAATTAATCACACAACAGACTTTCAAGCAACTGGGCCACGGACTTGGTTGCTCCAAAGTCACACACACCAACAGATCTACAGTCTGTCTGCAGGGAGGGTACGGCTCAAGTAGTATAGCTACTTTTCTGACACAAAGCAACTTTCCCCACTATCACACACCAGAGAGACAGATGTTAGATGGTCAGTCTAGAGGTTAGAACCAGAATCTCTAAGCGAGGGGGTCCACTCTTTACCTTTCTCCATGCCGGGACAGGCGCCAGGCGGATTGGCTCATTCAGGGGGGCTGGGGGCGGGGAAGGGGACAGAAGGCGGTCCAGATTGGGCAGAGAGTCCCCCTTTGTGGTCAAATAAAGATGAGTGACAGCAAGCGTGGCCAATGAGAGGCCGAACAACCATGCGAGCCACCATGAGTCACAGTCATGATCCATGATGGGAGGAGAGGAGAGGAGAGAGAGAGACAGAAAGAGGGAAGTGAATCATGGGTGGATGGTGTCATGGTGGTTGGAAAATATGCGACCTTGTTCGAAACTCAAAAGGAAATGACAAAGGGTCATAAGGAAAACATGCAGAGAAAGAATACTACAGTATTATATGACATGCATTTATAACAATACCTGGAAATTTTTGACAGGAAATGTCATGCAGAATACACATGAATGATAGAGGGAAAGAAATGAAATCCACTGTTTGTTATACATAAAGTATCCCTCCCACACAACTGCTATACAGTTACCCAATTGTAGTAGTGTGATATTACCCAATATGCCATACAGGCCAACACAGGAATAGCATAAGAGCATAGGCAGGATTGGATTACATCTCACATTCTAATGGGCTGGTTGGTTGTAGGTGATGAAGACTTAACAAATTACTAATACAGCATAGACTTCATAGCTAAATCCTCCAAACCTTCCCCATAAACCTTAAAGTCACACACCATTCAGCAACACCCAAACAGAAGCTTTTCTATAATGAAAGATCATATCAGAAGCAGCTATTCCAAAACACACAGCAGACGAACAGAGTAGATGTATTCTGAAACGACAACAACTGAGAGCCGTCTTTCTCTCTATGTCAACAATAGCGTCTAGTGTTCCCGTGGCCCACACCTCCCTCCCACTGCCTGGGCTCTGTTGGTCCCCGGTAGCTAGCAACCCAAAGCTCTGTGAACCTATTCACCCAGGCCTTGCAAGCCCAGTCAGCACTATGAGGCCACCTACTTCAACCAAGAACAATATCCCACAAGGGCAGCTTCACCAAAATTAGCATTCTGGACCACAGCACATTAATACAGTGGCCTACGGCTCGTCCATCATGAGACTGGAGGTCCTGTCAAGACGCCACAAAATCTACATGTTCATCGGAATATTCATTGTCAGGACAAACGCAACACAATGTGTGCGCAGAAAACCGAGACAGACAAATCTGAACACCGCAATCATCTTTGCCCTAGTCATCCATCTTCACTTGGTGGAAAGCTCTCTCCAAACGAATACTTAAGAGACTCTAACTGTAATACCACACACAGAGAGCCATGTGAGTCTCTCCATACCTGTCTTTTGAGCCCGCTGGACTGGGCGGGAGCGTTCTCCTCAAACTTGGCGAGCAGCTGGGTGGCCATGACCTTGACTTTGTTGTGGTTCCCCACAGCGGCTGAGTCCATCTTCCTCTCCGACAGGGCAGTGGAGGCAGACGGCCTGTCGTCACGGCTGCTCCTCGATACCTCCTCCTGTGAGAAGGTAGGGAAAGCCATTGAAGTTTTGGCCTACTTTTTAGCCTGCTGCTATCAGGAATAGTTGAATCAACAGTTAATATAATAACCACAAGCTCAACATCTGAAAGCCATTTCTGACTACTTTCTGTGCTACTCACATCTTCAGAGTGACCCGCCTGGCTGGTTTTCCTCCTCTTCCCCAAACCGTCCACATCCTTCTCTTTTTTGTCCTGTTGATGACATGTCAAGAGTTATTTTTAAAGCAGACAGAGGTCAACTCCTACCACAACAATGAAATGCTGGAGAATTCAGGGGTGCTGACAGGAATTTCTTGGACACTGACCTTGGGGTTTCGTTTCCTGGATATAGCAATGCTCTGGCCAAGCTTGCTGAGGAAGGAGATGGGAGATTTGGTGCTAGCTATCAGCGCCGCCTTCTCCTCAGGACTCAGGTTGTGGTTATCTGAACAGAAACAGCATAGGAAAATAAATACATAAAAAAATGAAAGATTATGATGAAGAAACAGCAGTTTAAAAATGCCCTCAGGATTATGAGTAAGTTTTCACAACATCTGTCGGAAGACAACATTTCTGCACTACAGTCAGAATCCCATCCAGACACTCTCATGCATGCGCCTCCAAAAACCAGGTTATGAAACGAACCGACCTTCTGCAACACCCTCTCTTACCTCCAGGGGGCACTGTGTCCTTGAACATCTCATAGAACTGGCTGAGGTACATGACCATGGAGAGTTTGTCTGGCTCTACCACAGAAGACATCTCCTTGCCCGTCATGCAGGGCGAGATGCCAAACTCTCTCTCCGCCACGTCAAAACCCAGCTGGTTGTTCTTCTCCTGGTTCCTCTCATCCAGAGAGTCAAAGTCACTGAGGACAAGGCGGGAGAGAGAGAGGGAGAGAGAGAGAGTGAGCACAAGAGAAAGCGAGAGAGACGTGAAAGGACAAAGAGAGGTAAGTATGGATGTGATGTAAGGGACATAAAGTAAATGTTAAATAGAAAACAACCCTTGAGTGCTCATATCAGCAGTCACAATCTCAGCACATGTGCACATAACTGACCAGCCAGAGCCACTTAAACAGCTTTGGATATAATGGATGTTGACCCTGCTAATACTGAGCCTGTATTACTTGCAAACACTAATGATGAAGCATTTCTGTACAGCAGGCTACATGTTGCGGGTAGCATTACTGTAAATGCCATTATGGCTGCAAATGCCATTTAACATGGCTCATCAATACAGCTTAACATCACATATAACCCATTTAAAAGCATTAGCACTGGGAACATTATATCAGTCAAATGGACCCTCCACTGAGTCCAAAATAAGTGCTTCAATAATAGTTGAAACCTTGTACTGGATGTGTGCACATGTGAATCCAGTTTTCCCATGGTGCTTGTACTTATCGGTCTCCCTCCCCTCCTCCGATCATCTGGCCTATTAAGAGGCAGCAGAGCAGAACTCCAACACCACTTGGTAAAGGTCAGGCAGGGCACAGACACTAATAGATTATAATGCTAATTGCTGTGTTGCCTTCAGAGAGTAACAACCCGCATTAGGCATTGTGGATGGAAGGTGTATTGTTTATAGAGGGCTTGAAGGGGGGGAGTTGTGCACTCTGTGTGTGTGTGTGTGTGGGTGGGGGCTCCCTTAAGGGACCTGAGGGGCCACTGTGACTGGTAGCTGTCACCTCGTTTGCAGTGATATACGAACCTAAACCAAGGTCTCAACCAGACAATAAACATCACTCGTAACCAACAAGCGGTCATAAACACAGCAGGCAAGCCATGCCACGGACCGCAGCCGCTTTAACCCTTTCACGGTAACCATAATGGGATACGCTTCACAGAGTTTGCAGACAATTTTTTTTGCAAGAGTCCACAAATTCAAAACAAATTTGCCATCATGGCTTAATCTGTTCCCCTTCTGCCATGTCTGTGCTGCATGTATTTCTTTCAAATACTCACATGAGATCCGGTCTGTATCGGTGGATGAGGGCACACAGGGCCAGACCGCTCTTCCAAGACATCGTCAGGTCTGTTACATTAACATTCCTATATCCCTCCGTCTGCCTCTGGCACCAGTTCAGCAGCTTACTGGATCGAGCTATGGATTCTGGGATAGGAAAGAGAAAGTTAGACACTTGATGCTAAAAGAGGAGGCTGAACAGAGCCTGGACTACACATCACAAGAAATGTAAGCCGTTTCTGGAGCGGTATACATCTCTTGCTAGGCAATCACATGGCCTTTTTCAGGCTAGGTTGAGCACAGAGCAATAAGATTGTTTCATCCACGGTCCCAACATCCATGTTAGTCCCAGTTTTAACCAGCCTGTGAGACAAATTATGAACAGTGAGATGTAAATGTTTTACTGAGATATACAGGAGTGAAGGAATGCAAATGAGAGGTTAGGGGGAGATGCAGAACTCTTCAAACCTTTAAAACTGTTAGATGTGACATTTTATGTTGAACGTAACTAGTGAGTAGAAATTACAATATCGATGACCAAGTTAGTGCACGCAAAAGAAATTTCAGAGGCTGCAATCAGTCCATCCACATACCGTACCATCATTCCTCTATTCATTTAAAATAACACATTCATGAGTACATAGCAGATAAACTTTATAACTGTTAAAACCATTAGGAATCCCTGAAAAGCAACACCATGCATTTAGACTTTGTGTTACCTCGCAACTGCTTGTCAAGCAGGTAATTTTCTAGAGTGAAAATAGTTCATTATTACATTTCAGCAATTGTGATTGCACACTGAGTAGAAACTAACAATCAGCATATCAACTAATGTCTTTTTTAAAATCACACTAATGAAACAGATTACAGTTTCCTTTCACTGAGTATGTAAAAGTTACAAACCATTCCTGGCCAGCTTGGGTGTCGATGCGTTGATCACATTCTCAATTTCAATGCGCATTTCCCTGGTCTCTCCTGTGTCAAAGAGGTGCCGGAGCTGCAATGTCCACATTAACAGAATGTACTTGAGTTAAAGTCAATTGTCAGTGCCATTTGTTTATACAAAAATATAGATCGAAGCACAAACTTAGTTCTTGTAAGTCTTATACATCTGATCACAGGTTATCCTTCACTTTATTACTTCTGACTTCAAACTGATACAATAGTTCCATCTATAAAATTAAGAAAATAAATAGACAGAGAGGCAGCGTTTGCTCTCATACCCACCTGGTTGGGCCTGAGGAAGTTAAGGCTAATGTTGGGGTAACGTGTGGTAGGATCCACACTGTACTGGCTGAAGTTCTTGCTGACGTTTTCCGGTGTGGTCTGGGGCAGCAGACGGTATATACTCTCCCTAGAGTAAAGAGAGAAAGAACTTAAAAATCTGACATATTCACATACACCATAATCAGAGTCTAATTAGTGGGGGGTAACCATGGCAATAGAGGCTGAAACCACGTTAACCTTGTTATAGAAAGGCACATGAGAGTTGCTGTAGGACAGAGGAGTCACATTCCATTCATTTCTTATGAGAACCTCTTATCCCATTAGTACAACCAGAGGTGGGGCTGACGCCCGAGATTTAATACCGGCACATTTCCTAGTAAAGCACTCAGAGATAAAAGGGTGTGCTGAGGAGGGAGAACGTGTGTGTGTGTGTGTGTGTGTGAGCGTTTGGGTGTGTGAGCGAGAGAGAGAGGGGGAGAGTGAGTCTAAAGTGTGTGTGCATCAGTGTTTCCACTCCCTCACCTCTCTGCCAGCACCTCAAGAGGGGTGTTTCCCTGAGCCCAGCTCCTCACCATCCAGCCCGAGTCCATGGCTGCCAGGAAACCTCGGGCGATGCCGGTGCCCATGGGCCAGAAGGGCTGGAGACAGCAGTAAACAAACACATTCAACAACCAAACGCTGCCACGGAGGAATAGGAAAAAGAAAACAAAAGAGGAGTGGAACTGTGAAGCCAGCTTCAAGGGAACAACTTGAACTATTCTGAAATCGCTCCACCACAACGCCTTTTTCTCTGCAGCTTTTACCCTTTGGGATCACCTAGTTTCTCACGCTTTCTCTCGCACTATAACAGCAACAGCTTTAAAGCCCATCTGAAAAAATCCCTTCTCAAACAACACTGATATCCAATTGAATCAAAATAAGCATTGACAGAATACACAATGCATATATCCAGAAAGAAGAAAGTATTCTGTCAAGTGTGAATCTTATGCAATTCTCACTTGGTCAATATCACTTTCCACAGAGGTGGGAGTACATCTAATACAAATTCCCCCCTCTAGCCTAAACCACTTCTAATATCAAAGAACAGAACAATGCTATACAATATCGCTCACCTCCAGCAGGCTGTCTCCCACCAGTGCCACCAGCAGCTTGTGGCCGTTGCGCTGGCGCACCAGGGCGGCGTTCTCCGAGGCGTACATGCAGGTGAAGTCGAACATGGCGACGTCGGGCTGACCGTAGTGGTTGATGGCAAAGTCCAACGTGGGCAGCTGGTGGTTGGTGGAGAAGTCCGCCGCCTCGCGGGCGTAGGACAGCAGCGCGGTCTGGTCCACGTTGGCCCGGGATAGCAGCATCTCCGTGTCTGCGTAGTCCTAGAGGAGCAGAGGCAAGGGAACGGGCTTAGATCAGAAGAGGCCATGAAGACTAATAAGAGCGAGAGAGGGCACTGGGAGACGGACCAGAGGAGAAGGTGGTGATGAAAAGCGGGGGAAGATGCTGAGAATTGGAACTACTAAAATGTTTTGTATCCTTGTGTTAGAGTTTATATTTCCGTCTATTGGTGCAGTATGAGGTCACCATTAAAGATACTCTGTTATCCAGAAGTAAAAGTAATGAGAGTTCAATTCATGGGGACTTTAACCGTTTTGTACATGGGGGAAAAAGATCTTCAAATTGAAGCTATGCCAAAATACAAGCACATGAATCTGTCAGCAGCTGTCATGGACAGTTAGAGATGTGGTTATGACAGAATAACTAGCCTCCTTAGCCGAGCTGAGCATGAGGGATAAAAGGCAAAAATCCTAGAAAATTAGCAGACTGAAATCCCTTACAGCAAAAGTCTCTACAATAAAAAAAAAAAGCTGACTGGCCCTATCTTCATCTGATAGTTTTTCTGAGAAAACAGTTGTTGGTTCTGTGAACAAGAAAGACTCGCTACCTTTGTCTGAGAAGTAAATCTGTCACTATTACGTATTCATGTGTGATGGCAACTTAAGATTCACAAAAAATAAGTGAAAGAAAACGGTAGGATGGAAAAAGTATTTAAAAAATGTATTTCAGTATGCTGCAGGAATAACTAAACCTTACCAATTACCTCCAAAATGTGCCTGTGAAAAATATATTTTAAGGTTACAGCTTCTTTTACTCTTCACTGTATTACAGAGAGATCTAGTAGTTGCAATGGACTGAACTGTGTTGTTCGCAAGTCTCTCCGACATGTAGCGTCAAATCACTGCATGCTTCCAAAGTGACATGTTTTTAAAGAGGGCGGTGAGAGGCGCATTTTTCCCTCTTCAACGGAGGTGATGGAGGTAGTTTGGGGGGGGGGGGGGGGGCTAGTGGAAGATCTGAATGGCTGTTGTTTTCTGATTCATGGCGCTGCCCGAGGAACTGTGTGGACTCGCCACCCGTCTGCCAGCCCTCCCACCCCTCCTCCACCCCGTTCCCAGGAGCAGGACACAGTCATTTCCATTGCTATAAAAGGATCTGTCTAGGACATCGCATTAAAGGGAACCTTACAGAAGTTACTGTGCAAGTAGTACTTCAGTAAATTGCGCCTTTTCATGAACATGTGCCTAGTGACTCCTGCTAACCGTGCGTGTGTGTGTGTGTTTTCGGAGGGTCAGGCTACTCATTTGTGGGCAGTGGACCTTAAACACTGAATCGATGACAAATCAACACTCCCATTCTGTGTCAAATCAGAAAAAGCCCAAAGTAATGGAAGAAGAGTAGGGACTGTGACTGAGTTGGCGAAAACACACTTTCGAAAGAATTTGCAATCTAAAAGCCACCACACAACCACACTGCACTTTCAGTAACCTTAGGATATAGAAGCCAGAAATGTAAAGCCCTGAGTGGAGTTCCTAATGACTTTTTCCGGCTTCCTGGGGAAAGTGGCCAGGCAAAGGAAACTACCGTGTATTATGAGGACGCAAACTCTCAGCAAGTGTGGTTGAGTTGGCAGTTTGTTCCTGCACACTGTTGGCTTGGATAGACCATTAGGCCGATACTAGACAGAAACAGAGAAGGACTGAAAGACAGAGAGAGCGATAGAGAGAGAGAAAGAGAAGTGTGATTTTGTCAGCATGTATGTGCATATAGCATTCATGTCTATCAGAGAGAAAAAGAGAAAGACTGACAGATTCAACAATTGTCTTTCTCTTTCTGTCTCTTACACACACACACACACACACAAACACACAGTGCGCTGTAGCCTTTGATCACTCACATGCAGAATGACTCCTTTCTCCAGCAGGCTCTGTTTTTTGGCAGTCATCACAAAGTAGTGCGTGTCATCCTTGTAGTAGACAATGTTTTCCAGGTCAATTCCTTAAAAGACCAATAAAAGTATTGTTATATACGTTCTCGAAAAGAACAATCCCTTCCCCTATTTCTGCAGCCGACCGTCCCTCCCGCTGCATACGTCATCATTAGAGGACAACAGCGGCAATTACATGACTCACAGCACAAAACCAAAGGCCTCGGGACACTGCCATGTCAGCAGTAAACTCCTATGGCAGGCCTGGCATCAAACCCAACGTCAAGCATTTTAATTGGACGATCGGACACATTGAGAACAGATCTTTTGTTTAGCTTTCCTTCATTTTACCAAAACATCCACTTGCAAAACCCCTCCAAATAGAGGAACCGGTTGGGAATTACAGCTTTCTATGTAACAGACCTGTTGCTTCTCGGAGGTCTTGGAAGAACTTCTGGTTGAAGATGAAGGCCACGCCGCTGATCTCCTCGACCTTGGCCTCCGCCGTGGTGTTCCTGTTGATGAAGTTAGCCGTGATGGCGATGGCCAGCTTGCCCCGGAACTCCTTACGCCGAAACCCTGGGGAAAAGGAAAGTGGAAGGAGGAAGCAGAGAGGATGTGATCTCGAGGTCAGGAGTCAGGCGGGTTCAGATCGTTACATAGACGGTGAACTGTGACACCGTAAATCTTCAAAGGTTTCCGAAACGGAGAGCGCAAATCCGTCAAACCTCCACACCGGGTTTTCTACTGCTTTAAATGCCTCGACCCGTATTTGCTTTTACATCACATCACACCGTGTAAATGCATACATCCTGAATGCAACCAGATGTATCATGACAACATAAACAACTTTCTATTTTTTTCAAGCTGTGCGAGTGCACTTCATGGATGTCCCAGAGGGAGCCTGCTTCCCTTCATTGATGTAACAGGCAGCAGAATTGAAAGGGGTCATGGTAGTCTGCTCCACAGGGGTTCGCTATGCCAGTGTGGCGGCCTGTGAGGCCCATACACTCATACAGGAAACAGACAGCCAATTCACCAGTTCCTGCTCTGCTGTGCTCTGCCAATAGATCACTCGGGAGCAGGCCTACTCTCTGAAGATGGATGCAGCAGCTAGACATGCACACACACACACACACACAGTCAGATGTGCACAAACACACATTCTTAAGCGCACGTGAGGAATGCAGTGAGGTCAGGCGCCCGACCACAGCTGTGCACAAGTGAGATCATAATTTCTCTGATTGACCTCCAAGTCAACATGAAAAGAAAAACTCTTGTTTTTGCTTTCCTCGATGAGTCAAGGAAAAACTGTGTCGTACTATAATCGTTTCATACTATTGCATTACACCCAGTCAGTAAATGTGTACTTGCCTGGTAGGGTGTTTCTCCTTCCATCTGCCCCAATGATGACATCAAACTCCAGCTCGCTGACAGGGTGTGTCTTGGGGTGGATCTCAGCCCTCCAGCCTATCCCTAAGAAAACACGGCATGTGTAATCAGACAGAAATACGTCAACAGAGCCAGCTAAGACTCTCTGACAGACAGTTCTCTGATGAAACACAGGGTCATTTTGCCTGGCAGCAGTTTGAGTTACTTACTTTCAGTCTCTTGGTCTTCAGGTGGCTCGATCAGACCCTTGAACTCTACATTTACGTGGATCTCAATGCCAAGGAGGAGAGCCACTTTGAGCAGCATCAGCTGAAGCTGACGAATACCTAGAATGAAGAGAAAGAGAGTGAGAGAAAACAATAATATCAAAACTGCAAAACTAACAACAAATTCCATTACCAAGAGGGCATTTGGACAATGGTAGTGCAAACACAGGAGAGATGGCCAAAGTCTGTGATGTCCACTCACTGATATGATCGATAGCACCGGCGCAGAACTTCCCATAGAACTTCTTGGCCCCGAGGCCCCTGAGGTCCTGGATGGTGAAGGGCCAGAGGTGGAGCACATTGTTCCTGGAGAAGGCATCCCTCTTCTCCAGCAGCACCACCTTGGCCCCCAGGAACCCCAGCTCGATGGCTGTACGCAGGCCGCATGGCCCCGCACCAATGATCAGACACTAGGGGTGAGAGAGGAAGAAACTAAGACGTCAAAGGCTACAAGAAGTACAGGAGCACACAGCAGCGCACAGGACACATGGAAGACAAATCCTAAGAAGATATAAATGCAGGCAAAGGTGAGATGCACATAGAAGAGAGTAAAAAAGCTATGAAGGCAATTATTTAAGTAAACTTTACTTTTAATTTAAGTTCAAATTGTCTCCTAAACAGCAGCAATCAAGGGCTCCGTCATCCCCTTGGTATCCTTTAGTATAAAACAAGGCCAGGTTGGTAATCATGAGCATGCTGTGTGCAGCTTACTGACATCACACTACATGACTTCTGATTATTGAGGTTCACATTTTTGTTGGCTCTCACTGCCATTTGGAGCCGCCAATGTACAAAGTTGCCTAGTGCAGCTTTAAATGAGTCATAAAAGGAATAATACCGTTTCCCATAATCTAGACCTACCTTTGAGTTGGCACATGCACGGCCCTTCTTGTACTCTTTATGGCTGGCCCTCTTGTCCAACTTGGCCCAGAGCGCCTTGGCCTTCCAGTAGTTGAGTCTGGACTTGAGCTTGTGGTAGAAGACCCTGTACTCGCTGGGCTTGAGCTCCAGGTGGTCGCACAGCTCCTGGAAGGCCTTGAGCGTGCCCTTGCAAGTGCTCGCCTGGACGAAGTTGTCGAACAGGACATGGGACCGGTTCACCCCGTCTCCCCCGGCCGCACCGACGCCTCCATCCCCCATGGTCCGGACTCCAGCAGGGCTGTGAGGGTCCCTTCACCCCCAGACAGGGGTCTCTGGGTCCAGCCCCAGCCCTGGAACTGCCTCTGTCTCTCCGGTGGGTGGGGGGGCCTCTAACTGCCGGCCTCAGGCATCCTCATCCTGTCAGGGAGAGCGAGAGAAGGAGAACGGTAAAACTGAGTGGATCATGAGAAGAAAATCAAGCCATGTGTTACAAAGTTAAGTATTGTCTCAAACATTACCACAGAAAAGCAGACTTTACAGACCAAAACTTCTTTTTAAGCCTGGAACGTTATCAAGACACTCCACTTTAACATAAACAGAAGTTTAATTAGAGAGTAAAGAGAATTCAATCATGATAAAGGAGAATTCAATCTTGATGAAGGAGCACAGAAACAAGTGGGGATTTAAAGTGCTTTGATTCAAATCTCTATAATCCCCATGATTGGTTCCTTCCTTTCCTCTATCAGTGATATACTGTAGTCTACTATCAAGTTTCTTGTAAAAATACTGATTAAGCATCAGTTTTGTCTGACAGTGGAATAGTGCCCCTAATCTCAGAAGCTTGATTGATATTAAAATGCTGCTCCATCACAACAACTACAAGTAACATGGCTGCCTGGTCAGACAAGCAATCGAAGGAGCAATTGACGATAAAAGGCAGGTCATTCCAGGTCTCACTGCCATTCTTCTGCAGACACACAACCTAAAAACAGCCTCTTATCTGTCTAGGAACGGGGGCTGCCGGACACAGGAAGCGCACTACTGCACCGCACAAAGCCAAACAGGAAGCACACGGGGCATGAGTGTGTGTACACAAAACACTGCGGCACAGAATCACTCCACACAGTCCTGCTCCAGACACAGGAAATATCCGGTTCATCCCAAAACACCAAGAATCAAAACACAATCAGATTCATTCAAGAAAATAATTTGGTGACAGTTCAACAGTGTTTCTATCCTCGCAGATCAGACAGTGCATAGACTGCTACCTGCAATTCAGATGACAATCACTGTACTTGCCCCCTGGTGTGTTACTGCCTCCTGTATGAACACTGCGAGAGTGAGAGTTTGACTTGTGTTGTTGTTTTTACCTGCTATGACATGCAGCAGTGTAGCCATTGTGTGTTCTGCGTTTTCACCCCCAGGGGGAAGAGATCACTCTTGCTCGTCTGGCGTCTGTAGCTCAGCTGTCAGGCCTGGAATGTCTTTATGGGCTCTCTCTCTCTCTCCGACTCTCACACTGGATTTTAGCAGAATAGGCAGCCTTTAAAGGTCAGCTTTTCTCAATGTCGATGCAAAGTTGAAGGGGAGATAATGGGGAAAAATGGAGGATAAAAGAAACCTTACAAAGTGCCGCCGTGTCAGTGGCGATGACTGTACAAAACCTTGTTTGATCCAGTCTGTTTGCTGAGTAATGAGGATCGGGCCAAGCATTGTCTCTCTGTTTAAGTTTGCATCAGTTCCCCAGGGCGACGATGCAGAAACTCGCTTTGCCTGCTAGAGGTTTCACTGTGGCTCAGAAGACAGGATCATTTTATGGAGGTTTGCCTATGTAACACTTTGCCATTTGACCTCTAGAGAGACGATCCGCAGAATCAGGATCTTTCAAAGGCTGCTTAAAAGAAATAAACCATGAAAACTAAGTGTGTGTAAGAAAGAATGAAAGCAGATTTCCATTTTCGCGACGAATGATTTCGAACAGGAATCATTACGCTATGAATCAGAAAGGAAATGGCTAGTAAACAATGGAGATAGATTAATTATTAAATGTTTTTGTCTAGGGACTGGGCCTATGCTCTGTCTTTGACTGGATAGGGTTGCAGTCTGGTGCCAGGACAGGACAGGACTGGGTGGGGCACCTCATGGCAGGACATCACCCAATACTTTGATCCACAAGCCACAGTTCATGGTCCTCACGTCTCAAAAAAACACAGAAGGGTAAAACAAAGCTATGTGTGTCATATCAGATATGACACAAAATTCACAATGGCAAAAATCCTTCCGTAACCTTATATTGACCTGTACAAGAGGAACACCTTTGTCACATGCTGAAATGAGTTCGCCTAAGATTACTGGAAAGCTGCAAATGTTTCCTGAGGAAATCACACATGAACTGCCTACTACTGTGTAAAAGGTTGACTGGTGACTATGAAGTGGTCTCCGCACACCACTGTCCAGGAAGCCCAGCTAGCTCATGGAAACCAATGCAGTCCCAGTCCCAGTGGCGATACATGATGAAAGGGAAGCAGGTACAGAGGTCGGCGGGCCTCCCTTTCACACCCTGCCAACTCCTCACTGCTGTGGAAACAGCAGGCTCTGGGTTTGGCTCGGCCTCAGTCCGTCAGGCCCAGCGCTGGAAGTGCAGTGCCAGCAAAGATGGAAGGGGCCTCTTCCACCACAGTCACTTAAATAACCAGCTACTCCCTTCCCTCTATCTCACCCAAACCCACAGCACAGTCTGGTAGTGAAAGTGTACGGCTTGACTCTCACCTTCACAATGAAAAACCGCACACTGTGAAGTCTATCGGCACCTGCAACAGCTGTGCAAAGTCTGTGGGTATGTGTACACACACACACACACACACACACTCACACTCACACTCACACTCACACACAAGTAGGAGCCACGCACATCTATGTTTGCCTTTGTGTCTTGCCTGGCCAGAAAAACAATCAGAAACCATTTTAGACTCAATAAATTGTTACAATTAAGACTGGGCCTTATGAAACCTTCCATTCTTTTTGTCTGCGAAGGACCTCAGTGTAGTACATGTAACATACTGTAGTATGACAGTGGAGGTAAGACAATGACACCAACACTCATTTAACAAAACAAAAACCTGAAGCTCAGACCTGTCAAGTTCTGAAGGGAATTCCTCTGCTGTGCTCTTTGACCCTGCTGATGGTTTTCAGCTTAGCGACAGAAAAGGACACAAGGGAAGAGATCACAATTCATCAGCATTTAGACTGTTTTATGAGGCCGAGAACAAAAAGGCAGAACAGCTCGATTATAGGCATGTCAAACATCTTGTCTGAAGCCTCATGGAACCATACTTAAATAAAAAAGAAAACATTCTGCGCCCTAAAACAGAGCGTGAGCTTGAGAAAATGGTCACAGAAGGGTAATAGGAGACACAGCTTCTATCTCTTGCTGCTGCCACCCTCCCCATTCCCAGCTGGGACAAACACTCAGTGGGTTGTTCTCCTCCTAACTGTAAGCAAGGGGGTTCTGGAGGACACATGGAGGGCCAAGGAGGGCAATTGAGCAGATATTATCATCCCTATGGCACACTCCTGGGGAAGATCGCAGCAAACATTTAACACCCTTAGAGGTCTTTGAAGGGGGGGGGGGGGGGTGATCATTGACTGGATGTGCTGTGTCACCAGTGTGTGTGTTGTGGAAAGATGCTGCAGTACAGCTACAGATCAGCTGTGACAATGCTATTGACACAGCTAAACAACCAGAGACAACTTGACCTATAATTAGACAGAATTGCAGCCTCCTGCAGAGACTCATATGTCCACTCAACATGAAATGCTGCATTGTATATTTTTGCTCCGATTGTATTTATGACTCGAAGAAAAGGGAGAGAAACAGTGGTGTGGCTGGGCGGCTGGCTGGTTCAGTGGCTTAAGAGTAGCAACCCTGCATTGATAATATCGAGTGAGGGAGGGTGACGTTTATGAAATAAGCGACAAAAGTGCTTTTTTCGACAAAATCCTATTTCCTCCAACAGCACTAAAATTCCCGACCATGCAGTTTTAAGTGGATAATGCAAAGGAGAATGTAAAAAACAGCTTTGCCTCGGCGCACCCTCAAAATCTCCTGACATCTGGATGAGCTGCAGGATTTCACACTCTAAAGAATTACATCGCAACATGAATACATGCAAGCCCACACACCCCTCCTCCTCCTCCCCCACCGCGCGCACACACACACACACACACATACATATGGCATGCCTTTGTAGTTTACTGGTTGTATTACGTCATCGTCTAACCCAAAAATAGATTCACAGATTAGGCCACTAGGCAACATGTTGGAAGGCGCTGCTTTCATTTAAACACACGCGGTACTTGTTTACTAGTAGTCAGCAAGAAATTGTAAATAAGAACCCACCTGGATAAATATATTTCAAGTAGTGGTGGCTGATCTATATTTGTATTTTCTTTTTCCTGCTCGGCCACTGTGGAGAACGTATCTGGGGTTTCACACAGTTGCGCGTGTTTATTTTGTCTGCGTTCAATTTTGATTTTCATTCCAGGATCAAAGCCAGAGACTCAAAAAAAAGAAGTATAAAAATGATGCGGTGTCCAAAAGATGTCATTTTTTCCCCCCGTCACTATGAGAGAAAACAGATGACTGAAGGGATTTTGGCGTGGAACCGTGTAAGTGGAGGGAGAGTCGGTAAAAAAACAACCAAGAGTTTTGGAGGCGTAAATACAAGTTAAATTGCTTACCGACTAGAACAGAATAACAAACTGGGCTACTGGAAGCTTGCGAGTGTCCGCCTGTATCCTTAAATAGCACTTTGTCCTGGGTCTCAGGCTCTTGGATGAGTGATGTTCAGAGGGCACCCTAGAGATGAAAGTAATATCCCGGCCCCGTCTCCTCCTTTCATCCATCAGGAGACTTGGCAGAGAGGAGGTGGGAGGACAGGATGCAATGTGATCAGTCTCTCCGAGCGGTGGATATCTTCAGAATAATGGACGTACAAACAGAACATTTAGTCCTTCTAAACTGTAGCCCTGTTATTGTCCTAGACCGCCCAATTCCCCCATCCTAAATGCCTGTAACAGTAGTTGGATTTGACAGCTCATTCCTTCCTGTTTGCCTTCAAATGACTGCTGCATTGTCTTTATGGCTGACAGTTATTGATCACCTTAATGTTCCCTTCATACTCATTTATGATAATCACCGGAGAGGGCTACATTACAGTATGACTGTGCAGCTAATTGCGGTGCAATGCAGTGGCAGGTGTGGTGCATTCAGGGCCTGCCTGTGGGCTGTAAATAGATTGTACTAAGAGGACGGTTGGACAGAGTTGTTATCTCCTCTTTCTGTATCTTCTGTTCCACTGGTCATTATGTACACATTATTTAGGCTAGAAATAGGGTAAAGTTCACTACCGTTGTAAATGAATACACAGGCCAAAGCTAGGCAAATTCAGAAATCAATACAATCTAACAGAACAGCAAACCAAAATCAAGTTAGTTCAGTCAATAAAAATATTAGTTTCCTCGAAATCCTGCATAATTTAATTGCTTCCTACTATTTTCCCCATTCCGTTTTCCTTCCGCTCCCGCTTCTTTCCAAGACAGAAGTGTGTTGACTCTGTGAACTCTGCAGCTGGTGGGAAGCCTCCAGAGGCCGAGACCGTTGCAGAAACAGGAACCACCAACACACACTCTGCTGTCTGAACAGATGCACAGCGATGTTATGATGTCGTACAGTATCCTTTCTGTTGGATAACAGACTTCTCTCCCTCCCTCCCTCTCTCTCTTTCAACAAGCAGTCAGGCAGTGGTCATCACATTGTCACAGCATCACCTCTGTTCTTCTTAGTGATTGAAAGGTTGATACTTGGCCTTATGAGGGCAACTGATCCATTCACAATCGGTGATAATTGCCCAGACAATTCCTTCATCTTCACCATGTCAGTCTATGAACCATAGCTGTAAACAAACACTAGGCTTATTACGAAGTCGTTCCTCACAGATGGGGGTTGTGGAGCCTCTGGTCAAACTCTGGCCCCATATAAAGTCTGTTACAACAGCAGCAGTGTGACAATATCACATGGGAGAGTTATCAAGAATCAAGTCTATAAACATTCCTGGAGGAAACGTGTTCATCTTAACCGGCGGATCAGAAACTGGTGCAAGTATAATTATCTGATCACACAAAGATATGAAGTCAACAACGTGGATGAATGACTGTATTATTCTCTCTTTTCAGTTATTGGCCAAATATTGCCATTGTGAGCCTGTCGAAACCACTATGCTGAGCTCTTCACAGGGAGAGCGGTCTCCTGTCCTATTCATCTTCACAAATTCCCCTCCAGGAGTGGAGACAGTTGTCTGTCTATTCAAAGGGATTTCAGCAGACAAAGCCTCGGAGCACAGTGAGCATGCAAACATTTGTTGACTGAAACTAAACTTGCTTCTGGCAAAGCCCGTCTCCGAGCCATCTGTCTTTTGAATCGCTTCTGTTTCTGACAATTAGGCTACACCGTGCCGCCGGGCCGTTCGCTTTAATTCCCACGACCAATACGGATTTCTGACAGCGGCAGCAACCGAGAGCCTTTGAGCCAAATATATGAATTTCACGTTGCCCTCACTTAAACACTACACAGAAAAATCACTGCCTGACAAATTAATACTCAGCCCACTGGAATAACATCGAGACATGCACCCAGTCAAATTTATCACTTTTACGGTGTTCTGGGATTCAGTGAACCAAGACGTACACCATGTGCATGCAGCATCCTGTTTTGGAGACCAGCTCATCACTTGTGCCATGTGTCATCAACCTCGCCCCGCTCCCCCCCCCTTCCCCAATCTTTCCTGTTACTCCACTGCATGCTGCCCAGTAAAGCAGAAACAAGGATGCATTCCTCTTTACTGCTCGGCATGCTTACTGCTTAATGTAGGCTAGTTCAGCCAATTTTAAAATATATTTCAGGTATTTATTGGCCTTTACATCTCAACTCTCAACAAGTAAAAATGTAAATGATGATTACACCTTCTCACAGTACAAGCCACTTTCCAGGTATCTGTTCAAGATTAGTTAGCCTGTTAAATTATGGATTGTGTTATTTATTGTGCAGTACATAAATGTATGGCTAGAGTTGGGCCTAAATAGAAAAGCTAACCAAGAAAGAGACCATGACCGGCTACACTTGACCTTCTCACATTATGTAATCTGAAAGTCTAAAGTGACTGCAGATCGGAGGCAGTCCTGCTCCAAGATGCTTGATTAATACTGGTCCTGCTTAGTTCTGCTGCCAATGTGCACCCTCCAATTCTGTCCAACAGAGAGAAGGCTTAACTGAATTTGAGCACTATTACATTCCTGAATTTACTGGCCTATATCAAACTCATTCCAACCATGACAGGGGATTTCAAATGGATTGGTTACAAAGTACAAATAGCACAGCCAGTGAAAGAATTAGCCTAGAGTAACTCAAAATCTCTCTCTCAGACTACTCAGGGGAATATTTAGCGACAACAAAGGGTCTCTCTTATCAAATTTCTATTAGTAATGCCTGCGGGGTAATCTGAGCCTTCGCCCGGACCGTTTGTTTATGAGTGTCCAACATGGTCGATTAGAACGGCCTGCCAGCACTTGCCAGAGCTATTTGATTTAGGAAACCTCTCAAATCCCAGCTCCGACGTCACTTCGTCTACCTTCATGCCTTTCATAACAAAACTAGACCAGGCACCGCAGCTATGCAGCCATGAAAACAAGCATGAGAGAGATTGAGGAAAATGTGGGATTACAGTAAAACACAGCTATCCCTGCGTTCTGTTATCAATGGCATCGCCCATTCAAATCCACTGATTTGGCTACAAGCTTCCAGGGATTTTGCCATTTGGCTATCTCCGTCATTCATTTGCATATTTCATACCAGAGCGCAGTGAGATGGTGGCATGTATCCAGTTACTCATATACTCAGATCTATCCTTCCCAGGAAACTAGGAAGTGCAATCTGAGAGCGGTGTGCAAACATCGCCAACAGAGACTAGTTTCCTCGGCTTAGTCATGACCGTTGCGGAATGGAGGCTGGAGGAGGAGAGGAGGTGAAAGAATGAAGGACAGAAAGAAGGAGAGGATGCCTTCAGACAGGGCAGCATGCTACAGCACCTTTTCATCTGTGACCCATCTGTTTTATGTAACCATGCAGAAAGCAAATAGCAAAAAGAAAAGAAAATAATATATGGAGCTCTAGACAGGAATTATATTACAACACCAGCAACTGATTCACCTCCAACAATACCTGACATGCCAATCTCAGTGGATTCCCATTTTTTCATAACAAAGAAAATATGTTCAAATTGATTCCTTCATCTCTCTTCACTTTAAGACACATGATGGACAGGAATATAAACAGCTGGGCCAAGACTTAAAATAACTAACTTTAGTGGCTCATAACTGGATAACATGTACAATGCATGTAGGCCAGTTCCATGGTATGTTTCTTATTCTGGCAGGCCATGGGAAACTACAGTACAGCTCTGCTCACCGTGTCAGCCCCCCCCCCCCCCCCCCCATATTAATTACAAAGCCAATGTTTAAACTTCGAAGAGCCTCGGCAAACAGACAGAATTCCAGACCGTTTGGATGGCTGCTGAATATAACCGCCAGGCTGAAAATTACCTACGAAAGGCTGAGAGGTGAACTTCATATTCCCACTGCTGTGTGACATTTTATGATTCCTTTGTGGGGTTGAACTGAGAGGTTCTGGTAAGCCTTCACTGGTTGTGATATTCCTACTCTGTCTATGTTTTGATTCGCAGTCTATTCTTACTGTCATCCATCTCCTGTCTTGATGTCAGATATGGATTTACAGGTGTTAGCTGTTGTCAACGGTTACAAAAGTGCAAAAACAAAGAAAAAAGCTAATTATATTCTGACATTCACAGTTAATTCAAGCAAGAAATGAAAGACCAAGAATAAAGTTGAGGATAACAAACTGATTACAGGAACATTGCAACACTGCCAAAGGAATGATGTCTCTGAAGTAGTCTGCTATGTAAAAAGCTCAGATCAACATTTACTAGATGTATTAAATCCAAATTTATGAACATCAATGCCTCAGACAAACCATTGCGGCTCCGGGTCAAAACCCTTTAGTGCTTGACAAGAACAAAGAATCAATGGCTGCTTAGAAAAGCTTAGATGGAACATGCAACAGTTAGACACAGCCAGCACCAGCCATAATCCTGTCACACACACACACACTTTGCTTTCTCTAATCCCAGTGCGAGGGTGGGGCCTGTGAGCAGCTCAGATGGTAAACAAGTGGCGGATGTATGGAGATCGTGAGACGGGGGGAACGGACAGAATGAGCTACCAGGAGTCCGCTCTGCTCCATTACACCGACTACCCACCTACCTACCGCTGCAGTTGCCTTAACCTTTCTCCAGGGCTCAAACAACCCAAAGATTGACTTGTGACAGTCTGCCAGGCCGCAGGAAAGCAGCTGCAGCAACCTAACAACCCCGAGGGCCTCTTGCACTTGAGTAGGTTGTATTCTAACCAAACCAACGACTAGGGTGAAGCCCAGGATGCATAGGAGGAGAGTAGGTGTAAACATGCAGGCAAAGCTAAGACTATACTTTGCTTGATATTAGGGTTAGTCAGTGAGAAGCAGACACAACTAAAACTCATAATTGTAACAACTGGCAAATTTTTGTTCGCTTTGGTCACTGAAATGTAACTTTTGTTAAAACTGAAGTAAACCACACCTGTGTTTTGAGTTGTGATAAGTTGAGAACGTTCCAAAAGGCTTATTTTCCATCTGCAAGTCAAACCCTGTCAATAAAACAAGTGAATACACCCAGAATTCAAATCCGGGATTGTGCACATAGGATCCAACAGATAATAGCGTGAGAATATGCAAGAGTGGTTGCTTTCCAGCCTCGCATTGCTCAATCATTTCATCTCCCTCCTGCCAGCTCCACTAAACAGTCCAGCACACCCAGGACCGTAGGAAGACAGGCCTTCCTGTGTGAACTGCGCAGAGCCGCAGACTAATCCAGTAGGAAGGTAACCAAACACCCACACAGAGCCATGAAACATGCTGATAGCTTTACCGGAGAAAGCATGAAAACAGATTCCTCCCGAATTACACTTTAATCCCTGTCACATTTTACAAGCTGCAGGCGCTAGACAAATTAATTGTTGGGCAGGTGCAGCACAGACTACGTTTAAACAGTAGGTGAAAAGTATTTGGGTACAAGTCATGTTTCAATAAATAAATACAAATAGGGGGGAAGAACGTGACCAGAAAGGAGGGAAAAGCAGACACTCCATGAAAGGAGACGTCCCACTAATGCCAATGTTAAAATCCAGTGCAGAACGGTGCACAGCAACTCTGGCACAATTGGCTGCACAAAGCAGACAACAACCCACACAATGTTACCGAGTGGTAATGTTAGCTTGGCCACTGTTATGTTGTCTTTCTGACGTCACAACTAAGCAACATAATTCCTGTTTGTGATCCTGAATAAAGTCACATTTTACAGTCATGGAGTTGTCTGACAACAGAAGTAGAAAGATGTAGCCTATCAAAGACAACACTTGTATAATGTTATACGTTTCATTTAATTTCTCAAAATAAGCTATGACAGCCTGAGTTGGAGGTGACAGAAAGTGCACTCAGGGTTGGACACAAATTCAAGGACTATTCAATGACTTTTAAGGTCTTACTTGGTAACATTTATGGACTCAAAATTGGCATCTTTTGGGATAAGACATGATATTGTTCAAGAAGTCAAGAAATGATGTTGAAATAAATCATTTTAATGTGCTTTTAACTGCTACAGTATAACAGCGCAGATAGCCATCATTGGGTTTTCTGTTTTTTTTGGGGGGGGGATCCAGAGGGCTGAGGGCATATTGATGAATTTAGTGCTATACTTTAATTAAGACCACCCATTCCTTCTCAAAAAACATTTAAATCCTTATTATACATTTTTAAAATCCACAAACTTTCAAAGCTGGGAACCATGTGGACTTATTAACAGCAATGGAGGGAACCCCTTTCCCACTGGATTGAAACTGTATTTCTATCTATATGCCTCGCTAAACAGGCATATTATAAAACAACATTCAGGAACAGTTTTACTTTCCTAATCACCTAAGCAATAACACTTTAATGATGCTAATAACCTAGTAATTAGGCTTAGACTAGACCTCTATTGCTCGTAGCATCAGCTGCTAAGGAAGCGTGGGTCATTTGGAAGTGCCCCCCTGAGCGTGAGCTTTGATGTGTGTCAGGGTCGCTGTGGCCTGGCGCTGGCCATCCCCGAGACAGCCCAGCAACCCCACCCTGACAAAAGAAAGGATGGGAGAGACAAGCCTACTGTAAGCTTTTTCACTTTCTTCTGGGAATGAACTTTTAGTGGGCTTGTCTCTCCGTCAAGACTGCCAGAGAAGAATTTGCCTCTTGTCGAGATAAGAAGATAACAAGGCCCCGGGGCTCCTTCAAACACAACCAGAGAGTGAATGTGAAATATGATGTGATCTCTGGGGGGATGAAGGGTTTACTACAGTGAAAGGTCCTGACTTTGGAGGAAGGTTGGGAGCTATAGGCACAGCAGCTGTTAAGACGCTTCCTGATGCCTGATAGCTAAAAAGGACAAGCTGTTAGCAAGAAAAAACATGGCAAATGCAGGTTTGGGAACATAAAGCTGTGGCAGAATAAGACCTGAAAAGTAACAGCATGGCCTCAATCTATCAGGCTACATCAGCCCAGCGCTGGGTAGCAACACCCTTGGGTGTTATTGCTTTCTAGTCTCTTAGAGGACAGAGACATGGTTTATTAATCATGTGGATCCCAGACTACAGGGTCTGGCATAGTTTAGATTTCAACAGGTGAGGATGCGTTTCAGAGGAGAAAGGACACTTAACTTTAGCTCACCAGTGCAGTAGTGGATTCCAGGTTGGCAGTGACTAATGACGGCCATTCCAGAGGTCATTTTAGATGTCCCTCTGTCTGCCAAGTACCAACATAGGTAGCCCTCAGCATCATGAAACTGACTTAGGCAACACATTCCAGTAGAGCCAGTTCCATTCCACAAAGTTATTGGCCTGGAGTCATAAGAATACAGTGTGCTACGTGCACATGGGAGTGGAGTTTTCTGGTGAAATAGAGATATGAAAGATATCATGCATGCAGTTCATGAATCACTTGATTAACTACCCAGCATGCCAACTAATATGCTGTGTGTGAGACCTGGAAACAACAACTATGTAGACCTGTGTTTTGAAGCTTGTATTAATACTAGATAATTTCATCCTGCACAGAGGTGAAAAATTAGATTGCGCAGCTCGACAGTAGTGATCAAGGGTCAGTAGGCTGGCTAAATGTAAACAGCCTCATTTGACTGGCCTGTGGAATGCAGCTGTCACACTGACCCACTTCTGACCTGCAAGGTATAAGAAACAGCCAAGCAGTTCCTACTAAATCTTTAATCTGTGGCTGGAGGAAATCGGCACAGCGAATGGACTATGACCACTTACTGTGCTTTAGACACAACTTCAAGCCAATGCATTTGTTAACAGCTCTCCACACCCATTTGACATAATGTCATGTTTCTAAATTCAAGACTTTATTGCATGTATTTGGCAGGCAGGAAGGAGAATGTAGCGGGTATCACCTTATCTGCTCCCATAGCTTTAACTAGAGCCATGCCCTCACAGGACCTCAGAGATTTGTGAAAGCGGTTTGGATTGACCTTCTGAAGGCCAGGTCCTGGGTTTATACTTTACAGTCTTGGGCTGCATTTTATTCTGAAAATAAACACATAATAACCTTAATGTTGTTGCATCTGCGAGGCTGTTTAGCTGAAGATGTATTGCCATTTCTCTTTATAAGTTATTATCATTCTATTAAAAACATAGCTGGGTTTTACAGTGTGTGAGAGCCTACTTTTCCAGGGGTCCCAGGAGAGGGCTGACTCAGCACTATGGAATAGGCTAACCATCATGACCTCATTCAGACAAGGAAACGTTTGAAAAGCCAGCATGACGGTTGGCTCAATATATTGAATTCCTTACAGTAATTGATTGCTGCAGAACATAAACCTCAAACGGTTAACAGCATACCGTGAGCATCCAATTACAGACATGTCTCCTTTTAAGGGCACACAGACAGCGGACTGGACCTGCTCTCCCAATGTGCGGCCCATTATGTCTGCCGAAGCTGGTTTGACAGCACAGGGGCCAGCGCACTTCTGATGAGTCAACCGCAGCAACAGACCTCTGGGCAAAACCTGACAGTTGGGATACATCCAGCTGTTCGTGACACAGCAGGAGCTGACTTCAGAGGACTTCCTTCCCTCTTTCCTTTCATCTGGCGGTGTTTCCAAATCCAGGGCACTTTGTAGGGCCATGGGGGGTCAGAGCTAGACAGGAACTCACTCTCTCCCTCTCTTCCTCTGAGAGACGGCTCAGTGAGGGGTCAGAGTGACTCAGTCCGCCTCACCTATTCCCTGCACTCATCCACACACTACCCTCCATGGCACAAAATGAAGAGGATGACACTGGTGCATCCAGCATCAAAACTGTTAATTCCAAGCAGGACAGTTTCAATACATTCACAATGGTGCATGAGTTCATGCATTTCGATGGTGTCTTGTGTAATTAAACGTATTTCCAGTTGAAACAGGATGTTGGGTGGGACATAACATAGGGAGTGACTGTTCAAAAGTGGGCATAACAAACCTGGATGAAACCTCAGTGCTTTGCACATGATCTTGAACTATCACAATTTGCAGATTCTTCAAAATTAATAAATTCTAGCCGACAGGATCGCAACCATGGTGTCTTAGGAAAAGTAAAGTGTTTTCAGGGGTGAGCACCCAAAAATCATGTTGCCACCCATTTCACTTTGAAAGTTGTGTTCCAGGTTCCAGGTTTTTTATGATGGGAGAGGCAGAAAATCTGGGGGAAAAATCTGTGAGTATTCTGGTACGGTCCTTCTGGTACAGCATGAAGTAACCAAGTAAAGCAATGTGATTTTGATATAAAAATACTACAAAATAATTTTTGGGTATTTTGGGGAGGCATTTATTGTTTGATAAGTGTATGATATGGAGAATTAGCTAACAAGGTGAAAAAGTCATTTTTCATTTCATCATGAGCCTGACCAACCCATCTCCACAGATCTACAAAACATAGGATTGAAGTGTCATTGTTCTTGCACCTATACTGTGCTCTCCAATCCATGCAGGGGGGTTGTAGACCAGAGGTTACATTATATGCAAGTCTGAGCTAGGGCTGGGCGATATGGACCAAAAATGATATCTCGGTATTTTCTACAAAGTGGGCTAAATGTTCAGTTGTAAGTAGGGCTGGGTGATATGGACACATTTTTTTTGAACAAATACCTCGATATCGATACTGCGACAATATTGTAGGGTTGACTATTGGTGCTTTCACTAAATATTTACACAATGAGATTTTTGATAAATAATCATCAGTAATGTGGATATAATGACTAAGTGGGTAAAGGCAAATAGCCTAATAGAACAGCTAGAACAGTCTGGTAAGTTCAGAAAATTACATCACTTTACTGTAATGCAGCCTTTAAAACCAGGAAAAGACAACACTTATGCCATATCACGATATTACGATATCCAAAATCTAAGACGATATCTAGTCTCATATCACAATATCGACATAATATTGATATATTGCCCAGCCCTAGTCTGAGCTAGCTTCTTCCACCTTCTCCAGTTATCTGTGTGTTTGTGCTGAGTCAGCCAGCCAGCAAACATCCTCCTCCTCCTCTGCTCCACATCCTGATCTCTTGGGAGGGGAACTGAGTTATGATAACACAGGGAGCTGCAGCGGAGCAGCACATCCCGACAAACGTCTGCCTGCCCAGCTATAGCCAGTGACCCCAGAGAAGTTGCCAAGACAAAGTCTAGCATCGTTGGAGCCATTACGGCCGAAAAAGAAACCAGATAAAATGCAACAAACAAGACAAGACAAGAGTTCAATATCACCAATCAATATAACAAATGCTCCATCATTCCGCAAAGACAGGGTAAGAGTCTTTGTCCAGGGGAAGCGCCTGTCAGGTCAGGACCCGACTGGTCCATCTAGCCGCAGGCTGCCTCTTGTTACTGTGTGTTGATGTATGGCCAAATCTGGGTCAGCTGGTATTGTCATATGGTATTGCTGTTGACCGTCGGTGTGCAGTCAGTCAACACTGACACCAAAAACATCCATAAAAGCAAATATAACTGAGGCGCACAGGACAGGTCTGACAAGAGGGACATTAGTAACAAAAGATGACAGCCGCATATCTGGCACAGTATGAAAAATTCCTGGTCTAACAGGTGTTGGTCTAACTTTGTTGTACACATATCAGTGTGGCTCAGTAGATCAGTGCAACCCTCAAACTCTTAACAGCAGCAACATCAATGGGAGTCTACTTGTTTGCCTTGAAGATTTGCATAATTCAGTTTGGGACTCTGAGCTCTGACAGTGAAAATAAGCTGCAAAATTACCAAAGCATATCACTTCTCTTCTCCATGACACTACAGACAGAAACAGACACTCAAAATACAGAGGTGAGGTAGTTTACACAAAGTAAATTATGAAGCCATTAGACAATTTCAGCTGGATACCTTCTTTCACTTCCAACAGACACTGGAGCAGAACTGGCTATAAAAGGAGAAACATAATGTACTGAAGTGGCTCCAGCTATCACTTGTTATTAGAACTGCTAGTGCAAGAGCAACCACATTTGAGGCTACATTATTTAGCAATAAATATATGTAAACATCTAAATATAAAAACAGAAGGAAATCTAAATTAGGCTTACACAACATGTGTACCCTCAGCAACATCACAGTTCTTACTCCAAACCACAAAAACCACAATAACAATAGCCATTCTTCCTTAAGAGCCTGACCAAACACTATGTAATTAGCCTATCCTTGCCGGTTAATTCCTTATTGTGTTATTAATGCCATACTGTCACAAGTCCAACAAGTTCACAAGCTCAAATGTCAACCTGAGTCACAGAGGCAGATATCTAAGCGTTTCATATAAAATATATCATATAACATGTGTCAGTTCGGTTATTAGCCAATACAATAAACACATATCTCCTGGAATCCAGCTTTGTATACTATATTATTTCGTTCAAGATGAGGAAAGAGCAAAATCCATCGGGAGCAAATAAACACTATCCACTGCATTCCGCAGGATACTATCCACACTAGACCCGACTGGACTAGGCTGCTATATTGCACCAAAAAAGCAAGGTTGACAGATGGCCACTGATGCACCATTAGAGAATTGCACATGCTATCTGTAGATATTACAGTCGGAATTAATGTAAGATAATGTTGTTGAGTCGTTAGCTGCCCAATGAAAATCACCAAAGCGTGACATTCCCAAACGTGCAGAGGTGCAGTCCGTGGATCCCAGAGAGAGAGAAAAAAAATGCACCATGTTTAGCAAGCGGTCGGGACGAATATCTCCTCTTACCTTTGAAGCGTGTGTTTATAATCCATCCGTGTAGCACGAGGATGAATCCATTTGTAAATGCAGGTTTCCCCCCTAAAAATTCACAGCATTCACTGGCCTATTATTTAGCGGGTAATGCTTGTTAAGGCCAGACGAGGCAGCCACACAGCAGAGAAGGCGCAACTTGAAACTGACAGAGAGGGATCGGTCGAAGCCTTGTCGACGGTACGGAGGGGACCGCAACCGAGTCTATAAATAACAACACGCTACCCAAACGTTACAGCGTCTCTCATTTCATCGAGACTCGTCGTTATATAAACAGTATAGCATCGTATGTTGTCCAGTTGGGACGAAACGATGTCACATTCGCAGTATAATTGGATTATTTTACAGCTCTAAAGAGAGAAACCCCCGCCGCTCCTTGGAGTGAGCGAGCGTGTTTCAACTCAGTTTAATCCGATTGGTCTCTTCCAACGTGACGTTGCAGTAGGCGCAGCGGCAGGGGAGGTAATGCTGCCTTCAGGTGCTATCGGAAATATCACAACTTCATACATTTAGAGCGCTGTACATAACGACTGGGAAAGAACCCGAGTTGCCGAGATGTAACGTTTAGGAGGCGGATGGATGCAATGTCAACAACTGATTTTAAAAGTGATGTATTCAATTTAATATTATGTGTAATTATTTGGCATTCATTTTCTAGTACATGCACTCACGCACACTTATGTCTAGTGGAACAAATATACAACTTTTGGCTTCTAGATTAATTGAAATATCAACTAGGCATGGCAGATGTGTTTTTTTTCTTCATTCTGTCACATCTGCAAAATAGCACTGTGCCACTTGATGTGTAAAATAAAACTGCCATCTAAAAACTGCTTTTGTTACAGCCTCCATTTAGCCCCCTTTCATTTTTTGACATCTTAACATGAGTGTATTTGAAATGGATAAATGTATAAGACCTAATAATTAATCATAATTATTAATAATAATAATTACACAGACCAATGACTATCTAATGATGCAGTTAGTTAATTTCATAAATAAGATAAAATTATCTCATTATTGTTTGTTTACTTACACTTATATACTGCTTGTTATATACTTCATGTTGGTTCATTTACATGATATTACAAAAAGATCACAATGCATTCTGGGCAGATGCTCTCCCAAAGTTTTACATAGTTGTTAACTTGCTTCCTGGTTGACCTCAAATACTTCACCTGAGTTATCAGAGTAATGGACAAAAAGCAGTCAAACACATGACACAGCGTTTATATGGCTTCAGTAGTAAGAAGTACGAGGAGCACTTGAAGGGGGCATAATTCTTCCACATGGTTGTGTGACATAAGAAGATGAATAGATTCTAAGATATAATTTCTCAGTCTCAGCGAGTCTGTTGTGTCTGCACATGTGTCTGTCTACATGTCTGATACATGGAGAAAATCTTGAAAAATATCATTCCTGTTGAATTCCCATAATTTCTTTGTCTTCTAACAAAGTCTAGACATGCACTGTGCAGCGGTTTTACAGGGGCTGAAGTCTGACTTTGTGGAGAATGTCTTAAGATTACAACTTGGGAAAATTATAGGCTTCGCACAATCATTTTCGTATGGCAAGACATCACATGGAAACAGTAGCACAGAGAGTCTGTAGCTGCTGCCAACAGACAGAAATCCACATTGTCACTGATATAGACTCCTTTGTCCTTTTTGAATCAGATCACAATCCAAGACTCCTCCTCATGCTGCTTAGAACAAGCATATCAAGAGTAAACCTACGCTCCAGCAGCACAGCAAACCAGACTGTAAATCTAAATAACCCAATAACAATAGCACTAATAATTATCCCAAGTGTCTTGGCTGTTTAGAGGGAAAGGTCAACGACATGCACGCCCTTCTTAAAGCCCATTCAACTATCAAAGTCACAGCAGCAGCAAATGTGCTTTTTCTAACAACTGAACCGCAAGCTAGCGAAACACCGCATCGTCCAATTGTGACCACTTGAGATAAAGCTCGGACACTCTGGTCAGAAATAGGGTTTTATCTGCTCTCTGGTGAGTGTTCAGGCCGCATGCTGAATGTTGTTAGGTGTGCTGGGAGGAGGAACCGCTCTCCGCCACTATCAGCTCTCTGCACATTACAGGGTCTGTCTCTCCCTCTCCAGCATCCAGCAAGGCGGACACCTTCCTGTCACCTCCTGTCACCGGACAGATAGGCTGCTGCGGCTGCTTTGGAGAGCACACAGAGACACAAGCTATTTGTAATCTATTTGTAAAAGATACTCCGTGAACTTCAACTTGAATTCAGCCTTGTGGAAGGATCGGTTTCATCCACTGCTACCGCTACACTTTTACAACAGCAGTGAAATAGTTAAGTCTGCTGCTAGTGTTACATGATAGCAGACCGTATATCACTCGACAACTGATGTCAGAAGTGCTGTGCCATAGAGCACAAAATATCTGTTCCAGACTTCCAAGCCTGCATGTTTGTAAAAGATACGAGAGAGATACGTGGGTATCTGTGGAATTTAATACCAGCCACTACCCAGGTTATCATGAATGGGTCATGCACCTTTGGTTCCACAGTCAAATGTCATTTGCCTTGAATAAGTACAGTGCTGTATGGCGCACAGACAAAGACTGTGTTTGGTAGGAAACTAAATAATCATTAGTGTACCTCCAAACAACTATTTCCTCTATTAAATGCTTATTATGAGGATTATCTGATTAAGGGCCGGGGTGGAATATGGGCTCCAGGCCATATACCTTCTCCCACATGTTCAGTAAAAACAGAAGCCTTGGTAATGCTTTCTTTTAGGGCGGTGAAAAAACATTAACCTTCTGACTTCCTCCTGCACAGTACAGTGAATTGGGGTCCTGTGCTGCTGCATGACTGTGTAAGTGCATAATGGCACTATAATGTCTTGTAACTTACCAGGCAAACAAAAAAATCCTTATTCATTACATGTGTTACCTTTAACAGGGTAAGACAATTGGTCCGTTCAGGGGTGAAAGTGTCTATAAAGTACTGTGTTAAAAAAAGGAAGATATTTCTGCAATTAAGGTTAAGTGTAAAATGAAAAACAACTCTTTCTCATGAACTGAACATGAAAACGTTAACATTGCACCATGATCTTTCATATCTCATGCTATTGCAGTAGGTTCAAACCGAAGCTAGGTCAAAACAACAACAGTTTTACTCGTATTCAGGAAAGCGCACGGTTTCCATCATCACAAGGACATTCCACATTTGAGGCCTCCAATCAGAACAAGCTGACCTAGTTGGATTGGAAGGTTTCGCTAATTAAACAAACCACAGGGGGACACGGGATGTCAACCGAGAGCGAGAGAGAAAAAGGGAGAGAGAGACTTGGCGGAGGAGTAAAAAACAGGGCTGATAGGAGATTAGAGAAGGAGAAGAGCAGCGTTCACAGCACATCAGAGAGAGTTTCTCCGCGTTATGAAACTGCCCCTAATTACACTGAACACCGCGGTTTCCACCACTCCTCTGTTCACCGGTGGGGTTTGTCAACACCTATTCACTCTGGATCAGTGGAAGCTGACTGATGCGTGCAGACAAAGGATTGTCTACCTAAGGTGAGGCGGGCTGCACACATTCCCAACATAACAAAAGAATTATGCGAGGCGTGATGTCATCCCTGAAATCTTCAAAGACACATCTGCCGTATCGCATTATCAAACACCGATGACAATGGCGTGCATCAAGCATTCATTCATTCATTCTCCTGTGTTGGTGATGATGATGAAAGAGGATAAAAAAAAAGCCATAGTACTTACTGTGGAGGGAAGACAGGCAGCAGCTGAAACAGCCAAGGTGTTCCACTAGCTGGGATTTGTTCTCTTCTTTCTGTCTGTCCTCTCCCTCCCTTTTCCCTCTCTCTGTCTTTCTCTCCTCCCTCCTACTTCTTCCCCCCTTCTCACCACAGCAAGATGCTGCCTGGACCAGTGCTCGTTGTCATGGCAACCGGGACTCAGGGGTGGGGCGGGGGGGGTTGGGGGTTCCCACGTGACCGGCTCTGCCTGGGCGCTGATTGGTCAGACACGGGGAAGCGGGGAGGAGGGACGGAGGGGGTGGGTGGCGGGAGCCTCCCAGAGATGATGTCACACGCCCACTGGTTCACAAAGGGAGGGATCCTCCTCACTCAGGCTGCCTGCAAGCACACACAGACACAATGGGCATCTTTTTTAAGGTGGGGTTGAGTTGGGTCACTGAGGCCTAAGAGAAGCTACTAGACAGTCAAGGAAACACTGATTCTACTTGAATGATTGACTAACTCACTGACTGACTGACTGACTGAATGACTGACTGACTGACTGAATGACTGACTGACGTGCTGATCAGATATCTACAGCTTGGCTCTGCCTCAGCTGTCTCCCACTGTATTTTGCTCTCCTCTGCGATGCTGCTGCTGCTGTGCGCCACCCACTAAAATGTGCTCCGGCTCTCTAAGCTGCCAGAGGCCCGGGGATACAGGAATAACACAACAGTTATAAGACATACCAGAGCTCCCATATGTGGCAGCTTGACCTGCTGGCCTACCACAGCACAGCCTCTCCTACTGGGGCAGCAGGGGCTATTTATAGCGCTGCAGAAAGCGGACAGATGCATGGCTGCTGCTATTCACTCTTTAGCTGTGTGTGATATCCTACACTGTCACTATCTGTCATTGTGACCGTAAAAAGGAAAAGCGAATGAGATTATAACATGAACACAGACACACACACACACTCACACACAGAGTTATGAAATCAATATCTCAGTAGTACAAACCAAACGTTCTGTTTGCTATAGACAAAAACAACATTGACTGTTTTTGCCCTTGCTGATAACAAGTAAGTGACCCAAATGAATTTCCTGGATAAGAAGATTACACTAATAATGCAAAGTTTAGTTCAACAGCTTTTGCAAAACTCACAGCGAAAAGATCAAGAAACCAACAGAGCGTCATAGGCATGTGCTGAACAGCATAAGTGCCATAATTGCATAATGATAAGAGCCCTGCTGCTATACATTTTACAGGCGTTTTACAGACTTGAAAGTGGAGGGGAAAACTTGGACCAAGAGCAGCGGCAATAAAAGCAGCATTTAGCTGGTGACTGAGAGAGAAAAAAACGCTTTCTGTGTTCATGGAGGCAACGTAAGAATTCGGAAAGAGAGCTGGAGTATTTTACGCCCCATTTGAGGGAAAGTAGGTCTCTGTCAATTTCACTCTCGCTCCCAATGATGACGAGGGATCGCGGTCCAGGCTGCTCCCTCAGTTATCCATGTTACAGACACTGGTCTATAACGGTCTGGGATCGGTCCAGTCTGTCAGCAGTATTTGATGTTTTTTTTCTGAAGTGATGTGACGCGACGTCTCCGCCAGATACTGAGAAACTCACAAAACGTCTTGTCAGCATGTCAGAGTAAAGGGGAATACCACTAATCTGATCTCACAGTGTAAAATTCAGCTAGTGTTTCCTAACAGATATAAACAGATGTTGACATTTGGACACTTTGCACTGTTGAACAGGGAATGACAACAATCCAGAGACCTGCCATCTTTCGGCACTTCATTAATCACACACACCAGCAAAGAAAAACACACACCCTCCACCAGCCTACAGATGTCCTGCTAAATTTCCTGGGTATTTTATAAAAATGAAGGACAGGGTCTCAACATCACTCACATAATACATTTTTACATTTACAGTTTTTTACAAAAACGAAGGTTAGCACTGAAAGGATCCAAAGCTTATTTCCACTGAGGCCCAGAAACAAACAACAATCTTGTTTTCTCTGATGTGTTTTTTCCAGAATGCCATGGCTCTTGGTGGATCCTTGGCTGTCTGAATCAATCAGTAACGTAGCTCAAACGTGCTCCAAAGGCGACCGGGCCCATGCATTATGCAGCCATTTTTCATCTAATGCTATAACTGGGCAGTGGGAATGTGGGGTTTATTAATAAAACATGCACCCATGTCACAAAAGCCATCTGTTCCTCCAGCCCCGACAGAAACTGGCCACACAAAGGTGTTATTCATTCTTAACACAAACATTTGCCATAATATAAGTCATTGTTAAAAAAGGTTTACTGAAGCCACCAGTTGCTTTCCCAATGCCTTTACAATGAATTCCTTCCTACTTATGACAATAGCATTTTTTTACAGACAGGCTTCATCCTTGCTGTGAGAAGATACAGTATATATTTGATCTCCTTCTTGTTTCCACGCTCATGTTGACATTACCAAAGAGAACATAACAGAGAATGCTGAATTAAAAATACAACCACTGCAGATGACAAGCTTGATTCCTTTCTCTTCATATAGGGCCGAAACTCATTTACTGGAATTTCAAGCAGAGTCAACAATCCACTCGAATCATCATACTGAGTGAAAAGGATCACGTCAAGCAAGTGAAACCATCACAGCCCTTCACAGTATTCGCCTACATACCATGTTACTAAAAACAGAATCGAGAGAAGGCCAAAGGGGCTTTGAATCACTGAAAGCAATGTGTTTTATTTCTGTTATCCAGTTTTATGCATGTTCATGCAGTATACCAGAGTGTATGCCAGTGTTGTCCTCTTGGCCATACTGCTTCACATAGAGTAGAGGGACTTGAAAAGACATAAACATGTTCTAATTAGACTCAAAGGAAAAGGATAGACAGTGTGTGTGGGTGTGTGTGTGTGTGTTTGTGTATGCGTGTGTGCCTGCATAAGTGTCTGCATATGCATGAGGATTTGTGCATCTCAGTTATTGCTGAATGTAGGTTAAAACCAGGTAATGCAGGGTAAACCCAGCTCTCTGTCAGGACTGAGGTGTCATAGGAGTACATGGACCTGAGCTAATGGGTCCCAGATATAGGGAACATCACGGAGCGTATCACAGTGATGCACGGTGAACGAAAACAACATCCGAGCCCGTCACTGGCTCGCTTCCACGTCTGTCAAGTCTTATTTGCATATCTCTGCCCCGCCCCTCCTCCTCTGAGCATTAAGAGGCGGGGGGAGATGATGGGAGCAGTCATACTAATAGGTGATCTCATCATGTTCACAGCCTGCCATCAGGACCCTGTTACGGGCCAGTGAGCGCCCAGCACTCAACAGCACCGGGCTGCTGGGACTGCAGAGGAGAAGAGAGAGGGAGAGAGAGAGAGACAGAGAGAGAGAGAGAGAGAGAGTACTACTGCAGAGCAAGGGCACCACTACAACATGTGACACTTAGTGGAATGGATACTACTTCATGCATCGACAGCACAAATACAGAAACGTGACAACTATAAATATGTGTTACGGTAAATGGGGAGAAAATGGTAAATGTATACATCTATGACACTTCCCAAGGGGAATCTGGTAAATGTGTCCATTTCCTGGTTAATGTGAGTGGCAAACACTCACATAGTAGCACAAACAAATGTATTTAATCTGTTTATAATGCAGTTTACAGTGCAGTTCACTGAATAGGAGACTAAATTAGTTGTTAAGATGGACATTTTTTGCAATGTGTAACCACACTGATATATTAATTCATATACATCCATATACTACACTGTAATGCTTAAAGAGTGTTTGTTCACAACATTAGACAATAGCAACAAATTTTAATTTCAGTGGCAAATAGCCTGAATAACAGAGAATTTAATGGTCATCCTGGTCTAGTCTCTTACTGCTTAGCCATTAAAGAGACACAGGAGAGACGCCAGAGGATTAATGCATGATGCAAGGTGACCGTCAGACACTGTAACAAGCAATAGGCTGCACACAGGCACACAGGCACACACACACACACACACACACACACACACACACACACACACACACACACACAGTAGCACAATGTGGGATAACAGGTTTGGTTGTGATCTGCTGGTTTGTAGGTGTAGACATTTCATCACTGCTCAAGACTATATGGGTGGACAGTCTCACTTAACCAAATAAACACTCACTTGGACATGTACTGGTGTTTGACTGCAAATATAATACCTGAATTCACAGTAAGCCAACCATTAACAGACACAGACAGACTCTGTTAGATCGCTAAGGCAAACAGAACATGTAGAGCTTTTATATAGAAGGTAATTGTTCTTTATATAGAAGATAATTGTTCAAGACCATACATGTATCACATAAAATGAACACTTCCAGTTCAACAACTGATATAGAAGAAGGTCTTCCCAGAATCACATCAGTATTTTAAGTAACACAAAGCCAGCCAGTGCTGTAACTTGAACATTTAATTTCCTCCAGAACGATGAGGACTAACCCTGTGAAAACACTCCGTAAATCAACTCCAGTCTGATCCAGGCTGCCCCTGAGCATGGTGGGTAGAGGGACAGAGAGAGAGAGAGAGAGAGAGAGAGAGAGAGAGAGAGAGAGAGAGAGGAGTGGGGGGTCAGACAGACAAATCATAGACAGGGAACAAAAGGTACTAAGAGAAGGAAAGGGAAAAACACAAAAAGAGAGTGAGCGAGAGGGCAGACAATGATCTCAGATCTGTGGAGGTCTTGCTGTGTCTGTGGTCAGTGCGAGCCAGTCTAAATATAACTGTATGTGTTTAGGAGACCTCAGAGCGAGGCTATGTGAGGCCTGAGGCAGCAGCAGCGGTCAGGCTGCCGCCACGCTGGACACATTTCTCACACGGCTATAGCCATTCACTGTGTCCGTGAACCGCTGGCATGGCAGACTATAAGCCGACTCTTTCCTAGAAATGGAAAGGGTCAAATGTCACGGTCCTGACCCTGTGTCCCTGACCCCCACCTGATCCTAAGTAGCGCGGTCGCTCCCGGTCTAAGTATGGCTGCGTCTGTAATGACTTGGGGTGTTAAGGGGTTAAAGGTAACAAGATGTCTGTATTGGATTAGCTTTGAGTGGTTCCCATGCCAGGCAGTGAAGGTGTCCACGACTAAAACTTTCCTATTCTTCTTCATTTCCGCACCGCACTGTTTTCCAAAACATAGTCGAGTGCAAAGAAGCTGATTTGGAGGAAAGCAGAAGCTCTAGTCATGAAGCTATTCTTTGATAAGGTTTGATATAGTCTATGATATACTTATGAAACTATTATATTCAGTTTTTCATTACGACTGAATCGCTAATATCTTCCTCCAACCTGCAGCAAGAGAAAGAGACATGTTGTGCCTGCAGTGTGTTGATCAGGAGAATCCCTCGCTCCTTAGCTCAGCTGGCAGAAAGACAGGTTGGACAGACACTAATTGAATAAGGAGCATCTCTTTCTCCCTCTCTCTGTCTCTCTGTCTCTCTCTCTCTCTCATATGAGATTTATGGGGGCTCTCTCTTTCTATCTCAGCAAACAGGCAGGGCATTGAATACTGACAGCCAATTTACCCCCACTCACTGTGTAATATCCTGAAGAGCAGTCCATTTTCAATTATAATAAATCAATGCAAAATCAAATTATGCAACTCAAAGGCGCCCCTCAGCCATTCTGGTCTGTGTGTGTCTGAATTTGTCCTTTGTGTTATAGAAATTTAAGCCAGGTTTCGTGCACACAGTGTTTCTAGGACCTGTCCTAACTAACCAATCCCTGGCTGGCAGTCTGCCTCAGATCACTGCACTTCCCCTCCGACTGGCACGAACAGGGCTTTAAACATGAGCAGTCACCATGGCAACCAGATCTCCTTCCCCTCCTGGCCAATATGAGAATCCAGAGATATTGCCAAGGATGTCACATTTCTGGGTGGGAGGGGAGTGCAAATTGGTGGAGACTGCACTATACACACAATACACATACACATCTACATACATATACAAATACGCACACACACATGTATACACTCATGCACACCCACCTACTCTCACACACACATAGACAGAACACTGTGAAGAACTCAAACAGTATAGAAACATATAAAATATATATAGACACAAAGCAACAATGCTGCCTCTAACTTTGGGGTTTTAAAGCAAAGTTTGGAGTTTCAGTCTGTGTTAAGACCTGTCTCTCTGCTCAACTGTTCAGCATGCATACACATACTGTATGTATACACAATACAAACACACTTGACAAACACATTTTTCTGGTTCTACAGCACATGGCGTCTTCTCACATACGTGCAGATGATGTAAGGGAAAAAGCAGTAAGATGGATGAAAGCATTTGTCCTGCATTTTGTGTAGATAATGTGCCAAAGAGCCCCGTCTGGTAGGCCCACATACCTCCGACAGATAACCATCCAATCTAATTGCTGGAAAAGTATGCTGAAGCTGAGTCAGACTTCCTACTGTACTATTTGCTCCTACCTCAGACTAAGTCATATAACTTAATTTTAATATAATAGGATCAACAATCAAGCCTTCTAAACCAAAGTTAATACCTTGGCAGAGTAAAAGCAGGCCAGACACAACAGAGCATGGAGATGGATAATTACATCCAAATCCACGGCATTAGGTGGTCTAATAAGCAACATTACATCGTACCGGTAGGTTATGTTGTACACAGTATGACTGTTGACTTGATGGTTCACTTCAGTTCTCTGGGTCATGCGTTATCTGCAGCAAAAAGCCCAGTGAAAATCACAATCCTATCTAAATGGAAACCCAGCCAACCTACATGAGCTGTACTTTAACTTCATTAGTCAAGCTCATTAGTTATGATAATGGATTTATTCTAGGCTGCACATGTCATGGGTATAGTTATGTAATAGTAACACTTATGACATTCAATTTCACGTGCTTTTCTCGAGGGAAATTTCTATGATTCATAAGTAAGAGATATTTTTCTGTGGATTGCTCTGTCAAGTGTGATGAGTGACACGATGTTACCTGGCAGGCTTTGCAGAAACGAAGTGGAGCTGTTCCCCTTATCACACAAACTACCAACAAACACTGTATGAGACCAGAATTTTAATTGCACTCTCCTCTGCCAAGTTGTCCTCTCTCTCTCTCTCTCTCTCTCTATCTATCTCCCCAGGATCGCCCCCTTTTCCATCCACTCTCCCCCCCTCCCTCCCTCCCCTCTCTTTCCGGAGCGGCTATGAAAATGCAGTATTCTCATAAGCCCGATGCGGCTATTCCCCGCCAGTAAGTGCTAGCTGCAATCAGCAGTCAGTAAACACGATCCTGGGCAAAAGCTTTTTCATTACAGCCACAGAGACGATGCAGAGCTCAGCAGCAGTTTACACCGTGACCTCAGAGCTCAGTCCAAATCACTGTGCAAGTACAGAGATCTGCAGTGAGGTCTGCAATAAGATTTGGTCCATCTGCAACCGCAAACCTTCAGCTTATCACATAACGCGACAGTAGCTGAGCTGAAGTGGTATTTTGATATTGCTTCAAATACGAGAAATGCTTGACACTAACTTGACCTTGACTTGACATGAGCCAGACTGCGCTGTTGGTTTAACATCAAGGCTTCCTCTCACGTTCCCATTTCGCATTTCAATTACATCTCATATCGGCAAAATGTTGACTTAGTAATTCCACAACAGACTGAGGTCATGGTTTCGGTCGATTTTTGAACTTGACACACGGTGGCCATGACAGTCACGCTCAGCAGCGCTCAGAAACAGCCTGCGCCCAAACAGCCCAAGGACAGAAACCAAACACTCCTCTGTCTTAACATCCAGTGTCAGTGAGACACACATGGACACGCAGGCACAGACACACACACACACACCTTCATGCACACCCAATACCCCAGCACACAAGCTCCTTCACTCTAACACTCTCTAACTCTCCCTCTTTCTCTTTCTCTCTGTCTCTCTCTTTCTCTCTCACACACACACACACACACATACATCCACCGTTATCAATGATGTTTGCTGTTGTTGCAGATATCGAGCTCCCTCTACTACCACAACAGCAGCTCCTGTCTTGTAGCTTACAAGGGACTGGGATGAATGCATTTATCTCTGAACGGTATCTACATTTAGCAGCCTCTATCATTCCTATAATCTACAATTCCCCTTGACCATCTCAATCAGACCAAACTGCCTCTAAATCAGGCTTGACTTGGCTCCTGTAGTCCTTCAGGTGATGATTTTCCCTCTCAGTTCGCTCTGTACTGCTTGTCCGCGGCAGCCTCCTGCTGCCAGCCCTCAGGCGGTGAGTCAGTGTCTGAGAGTCAGTAACACAACAGGACATGTCTGCAAGATGTGGGTGGCTGCAGGCGGAGAGTTATTTAAAATCTAAAGCAAGTGGATAGCATGAAAGGCAACATCTCTCTGCCTAGGTAATAGATTGTATCCCTACCATTGAACCAACACCACTACCACCACATTATATATTACTGTGTAGTGTTACTACTATTTCTGATAGATTTGTGCTCCACTAAGAGAAAAAAGAAGAAGAATACAGCAGGCTATATAGTGAGTAGAAGTATATACATCCCACAGCTAGCGCTAATATTGACAGATTAAGGTTAATGGAGTTAGTGTGAAGTGACAACCTGGATGGAGCTGTCAGTGAATCTCCAAACAGGGTTTCTAACACAATCCAATACTGGTGTCTAATGGCAACAAATCGATCTTTATCCAACTGGACATGAGTTATACACTAAGGGCCAGTTTCTTAGACATCTCTGTTGAAATAAATCTAGGACGCTTATCAGTCAATACAAAGGAAAGTCTTTATTGGTGGTATATTTGTGAGTACTGGAATGTACAGTACTATGTAACAGTAGTACTGTAGTGTACTTAATGTACTGGGTTATAGTGTAATGTGCTGTAATGTACAGATGATACAAGGACGACAATGTTGACTTCTGGATAGCATATCAGTAAAGGAAGAGAAGATGGATATAGATCCCTAAGCCTGTCTCTATCTTTTTGTCACACACACACACACACACACACACACACACACATACATATATACTGTATCTCTCCCACCGTTCACCTCTCCAAATTCTCACACTCCGTCTTATCAGACCAGATCTCTGCCCTCTGTGCTGATGGAGAAGAGCAAACACACAACTATCGTCTGCAGCTGTTCAAATATTGTGACATGTGATCTCGGCCTGGCACAAAGAGTGCTTTCAAAGAAAGACTGGGAGACAAAGGCTGGGGGAACAGGGAGCTCATCTCTCTAGCCTGTCCCCACCTCTGGACACACACACACACACACACACACACACACACACACACACACACCAATGAGCTGCATTGTGTTGTTTTGTGTCGGTTAGTTATTGTACATAGTGCTGCGCAATGTGCTGTGCTGTGGACTCTACTGGCATACCGAGGAATATGCACACAGGCATCACACACACACACACACACACACTGAGCTCCAGCTACTGTCGCCACTATACCACCCACAATCACATAAAACAAACACGGCAATCACAGAATCAGAGGAGAAGCATTATCCACACAAACCATGTGTTGAATAAACATTACATCGAGCGGCGGACTGCAACAGAAATCGTATCAAAGGGAGAAGGAGTAATTGAATTCTTTATCTTGTAACGGAACAGAAGTGCTTTTGTTCTGCGCTTTGCTCTGCTTTGTCACTCCCTGACAAGACGCTCTGACAGCGAGAGTGCTTTAGTCAGCCCACTGCCAGCACTTATATTGTGAGTTTGCAGCTTCTATCGCCACCATAGATCTGGATCTAACGGGCTTTAAGCCTCAGTCTCTAAGCTCTCCTGACATCTCTTTGAATCCTAAATTAAGTCATTGCCCTTGTCACCTAGAGCTGATACTGTACCAACATCTGACAGGGTCATGTAGGCCTGAACGATAGCGATATAGCACCTTTCTCTTATCTCTGAGAGAAGAACTGGCCGGTTACCATGGCCACCGGGACTGAACAGACAAAAAAGGACCAGTATACCTACAGAAACTCAAACTTCATCGCAGTAATGGTGACACTGTTTGATTGACAAGTGATCTCTGGGAATTGCAGTGCAAAAACACCACAGTAATGACCGCTTATCACCAAAGATGTTGCCAAAATCAAAAAATAAGGGGAACTCATGGATTACCATTTTAACTAATTCTACTAGAAGGATATCTAAAGTGTGTTAAATTAGAATACCTTCTGGATCACAAACAAAAGTTCATCCAATCAAAAGGGTGGAATGTCCAATTTCAAATAATTAAGTCTAAGTGGGCAACAAGTGTGAAATTGCTATTGAGAGCTCTTGAATTGTAAAGGAATCGATTGCCAAGATTTCTGTCTCGATCATAAGCACTGCATGGGATTTTGAAGCCTGTATTCAAGACCACTGACACATCCAAAACACTCCATTCAGTGTGTATAAAGCTTGTTCATAGGTTGGAAAACATGTTTGGAATCAAGACAAATAATTTCTAAAAATCTGCATTTTGGCTGCAAAACATGTGCGGCGGCAGGATTACAGTATAGTCTTGTTTAGAGCTGAGAGGTCCTGTAAACTTGTCACGCATGGATCCTTTACGCAGCCGAGAAGCTATGCGAGCAAAATGAACACGCACTGTGAACATGGTTGCAGCCAAATGCATCTAATTGTAAAATGAAAAACAGATCTGCGGATACACTGAAAGAGAAAAGAAAATCACGTCAGAGTCCAGCTATTCTGATAATCCCAGCGCTGAGGTATGACCTCACGCTGAAGAGGCCTTGTACGGTGTGTGTCATGTCCGCTCTTCATCTCGGCCCGCTGAGGCTCTGCAGACTTGGCTCTTCATGAGGCACAAAGGTATGAAACAATACTGAGGCTTTGATCTGCGGGGCCTCTCACACATTCGGATCGCTCCGACGTGCCAGGCTACACAAACACCGGCCACGGCTCGCTGAGGCTCTGAGACAAACATCATGAAATCCTCGTAGAGATCATCTGCACTCGTGTCAGGCTGCTTTCACGAAACATTTCAAAAGTCCCACTCTCTTCAGTGTCTGCTGATCATGCTGATTATCTTCAACTTGCCCACTACTCCCTTTAAATCAGGGGATTCTTCAGGATTCATAGAGACATCTTGTATTGCTGTTCAGTCATCTGCTAGCTATATTCTGATCCAAGCATTTAGCTGTAACTGTGTGCAGGCCAGAGCTTGGAATCAGACTACTTTCCATATGGTGGACAAATGGTAAATAAAAAAAAGAAGTGGAAAAACAGTTTCATTCCAAAATTAGATATCCTAATTTGAAATTGATTAAGTTTGAAAAACTTGATTTACAAAATGATTGCTGGCTTGAAAATAAAGCACATTATGGGTTATAATTATAGTTCTGAGTCATCTTGAAATATTGTCTTTGAGGATTGACTCGTCCATGATTTTGAAATACCGACTGATGAATTTCAGGCAGTAACAGATCCAGAGTATAAGGATGTACAGTGTATATACTGTGTAGCGCTTTGGAATGAAACCCTTCATACGAGAACCTCACAGGCAGAGACAGGGTTTAGCCTCAGTCAGGCAGACCGGCCAAAATCACACAAAATCTGGCAGTGCAATCTGACACAAATGAACAACTAAGCAGTTGCATGCTGATGGAAAAATCTAAACTTGTCCCGGTCTATGCAGAAAGATGTATAATTGTGCCTTATTTAAAAGCCTCTCTGGCATTACCAGGGCAATTCACAGAGACACATGAGTCTACTGTACCAGTGGTATTCATTTAGAACATGTTTCTATTGCTTTTCCATATTGAAACAAAATGAAATGGTTTAAATCTGAAAATAGCAGCTAACTCGGCTTGTGGCTGCACAGTTGCATGTGTGTGCATGTGTATATACAGCACTTGCATGTCAGTATGTGTATATATGCATGTATGGGTACATAAGCAAGGCCTTGCTAGTTATATCCCCGGGATGTAAGTTTCAGCTGGAGCGAGGGTTGAGGTTTTATGAGCCCTTGAAGATATGTGTGTGTGTCTGTGTGTATGTGTGTGAATCATGTTTGGCACGCAGCGCTCATATGACATCAGCTCTGATCTGTGACCTCATGTCTTTGTTTTCTCTCCCTCGTTCCCCCTCTCCTCAGGGAACCACATCATTGAGAGAGGGGAAGGGAACGGCTGTTATTATAACTCCTCAAGAAAACTATACCTTTTGTAAGAGGGTGAGTCATTCCAGCATCCACTGTAAGTGTCAGTCCATGGAGAAACCAAATTACATAACAGCTTTGCTTTCCGGTTGAAGTATGCGCTATAACTTATTGTACTTTAACTATCAAACTGAGGCGACACTGGCGCGCAGCTAGATTAAATGCGCGAGAACATAATTACAGTGCCTGCGTCTTGTATACAAGCTGGATGTCACCCAAAAGAACAACACTCATCCCAACCGGAGCAGGCATCCCATAATTTTCTCATCCAGTGAGGGTGTGGAGCAGCGGGCTGGGCGACTTCAAGGCCCGCAGTCAGCCCGTTGCGGCGTGATTTAACGGGGTTACCGTGGTAACCGCGCACTCTCGGACAGCGCCCCTGTCAGCGGCTCGTCTCTGCGCGGCTGTTTTTTACGGGCGCTGCGGCCGCATGGGTCTCGCTACTGCATCATTTATAATTCCACGTCTCTTCTTCCTCTCTGACCTTCAGACAGACACAAAAAATAGAGATCCAGCGAGTCAGTCAATCAGTTAGTGAGACAGCCAGTTAAGATTTAAGGACTGATGTGGGACAAGCAGGTAAGGAGAAATGACAAACGGTGGTACTGCAGACAGCCTGATGCAGTGGCCTGAGCTGAACCCGCTCTCCTCCCTGCTGAGGGAAAGGCAAGAATAAAAACACACTCCAGCCACACCCAGCCACACTGAATAAGACACTGAACAGAACACATCCAGGGCGAAGAAGATCCCACAGTCCATGTGGCACAGAGAGTTCAACTGGTTCAAGTATAGAGTATGTGAATTATGAAAAATGGCATGAACGTTATTCCCGCTGAGCCTCGGGGGCTGAACCTGCATGAGAGGCCAGCTGGACTCCCCGCCCTGTCACACTGACTTCCTTTAATCCAGTGCTGGGACTCTTCAAATCGCCGTCTACATTCCCGCAACACCTCCGCTCCTGCCAAGCTCATACCGAAGTCCACCAGTCCACTTTGACATTTAGTACTGTTAGCGTGTTATGTTGGCCCAGACCAAAACATGAAAAGTAGAGGAATGGCCAATTGTCTCACAACAGTCTGCCAGTATAGATAAGAGGGGATAGGGATAAGACCTTATTACATTATAAGGCCAAATATTTGTAAGTATAGATGAGCATAATTGGGATGAAAACAACTTGATATTTGATTTTGTTCTAAATTTTAGGCAGCAGGACTCCACTGGCCTCTTTACTTGCTCTTTAAAAGTCTGGTCACTTTCAAAACTCACTCCGAAGTTCCTGGTCACTGGTTTTGTGTTGGAGGACATTAGCCTGGGCAGCCTACTTACGTGACTTTTATAGTTATGTGGTGACTCATGTCAAGCTCTCTCTCTCTCTCTCTCTCTCTCTCTCTCTCTCTCTTTCTCCCTCTCTCTCATGCTCTCATTTTTTACAGGTCTCACCGATTGTCAAGTGTGTGTGTGATTTTGAGAAGAAAAAACCTCATATTATTGCTTGGTGCTTTTCATCCGGCTCCCTCTGTGCCGTGTATGAGCACCAGTGATATGTATCAGAGTATTGAGTGTTGCTGAAAGTGTGTTTGCGTGAGGAACCCCTCGTAGGGCGTTGTGGGGTGACTCTGGGTGTTGTGTAACTGACACCCCCCGCCTGTCCGACAGTTGATCCCGGTGGGATTGGGGAAGAGAACCCGGGGAGACAGCTGCAGTAAAGAGCTGGGATCAGTCCAGTCTGGACTCACTGCACCACCTACTACCTCCCCTCTATGCGTGTGTGTGTGCGTATGTGAGTTGTATGTCCAAATGTGTGTTGCGTCTATTTATGAATGCCTGACCCCGTGTCTGACCTCATGCCAACACCCCATTTATACACACACACATCTGCTCCCCTCGGCCTGTGTATGTGTTGAGGTGTGTAAGCCACTCCTACCCCCCCACCCCCCCCACCCCACACACACACACCTTCATCTCCTCTCAAAGTGCAACACTGGCACATCCTGTTTTCGGCCTCTCTGCCCTCTAAGCCTCTGATCTTTAGGCCTTTACTCCCTGCTGACCTACTTCACACATTCACAAACACACACAGTCCACTCACCCACTCATAAAGACATGAGCAGGAGCACTGGCACACACACACACACACACACACACACACACACACACACACACATATATACAGTATATACCCACCTGCACTCGCATACATGCACATAGTGATGCATATGTGCACACACAGACAGGACGAGAGAGATTACCACTCCTCATCATATTTGGTTACATATTCTACCATATTCTAGTAAAGGAATACACCCAGTTTTTTGGAGATTGTTGGTCAATTAAGTGATAAGAACATAGACAAAATAATCCATGTGTCCCTGGTAGATCATTCACTCCGGTGCTCTATGCTAACACGTTAGCATACAGTATGTGAGTGATAGCAGGTGACTAGCATTATGAGTAAGAAGACTGACCTTTTAGTAATATAAAGCTGTTAGTGGTTCTTATTATTTGGCCTGTTGATTTATAATTCTTAAATTGAATTTGAAATATACATAACTCAATATAGCTGATGTAGCCAGGTTTATTTTGGAACTATTTCAGATGAGCAACGACGTATTCATCCATTGAGTTGTGATTTTTAGCCATACATAGTCTCCCATTGCACACCACCTTCACCTCCCATGTAAACATGGAAAGTAGTTCTGGCAGTTCAAAACTCTTAATTCAAAAATTTTACCACTTTTGGCCACATATCATTCAAGATTACTTACTTTAGACTTCAAGCTGCTACAAGTTCCAATTTTTGAAATAATGCTAGTCGCCTATTATCACTAAACATAGTGTATGCTAAATTGTTACCATGGAGCACCTGACAGGGACACATGGATTATTTTGTCTATGTTCTCTTAACAGGTAGTCTAGCCTACACTGACCAATGGGCCAGTCTCCAAAAAACACTGTGTATTCTTTACACTATGTGCTGCACTCTGCCCTTCCTCTCATCAGTGCTCACCCACATCTGAAACAGGTTAGGGTGCAGAGGCGTGCACAAAGGACAAGCGGGCAGTAGACAACACATCTGACAAGAGGGAGATCTATTGGAGCCGTCTTTCCCCAAGACAAATAATGCAAAATACCACAACAGTCACGGCTGCGATCTAAACGACAACAGATGTGTCTTTGTCCATTAGACACAGCCTTGGAGAAAAAAACAAACCCTAACTAGCAGTGCATGGTGTCTGTTGTCTTTGTTGACTTTGAATTTGTTTGCTGCTATGCACATTCATTCTCACGTGAGGCCTTGCATAAACTCAGTCACGGTTAATGGTTTTTGCTTGAGTGTGTCATCCTTCTTCTTGGGTGTCATGTCAAAAACCGTATCTGTGGAACTTGGACATTGCATCTAAGCAGAAACCAGATACAGGAGTCAATAGTGTAATCAGATAATCATATGGTGCCCATATGTTCAACATGCGGTGCGCCGAACATACATGCATGAGAAAAGGTCAGACCATTCTTCTTCTAAAAGGGCAAACTGTCGTGTCGGTTTCTCACTATTTCCTTTCTTTTACAATGGTTAGACTAACACATAACACATCTCCAGTAGCTACAGTGATCCTTGATCAAACATGATGTAACACAGTTACATAAAGGTCTCGCTCTCCTTCTGCATCTCCTTAACAAGTAAGTGTCAATTCCTACAAGACTTCTGAGAATGCTGCAGATGCTCATGCCATTCACTCCCAGCCTGCTCACAACAGCCACCAGTGCTCAAGGGTAAATGTGCAAGCCCTCTTCCAGTCAAATAGATGTCTAACAAGGGTCACAACTGAGTTAGGGTCCCGTCATTAAAATAACTGTCTCTCCTGACAGAATGAGTTCATGGACGTTGTGTCATTTGTGAAGAAATCTGTTTACAGGGTGAATAAATACTACAGCAAAAGCAAGCAAAGTATATCAATATGTAGAAGCGATGTGTTTATTTTCTGTTTAATTTGATATGGATTTTCATACAGTTCTGTTTGGAGTGTGACCAATACGGTGTTTTCCTTCAGTGCAAGTGCCGTGGCTGTTAACTCGACTGAGGTGGTCTTGACCGCAACTCCGGTTGATGTTGGCTAAAGTTTTTCACCGCGGCTGCCAGATGCCAGAAAATAATTCAGTAAGCCTGGCACCAACGTTGGTTTGAGATTTCAAAATGGCCCGAGTCAAATTGGAACTGTGCTGTTTCACACAACAAAGGAGAAGAGGGTGAGACAAGGTCAGCGGTATCAGCCAAACACTAAAAGGAGAAGTGTTGGACCTGAGCTACAGGGAAAGGAGATAGGCACCGATCCATAGTGACCACTGTAATCTCTCCCCATGTTGGATCTGAGTCCAAAACACAGCTCAGTCCAGGTAGATAAACACACAGACTGACAATGATCTGAGAGACACCGTTCAATTCTCTCTTATCGTTTTCTCTTGTTTTTTTTTTGTTTCTTTGTTGACCTTTGTATATGCCGAGCACAGCAGCCTGCATTGTGCTGATGTCTGCTGATGAAGCTAGCTGAACTCCAACTCTCAGCTCAGGAGGAATATGGAAGCCAACAACAAATTGTTCAACTGGATGGATTTTTTACATATTGTGCATGTAAAGCAAATCTAGTTCAGCATCGGCACTTTCCCACAGAGCCTGAGGGAAATGAAACTTGACTGAGATCCCCAGCTCTTTATTACAGTGGAGTGTTGTGGCTTGTGCTTTGTTTATAATGGGTAGCAAGTTGTCTGGAAAAAGGAAAAATAGGGAGGGAGGGAGGGAGAGAGAGAGAGAGAGAGAGAGAGAGAGAGAGAGAGAGAGAGAGAGAGAGAGAGAGAGAGAGAGAGAGAGAGAGAGAGAGAGAGCATTCCTGGGTTCCTGCCCAGAGAGTGACCCCCTTACATCAACTGGCCCTGAATAATGTTGTGGACACAGACTCCACCCAGAGAACAATATTAAAAACTAATTGATCCCAATTACAAAATTGACCATATCTGCAATTGGCAAAAAGAAATTAAACAACACAATGAGTTGAAATGTTATGATGACCTACAAAGAGAATATCAACCTGTAAATGATGGATTATCCATTATTATGGATGGCTGGACAGAGAAAATAGAATATGCTGCCATTGCCAATCAGGAGAGATAAAAACAGAGATTTCCTGCTTTACTGTGAAAAATATAAGTCAGAGATATGAGTCAGAGATTTACAACTACCAAGTAGTTTTCAAACTTTCTCTGTATTTACAGAGATAATAAAGCTATAGGATTTATTGGGGGGAAATGCAAACACTGTAGAACTAGCAGCTCAGTTTGTTAGTAAATGTCATCATCTGCGTGAGAAAATATAAATGATGAAAAAGTGTTGTCTGTTACAGATTTACTCATTTCCTTTTCTATTTCTGTCTATTTACTCTTCAAAAACTCCAATATTGCTGTCAATTGAATTTAATTGTAGAATTGACCTGAACTAATAGCTTTTGATTATATTGTTAATATGATTATTGATATTTGTTAGATTACTGTTTAAGTAATTATTAGTCAATGTTGCAATCTTACCTCATTTGAAATAATATATTGCTTTGGTAACATAGGTTTCTGTCCTGTCATGCCAATAAAGCACATTTAAATTTGAATTTGAATTTAAATTTGAATTTGAGAGAGGGACAAAAGGAGACAACAAGGAGGGGCAATGAGTGATTCTTGACAAGTCACTTTGTTTGTTTGTTCATTTGTTTTTTTTCCCACATATGTCTCTTTTAATATTGTATTTTTATTTGTTTGTTTTCCATGTTCCCGGTTGTTGCTATTGCTATTGCATTGTTTTCTGGTTTTGTTCTGAGAGAGAGAGAGAGAGAGAGACAGAGAGAGAGAGAGAGAGAGAGAGAAAGAAAGCAGAGTTGCTGAAAATGTCTCTAACCATTGTTCAAACTGACTCCCAGCAATATTCAGGGCAATGTTGCCCAAACTGTTGTGGGCTGTGTGGTTCTCCACAGATAGCTTCCACCAGATACAGACCCAGTAGTTGTGAGATTATTTATGGAGCAATGTTTGGTCATAGCCTGTCCACAGTAAGTCTACAGGGAACAGAGTAATGACACTTTATGTAACAGCAATAAAAAAGCATTTCCCATAGTTGCACAAGTTAGAAGAAAATTACACAATCCTCTTTGTTTGGGATTTGAGGCTAACAAAACTGACATTTTAGGTCATGTGATGTTAATAATTCACAATTATTATTTTTTTATGTGATAACAATATTGTGCAGGTTTCTTCTGTGGTCAGCATTGATCCACATGACTATTTTTGTACAGCCAGCCCGAAATACCCCCTACAGCTTCCATCTGCTGACCAAAACAAAGTCATTAGAGAAACAATAGCTTAACAGGATTATCTGCTGATTATCGTCCGGAGGGTTTACAGGCAAAACATCAGTGTTGACGCTCCTCTAACTGTACTGGGTTTGTAGAAAAAGATGTACAAGCATTATACACACACACTCACACACACACACACTCTGTCCTGACACCTACTTGCAGATGATTACTGCATTGCTGTTATACTAGCAGACACCTCCAAGACGAATTGTTTGTAAAACTAAATGGATGGCAGGAGGGGCTTCTACAATGGCTTCCACTGTACACACTGAAACGCTCCCATGTACACACTCACATGACCAGTTGTGTGTCTGCTCCTGCCTGGGCTGCATTCTGCTGCTGCTGACTGTCCTGAAAACGTCCAGCATCCCTGGTTTGCAGGACAGCAGAGCAGAGAGATTAATGCTGTCAGCGGATCAGCGGTGGTATGGAGTATAGCTTCGTCAAGTTTAACAAAACTCATTTTCACACTCAACCTTCAGGAGAAAAAGAGCTGAACAACATGGAAAACCGACTCCCTTGCACTTGGACTGTGAATTCCATGCAATTACTGTGAATTATATGAATCTATGCTTCCGAAGTGGGATGTTATATATTTCATCTTTTATATCAACAAGGAAGAGGCATACCCTTGTATCCCCCGCCCCCTCAATCTTAACTCATTGCTTTTCATCAAGCATAATGTGTACGAACGGTCACGTCACAAGTCTTAACCTCTCTGATCGAGGGGGGACAACATTTTGACTGCAGAAGAAGAAGAGCGGCGGCAGCTGACAGGCGGGATCAGTGTCCGAAGCCGGAGCAGAGGGCAGCTGCCGAGCAAGCGGGCAGCTCTTATGAATGACAGCTATTCACCTCCCCCTTGAACATCACATGAGAGCTGCCTCCTACTCACAGCACAGCACAGCACAGCACAGCACAGCGCAGCACAATATCACACTCTGTCCTCTGATACAGTAAGAGCCGAGTGGGGAGAGAGAGGGAGAGAGAGAGAGAGAGAAAGAGAGAGAGAGAGAGAGAGAGGCAGAGAGATAACCTGCACTGTGACCTTGAGGACAGCGCTCTTCCACCAGCGAACAAGTTGGAATATGCAAGTTACCTGACATGACACAGTGTAATTATAGCAACTAGGTTATACTTCTAACCTAGTAGAAAATATTGTTCTGTGTCATGCAGCAGTAAGTGGAGCAGCTCTAGCCTTTGGCAAAAAAAAAACCCATCATTTTATTTCTCTACCCTTCCCTAACCTTCACTCCTCCTCTCTCCCACTGCCGATCCATCTGTTGTGAAAACAGAGGAGGTGGAGGTCCGTGCTTCGCCTCTATCGTGTCAAGTTTGTGTGTGTACATGGCACACACATGTGTGTTACCCTGCAATACGTGCAGCCTTCAGAGCCTTTTGTTTCTGCACCTCTATTCAATTACTCCACTCAGATTAGCTCAGAAAAATCAACCTCTCATAACTTCCCCCCCTGCACCACCTTTCTCCTCTGGCTGACGCCAGCGGAGGAATGAGAAAATGACCCAATTACAGAGCAGAGATAACCTGTGCCGGAGAGGGGGCAGGGGAGAGATGATGAGGAGGGGAGAGATGATGAGGGGGGGGGGGGGCAGTGACATCATGGCTGGATCTGGGGTCCAGAGGAGTGAAGGAGAAGAAGAAGAAGAAGAGATGGGGTGGGAATGGGTCGGATGACGTCGCTTTTGCTTTGGAATGACAAGTCTTGTGTCGGGGTAAACGGCGAGCCGCAATGGAATTTCAAGGGTGGGATTGTGTGTCTGTGTGTGTGTGTGTGTGTGTGCCAATGCTCATGCTCATGTCTTTCATGAGTGAGGTGACAGCCCGAAAGGTGACAGCGGTGCCAGAGAGTCCATATACTGTAGCTGGGTGCTGCAGAGCGGCTGCTGCAGTGTCTCTGTTAGCCAACCTGTACTGCTGCCATTTATTCACAGGCAGCAACTCTGACGCTCTGTAACAGTGCAGCACGCAGACTGTTGCATAATACAAAAAAAAAAAAAAAAAAGCCACGCTGGTAAACAAGGAGGGCGAGGACCACATCTTCCCACAGTAACACCACTGCAACACTGTTTACTGCTGTGATGGACGCCATAATTGCACACAAACCAGCATCCTCCGTAAAATACTTCACTGCTCATTCACTGTCATCAAGCCACAGGCAAGACAGGGAATTGCCACATAGTCTGGAGGAACAACACTTGTGGCGAGCAAGTGCACACACACACACACACACACACACACACACACACACACACACACACACACATACAGTACATACATACACAGTACACACTCCTATACTGCAAACAAGCCCATGCACACACAGGGATACAGTCACACACAATACAGTACAAACATATGAAGTGTACACACACCATGGTTACAAAAACAAAGTGCAGAATGACACTGCCTCCCAGTTGAGAAACACGCCACACTCCCTATTGCATCCATAAATTCCTAAGTCGTGACTCTCATTAGAGTCACTGCCATACTGGACACACACATACAGCAACACACACACACACAGAGCAAGCACCCAGTACAATCACACACAAGCTGCGAGAACAAAACCGGTGTACTCACACAGCTGAATAGTGTGGCAGGCTCAGTGAAAAGGCAGCTATCTCCTTTCCTCTGTCTGAATGGCTTGTCTGCCAGAGGATTTTTTTCACACTTCTCCTCCTCCTCCTCCTCCTCCTCCTCCTTCTTCTCCTCCTGTCTTTCTGTCTTTCACCCGCAGAGCAAAAAGCAAGAGCAGCAGAAGACAGAGAGATCTGCAGTGCTGGAACTCAGTCAGTATGCTAATGCCTGTATCTGCTCTCTCTCTCTCTCTCTCTCGCTCCCTCTCTGTTTCTCTCCTCCCTCCCTCCCTCCCTCCCTCCCAGTTTTCTCCAAGGTCAGTGGGTAGAGCTGCCTAGCGGACTCAGGCTCCTCCCTCGGTCGGACAATTGCACCGGCTTTCTCCCGAGCTGTCCAGCCTTTTCCACTCCACTCTCAAATACCCCCCCACCCCTCCTCACCCCCCCCAACACAGGCAGGACACCAGGGCAGTAATTACCGTCATGATCCAGATTAACTCCTGGGTGTGCTCTCGTTGTCCCGCGCTGAGCTGGGCTGGGCTGGGCCGGGCCAGGCCGGGCCAGGACAACACACAGACAGGATTAATGTGGGGAGGGAGGGAGGGGGTTGAGGGGTGGCGGGATGTCAGACCCCACAAGGAGCAGGGGCCAGGCTGTAGGTGCAGGGGCAGCCAGATGGGACGGGATGGGACAGGACGGGACACTCCTAAGTCCTGCAGGGGAAAAGTAAGAGAGAGAGGGAGAGAGACGTTGGAATGCATGACCATCAAAACCAGAAATGCATGTATGAAGACGGAAACATGTAGCTGAGGGGTGGCGGGATGTCAGACCCCACAAGGAGCAGGGGCCAGGCTGTAGGTGCAGGGGCAGCCAGATGGGACGGGATGGGACAGGACGGGACACTCCTAAGTCCTGCAGGGGAAAAGTAAGAGAGAGAGGGAGAGAGACGTTGGAATGCATGACCATCAAAACCAGAAATGCATGTATGAAGACGGAAACATGTAGCTATATCAAAACTGAAGAAAATCTTTGGACTGCAAAGTTCTAGTGGGTGCAGGCTGTGATAAATAAATAAAAGACATAGATTAAAGTTGTAGAATTCATATGAGGGATGAGAAAACCTGATATTAAAGAGGATCACTGAGATTTTGTACGGATCTGCTCATATTTCCGGTCACTGCCGCTGACCAACATGTCAAGATTATGTAGAATTCAGTCTATAGCTGTGGCAGTGCAGCAGTGTAATCCCCTGTGCATGGACACAAGCGCCAGAGTGGAACATGGAGCGGTTTGAAGAGACCAGACTTAAAGAGCTTAGGAGAGGCAGGAGATCAGACCCTGGGAGAGAGGGAGGGAGAGAGAGAGAGAGAGAGAGAGAGAGAGAGAGAGAGAGAGAGAGAGAGAGAGAGAGAGTACCTGCTATGTCCAGCCATCTTGGCACAGTTGCAGCCCAGGAGGATCAGTTAGTGTGAGTTGGTGAAAAACAGTTGCTGAAGTCATCAAGCGATTGGATGTCAATAGTTTTCAGGTGATCGAGTTAAAGGTCTACACTTAGGGTCAACACAGTCTTTTTGTCAAATGGATAGCAGTTTGTTTGCTCATTTATTACTGCTATATATGGACCAAATTCGCTGTGAAAACATGAATGCTTATTATTGACTATTAGAGCCTGTGGGTGCATTGATACTTGCTGAGTTGCGTTCGGGTCTGCTGAGTCTTTAGCTACATCACTCAGTGGCTTTAGATCCTGTGATGGGATTAGAGGGGAGAAGTGTCTGACAGGAGGAGATAGGACTCAATACCTGTCCAGGAACAACGCCTCGACCACACAGGGAAGTCTGAACCCAAAACAGGCTAGAAGTCAATCACATTGATTGACACCGAAGTGAACTACAACTGAGGCGAATCATTCATCTCCTCTGGGTAAAAGCTGCCTGGCTTCTCGGTAAAAGCGTGGGTTTGACTCTTGTGCACATGCTTGTTTCCATTTAGTTTGTATGCTGTAGCCAGTAACAAGATGACAAAAGTATCACCATATCCAATTTATATTAAAAGCATCTCTAATCAAAGCAGAATCAGTCTTCTTCCTGTGTGTATCTACAGAGATAATTTAAACCTGTTTGACAACTCAGCACCCACAAGCCCTGTTTTCACACTGATTACACATTACACAACCATACCTTGGGGGATAATGTTCATCATACCTATTAATTAATTCAACACATTAATATAGTTCCCCATTAGAGGTGAAGTGCATACAAACAACCTTCTCTCATCCACTCGAGAATTATTCTTGACACCTGCAACAAGAGAGCAGCCTTTGTTGCGAGTAGAGGGGATTTGGTTTTCTTATAATGTGCTGCCACCCTCTGGTTGCTAGTGGTAAGTACAATACCAAGCATGAGACGGTGTAACACCTCTCATGTTGTTGCACAATGCATTTTACTGATGCTATTAGATGAATGACATAATGAATTCTTGAAATGTTTTCATCACTTGACCCAAATTGGGAAAAGTTAGTCTCACCTCGGGGAAACAGGCTTATTAAAACATGCTGGTACTATTGTGAGCTCTTCTGATGTAACAGTCAATAAAGTCTGCACAGCTGCACGTTCACAGAGAGTGTCTACGCCTCAAATCTGATCCAGATTTCAGCTGCGCACGTAAAAATCAAAGACACATCAAGTGACAGATTCATTTGTATTTCAAGAATTTTGGAAGAACAGCATGCGCAAAACAAACAAGACGTGAGAAATACAATAACAATAATTAAACATGCAACATACTGATCAAACTCAAGGTTGGGCCAGCCAACAAAAGTCACAAAAAAAAACAAGACAGACATGAATTGAACTAAAAAGAGAAACAAAAAGCAACAGAGGATGAAGTGAAGCAGATGGGCTGTTGTTACAGTACAGAACCAGCAGATGGAGGCATACAGTGTGAGATTGAGAACACAAAACATGAACACAGAACACAGAGATGAAATGAACAACGGGCAACTAACCCACCGCTTTGCATATAGCACAGAAAACTCCATACAGTGTCATTGTTTGATCACCATTGCTTAGATTTGACTTTATTTCACCTCCCAAAAGCACCAACAGACAATAGCCAGATTTGAACATTGATGTTGTCTATATTAGTAACTATTTAGCACAGTTGTTGTTGGTGTAAATCAGGCTGGTGAAGACACCCTGTTAGTCAGGTGGGATGGTATGAGACAGGATGCATGACAGACATACGTGTGTCTGTCCACACAGGAGGGTGGGTCCATACTCATTCCTAATTACCTATCTCCTGTAGTGTGGAATCTGTACAGGTGAGTCCAAAAGGCACATGGAGAGCAGAGGGGGAACTCGTATGTAGTGGTAGCATCTGCAGTTAGTTTCATTTTATTGCCAAATGAGTTTAGCTTGTGCTTGCGTAGGGAAACTAGTTCTCAGAATCCGCCTCATAACACTGGTAGCCACTCCACAAATGTGTTTTCAAACCCTGCTTTCAAAATCCATAATTTGCTCTTTTATTTCATTTAAATAAAATATCACTTCAGGCCCCAAAGCATCACAATATGTCAGGGGAGGGTCATGTCAAAAGAAGCAACCTACAAAGATTTCAAACCAGTGGGATGACAAAGACACATTTAAGGAGAACATAATAACATGAGGCAAGGTAAAAAACACATGACTAGTTGTAGTAAACTATAAATATACAGTACTTTTTTTTTTCCTTTCTGTGTTAACGTGTTGCAAAAACATAACAGCAACCTTTCAATACTGCATGAAACAGAGATGATGATTCAATACATATTCAATATTGGATAGATCAGTGTTAAACCGCCCATCCTGGTCTCTGCCAGGGAACAATAATGACTTTCCCTCATTAACACAACAGTTCATCCACATGACCTATGAAACCTTCATTTTATTGATCTGACCGTTAGGAATCTCACTTTGAAAGACCTGAGCTGCATACAGTGCATCAAATTACAACCCAAATACTGAGTACATACAGTATACTCTAATTGTCAAGTAAATAATTCTCACATATATAACACTTTTCCATTCGCTCTTGTTTACATTTGTGCCTGCATCTGTAACAACTGCCCCTTGTCATGTTTGAAAATTACAGTAATATCATTTCAAGGCCATTGGTTCCCTTTGTGTCTACTCCTCCTGTAGCTACTGAACATGAATAAAGCTTGAACGCAGGATGTCAAACAAACAAATATGTAAGTCAAGGGGGCAAAGATATCAACTCAGACTAACTCTGTGCTACTGCAATGGTTAAGGAACAAATAGGTAGTGCTTATTAGTATTACAGTCTCTATGGTACACCCCTTTGTGCCTACTGTCTGAACTGGCTGGCTGGCTGGCTGTGAACTATGACCTTACTGTAGGCTTGTACAGTAGATTGTGTCAGGTGAACTGGATCACAGTGTCAAGGCATAGCATGGCTCATCATGGCAGAAAAAAAAGTAGCACCTGATGATGATAAAGAGAGAAACGTATCTGTTTGGTAATGTAAGAAAGAAAACTATTGATGAGAACATTTTTTTACATCAGGTGTGAATACTGCAAAAAAGCCTCAAAAAACGACTTGTCTCTTAGTAGTTATTTCCGTTTAGAATTAGTGTAGTGAAGGCAGCATGAGAATGAAACCAGTGGTAGTTATTACACACACACCCAAGTCCAAATGACACTGTTATCAAAAGAAAGCAAATGCAGCAAAAAAAAACCCTCAAATAATAAAACAAAACTCCAAAATGTGGATCCGTAGTGGCCAGGATTTGGCAGAGATTTTGCCCTGGTCCACGCTGGAGGGCAGAGACAGAAGCAGGGCCGGGACAGTGAGCTCAGACAGCTCATGTCATATCTCATCTCATCTCAGAGGTCCAGCAAACACTCTTCATATTGTTCTTCGTGTCATAAGACTTGTCTCTGAGTTGTAATAGTTGATCAGATACTGTATTCTCTCTCTCTGAATAGTCCAGAAGCTATACCAAAAGAAAATCTCAGTCCCATGATACCGTTCCATTAACGCTGCAGTCATGGAATACTGTATCAACCAACCTGTCATGTTCACTCAGTTTTATATAAGGTTAACCACTTCAGTTAGAAATCTCCACCTCTTCATTTCAGTTTAGCAGGACTGTTTCTCTCCTGTACACGCTCAGGGACTTCCATGGGAAGCATCGTTAGGTTAGGCGAAGCAGGCAGGCGGGGTCAGTGGCATGATTGGTGGCTGGGGGGGGTTTAAGGGCTGGAGGCTGGAGGCTGGAGGCTTCAGCTGTGGTAACTGGGCACAGCTGCCTGTTTCTGGGAGAGCCGCAACAGCTCCTCCCTGATGGCCTTGATCAGGGAGGCAGAGGAGTGGGTGGGAGGGGAGGTATCCAGGGGCTCCGGGGCCGACGGGTAGCCCAGCCCGGGGGTGTCTAGGTGGGCAGGGGGCGCCGAGGGCTCCCTGATACCACTCCTGGGCATCTGGAAGATAGAGGACGAGTAGTCAGGATAGTCCAGGAACTGAGGCCAGGCAGGGTGGGAAGACACAGAAGGAGAAGAAAAGAGGGAGAGAAGGAAGAAAAAAGTTTAAGGGAAAGGAAAACAGATTGTAAGTGGCAAGTGATACAACTAGAAAGTGAGAAAGAACTAGAAAAGATTATCAGAGCAGCACGACAGTTAGAAAACTAAACATGCAAAGAATGGAGAGAACTTGAGAGGTGAAATGGGTCAAAGGATCTATAAATTTCACCAAGTTTACACAGATAGGAATCATTTCTAAGACCTTAGTCTCAACAAATATACAGCTCTGATTCAGGAGCTGGACTCACTGCGTCTCGGTCAGGTCCCACCCTGGAGAAGTTGTCGTCATGGTAGTGGTTCCAACCGACTCCTCCGTTCTGGCCTGGGGACGGCCTGCTCCCTGCTGGGTAACCATTGATCCGGCTGGACAAGCCCACCTGTGTTAGATGATGGAGCTGGGCACCTGCACATACAAGAACGCATGTACACACACACACACACACACACACACACACACAAATACATCACATCAGAGCGACCTGACACTCAATCCTCAGCAGGCCCCCTAATATACTTTGATGCAATCTCTACAGTCTGAAATGCACTCTCTGTCTCTCCTGCGCTGCGCTCCATATGGTAAATGCCAAAATCCATTTCTATTAGTGTAAGTCACATGACAGCAGCAGCAGCCTCACGCCAGCTCCTTTAATAATTCAACAGAGAGACAAGGCTCTTTCAGTTTGACAGGTTTATGGGGTGGAGGTGAGCGCTCTGGGTTAAGACACTCTCTGTATCCACAGAGAAATGCTCTGTATACAGATAATTACTAAGTTGGTTACTTAATTTGATTACTGAATTTGAAGTGGCAATACTCAAGATTCTTGTTTTTTTTATTTTGGCCACATTTTTCATGCTAAGTGGTCATTGCTGTGGCGTTTTGCACTGCACTTCCCAGAGATCACTTCACAATCAAACAGTGTCACCAGTACTGTAATGAGTTTGAGTTTGTGTAGCTTTTATTTGTCTGTTCAGCCATAGTGGCTATCACTGGTCATACTACCAAGTTCTTCTTCTGTTTATTCCAAATAAACCTCTGTTGCTGCTGCTGAAAATATTAAATGAATCCCTCCATGTGCACCAGAGGAACAGAACTGGGCATAGGCTGAATCACTGTTATGTTATATCAATCATAAATAGAAGAGCAGAGTACAAATGCAGACATTTATTTATATGAAAATGCTGCTATTACGTTAAATGAGACTGTTGGAGGTGGAAGTATGAATAAGATGTATGCAGACCATGGGCAACAGTGTGAATATAACAGTATTGGTAGGTGTGAAAACCAATCCACGTCTGTCTATGTATCTGTATATGTGTGTGTGTGTGTGTGCTTTGCTGCGCAGTTTGGTACTGTACCTGTAGTTCCCCCTACTGGTCGCGGTCTGGCAGATGAGGGCAGCTCGTCGGTGTAGAGGCCCCTGCTGGAGTACAGGCTGTCCGGTTGGAGCTGCTCCCCAGGCCCTGCTGGCTCTCCTGGCGGCAGGTAGCTAGAGCCATGGCCTTGTCTGGAACACACAGGACAATTCATTTCTGCCCCCAGTTGTACTTAGCTGTGATTTAATCAACACAACTCCTAGGACCTGAGAAATTCAAAGGAATTGATACAGTACACGGATACAGTACACCTACCATATTGCATGTGTGTGAGTGATTATGTGTAGTTCTGAATTTGCATGTTGTCCTGAATATGCCGATATATATATCTATATATGCCGATACATAATATGCTGAATATTCTTGTATGTATTTGTGTGTGTGTGTGTGTGTGTGTGTGTGTTACTGTGCGCAATATTGCCAGCAACGGGGTCGTTGGTCACTGGGTCACTACAGGACCTTGTAGGTGGTCCAAGATAATAAATGAATGATGACTTGAAATTGGTCCCATTCAGTGACAATTCTATTATGATTCTATCTACCTGATTCTATCATATTATTATGCAGATTATGTTTTGAATTTATGTTAGTGTAATCATTATGGAACAGTGATAACTATCAAATTGCAAGTTTCTCTTCATCCGTTCTCATCAGCTGTATAGTGGGTGGAATACATTTTCATGATACATTTTTTTTACTGTTTACTGTTTTCACAAGCGAGTACAAAAATCTAGCTGGCTATCCACAGCTGATGATGATGATGATGTTGGTGACAAACGTTATTATATCAGTCAAGTTTCTTTTGGTTGCTTGGCTCCCTATGAATGGACTTCCAGAAGCAAGTTGGTCAAGTTTCTGGCAGCGTGTGTGCACAGGCTTGTGTGTGTGTGAGCGTGTGTGAGTGCATGCATTTATTCAGCGTGTGTGTTTGTACCTGCGCTCTTAAACCAAACCAATAATAGGAAGAGCTAAAGCCGTTGCCACCCAGTTAAAAGACCACTGCTTGGACCTGATCCATTAAACCGATAAAAAAAAGATGATTCTCCTTTCATTATTCATGACGCCCACTGGATGGAGCTAAAGGAAAACATTCCCCCCAGTGCAGCGGTGGGAATCACGCTGTACTGATCAATATAAAGAAATGAGTGGCAAATGGATGTAGTATTTATTCATTTATACATGAATACTCAATTCTCATTGGCTGGTCTGCTCACCTCGGTATGAGGCCTTGGACTGAAGGAGGGGACAAGCCCAGCTCATTATACCTCTGCAGGGAGAGACAGAGAAATACAGGGTCAGGAAAGCTGTAAGTAAGGTGAAGTAAAAATAATGACAAAGCCTAAACTACAGGAGACTCTGTACTTGCAGTCCTATGGTGTAATCAATTTATAAAACATTCAAAACAATATGACACAGTTTACATACTGTATTGAGATATAGCAGATACAAAAATGCAATAATGCAAATAGAGCTTCGGTATTTCTCATGATTTACAAAGCAGTACTGTACCTCTTGCTATGCATATTTGGGCGGTGTTGTTTTTACCCGCTTTTGGGCATTTTGGTTTTGTTGGATATCCTGCCTTTTTTTTTTTTTTACAGTTGACCTTTCATAGCATATTAAAGCACTGAACCTGCAAAAGCGGAACCTGCAAATGGATTTTATGGCTCCACTGTTCACCGTTAAGTCTCTCTCTCTCTTTCACCTGGGGTAAACACAGCTGTAAAATGCATGAGTATGCATTTTAAGAGTATAAGGGTGTAAGGGTGGGTTTCAAATAATGAATACGACTGATATGGACAGTCATTTCATTTAGAATTTGAAACATCTGAATATAACTCTAATATATATATAAAATATTTAAATGCCAATAGTATAGATATGTGGTGTAGGTTTTCCTCACGTCCTACAATGCGCCTGAAAAATATCTCAAAGTATAAAATAACATAATTTCTATTTTCTGTTTAGAGTGTGGAACGCATTGTTGCATCTGGAAAGTACTGAAAAAAAAGAGCCATAATGCTGGCTCCATAAACTCATGTCAAACACAAGTCATCTGATTGAAATTAATCTAATCTGAGGAACAAATAAAGCAAAAAAAAAAAATAGACCTGCACTGCTAATGTAACTGCTATCTCCTAACATTTCACATTTCATTTTAGCTCAGCTGGAGAGTTCATACCCTTCAAAATTAATTTTAAATCAGAGAATGTTCTATAGATGTTTTGTCTCTTGGCAATTCTAGTTATAACAAGTATGACATATTGTGTATGCAGTCCTGCAATCCGAGCATTTGGTGTAACAAACTGTGGCACTGGATTATTGGTCTTTGCACAGTGGTAGTTTATACAGACCCCTTCCCTTGAATAAATGTCAAGTAGAAAAAAAAATAAAGCTGCACTATTGGGCTCATTATTCCAGCAGCCTGCTACAGCAGAGCACTTCTATGACCCTACCTCTCTTTGAAACCAGCCTTACATAGACAGGAGGTAATGCAAATCAAGCATATGCAGGGTATATTACTCTAGAGTCTTAAGACGCTTTGGAGAGCTGACCGGGGTTGTGAGGTCACAGCGGCACGGGGGGCAACAGATGGAGGAATCCTTAACTGATTAGTTTCCTAAGAGGACATGATTAGACCTGAACCTAGAGGTTTCATGTTGAGAAAGAGCAGAGAAAACCTGGAGAAAGGGAGGAGATAGTGAATACTAAGGACTACTTTACACCTGTCCATATATTGTTTTGGCTATTATAAAGATGAAAAAAGAGAGGCTCCATTTCTCTAGGTCTTTCCCCTGATTAGAGAGACGGACAGACCTGACTGGACACAGCTTAGAAGAACTCAATCCGGCAAAAGCTTAGAGCTTATGGAGAACCCTTTGTTATCAACTGACAATCTTCTACAGCCCAATATGAAAGCAATCTGATTTGATATAATCACTCAATTGGACCTTATAGAGGCAGTCTGGGGGTTGGCTACTCATGCCAGGGAAAGGGCCGAGAGCCGGGTAGGAGGGACCCCAGGGTCTGGGTCCGCGGGCCGGGGGGCTGGAGGCTGGGGGGTTGGTGTTGACCCCCGGGAGAGTGATCCCTGCTGTGCTGCCCTGGGAGGTGGGAGACACCAGGGCGAAGGCATCGTCCAGCAGGGAGTGCATCTGCTGCCGCGCCTCCTCGATGGAGGGCTGGGGGGGCATGTACGGGGGCGGGGGAGGGGCGTGGCTCGGAGGAGAGGACGCGGGACCCAGGAAGACGTCATCGGTAGGGGAGGGGCTCCTGGGGGGGGATCCTGGGCCTTGGTCAGGGTCCGACTGGAGCAGCACAACAAGAAGGGGTGGGGCGGTGGGAGGGGAGGGATAGGAGGAATCATCAGCTCAGTTGATAATCATTAGAATCTTACTTCAGATTATTTCTGAATTCAAATTATTTCATTATCATTATTGGTGTAAGGAGAAAAAAAACCTCTAGATCTGCTTTATGTCAGAGCACTGTTTAATACAAGAGATTCTAATCTTTTTCATGACCCAGAACAGGTATGCATTAGGCCCCAAAGACTGACTTTTAGTGAATGAAATAAAATAACAAAATTAAAATTGAAATTGATGTCTCTTTCATCTTACTCAGGACTCCCTAGGACCCTTTCAAAGACTCCTACAGGACCATGGACCCAATTTTGCGAAGCACTGGATAAATATAAGCCAAATCTGTTTCTGGATCATGTCATTAGTCTCCATTATGTTATTGCAATAACTTTAAAGTGACTGAATCTGTCCACTGGTGGGTCCCATGGAAGTTTTTGGGCATAGTGACAAAAAGCTAGAGGGAGAGAGGTTATGTGTAAGTAAATCCCACGATACTCCTGCACTACCCACCACGTAGGCCACGTTGCTGACCCCAGGGCACTTCCTGTACGTGGCTTCACTGTCATTAGAGATGAGATGGTCTTTGTCTGCGTCCGTCATGCTGCCGTTCAGCAGGTCCTTCTTCCTCTGCTTGGGGGAGCGCTTCCCTCGACCGCTGAGACACAAACAGAGAAATGTCCTCCACATTGGTAATTTGATCAGAGTATTTCTGTTTAGCTTTCTTTAACACACACACACACACACACACACAGAACAATCTAGTCAGGCCTACTGTGCAGCAATACACACCAGTACCAATTTAATTTTCATACAAAATGAAATTAGATTATGGCAGCTTGTTCCAACACCAGAAAAGTGGGCTGATATTTGAGCTAACATACACTTATTATAAGATCAAATACTGACCAGTTCCCCAAGAGCAAACAAATGCACAGTGTTCTAAAAAGCAGGTTCATCTTCCAGGCTTATCATTCAATAGAGAATCTTACTCAGGCTGTGTAAAAATGCCTGTCAACCTGATTACGGACCAACCTCATATTATTCAGCATTGTGAAAAATCAATCTAGAGTTCCACTGCCAAAATGTGTCATATCAGTGTAGGGTGCCTTCATATTATTTCTACTAAAGTGCAGCAAGTCTGAAAAAATACACTGAGACCTTCTGAGCGTTAAAATCCAAACAAATTGGTTTAGATATATCTGTGAACACATTTCTGCATTATTCAAGATCCAGAGACAGCGAGAATAAAAACTCAGTCATCAGCACAACTAGTTTTGCTATAAACAACAACAGCAGTTATGAATCTTTACAAAACAAATGCTTTTTTGCATCCACCACTTCCTCTGATATTCCAGGGTGAAACTGCCTTAGAGTGCCGATTAAGGATCAACTTTCCCACCCCAAAACCAAACCAGAAGGTGGTAAATTGTAACAATGACCCAAAATCACACTCTGGATATCCGTTCCGATATGAGCCCCCTATTTGAGCTCTCACCTTTTCTTGGGTTCCATGAAGATGGAGGGCATGTGGACGTCTGGGTCCAGGATCTTATCGATCTGCATCCGTGCCTTTTGGTAGATGCGATCCTGGTCCTTGGTGTCTCCGAAGCCGTTGGCCACGTCGTCCATGGCGGGGAAGTCGTAGTGGCCCTTTCTCTTGGCACGCAGACGGATCTTGTTACGGTGGTGCTCAATCTCCGACTTGTGCCTCAATGCCACCTGGATCTGAGGAGAAAACACAGAACTAGGGTGAGACCTGCCTCATCAGACAGTAGTCTCAATAGCACTGTCTATGCCCAGATAGGATCTGCTGTAGATGCTGGAGTTTCAACAAGCAAGATAAGAATATCGCATTTATGCTTTTGTGATTTATACATTGTACTGCTGGTGAAGAGTTACAAGACATACAGCAGCATCTGAGAATAACATTATGCCCATATTATGTCTTACACTACAAAGAAATTTGAAAAATTCAGTCAATGGGGTAGGAAAATTCCACTTATTTCCAATGCAGTTTCACTTGTTTCAACCAAGTGTCAATATCTTGAAACAATGCATAATAAGGCACAATATTCCACTAATATCAATAAAATGTCACTTGATTCAAGAAAATTCTTGAACCAAGATAAGTTGCATTGAAAACAAATTAAGTTATCTCACCCCATTAGCAGATTGTGAGGATTTTAGGACTTAGATTCATTGATTTGCTAATATGAATAGTTTTTGCCATAGAGGAGAGCAAGAAAGGCAAACCTCTTTGTTGATTTGGTTGTTGTCAGGCAGTTTGCCGTTGATGGTGGGGCTGTGCAGCGGTGGGATGGGCATGGGCTGCATGGCGATAAGCTGGATCTTGTTGGGGAGTCTCCTGCTTGCGTCTGTGGCGCGAGACATCCGGTCCACATGCTCAAAGATAGAGGCTGAGGACAGCTGCTCATCTGGACCGTTCATAGGTGGAGGACCTGAGGAAGAGAGCAGGACAGGAGTCAGGAATACAACAGGGGCCATAACACAAACTAGCCAATGCGAGTCTAAATGCTAATGTTGACATATACACCAGGGGGCAGAGCCTTTAGAAGGACTTTTTAGAACTACTGTGTAACAATCTGTATGACACATTAATCGCTTCGCTTGATTGAAATGATTATACTTTATATATGACTTAACAAAGGTTTTGAGCAAATGTTTTTGGCATGGGAAGCAATAACATCAAATGAACGCTGATGTCTATTTTCCAAAAGCTGAACTTAATTTCAAACAATGGCGTTGCCTTTGTTTGTGAGGTTGATTGTTTCCTCACTGTGATTGACAGCTCAGCAGACAGTGATGGATGGTGAGAACAAGCAGCGCACAAAGCTACCACAGAAACACACAGACAACACACAGACACACAGCTGCTGGAGGTGAAGCCTGAGCTCTATGGGGACACAGACTGAAAGAGGACAAACTCTTACCAATTCTATTCTTGCCTGCAAACCGCAATAGAAAGGAAAGAGAGTTTTACTGAGGTGAAGGGGATCAAATAAAAACAAACTGTTGAGAGAACGAATGAATCTAAGTGGGTTATCTTGACCATAAAACTGAAAGGAAGCACCCTCTTTGTTAGGAGCAGGGACTGAGTCATCAGAAAGGAAATGAATAAAAGTTTAGCACATTGAGTTCTGTCCTACGCTATTAGTGCTGTGTACATTACTAGAGACGAACAGTAAAAACAATGGAGGGGGAGAGAGACAGACAGAGAGAGAGAGAGAGAGAGAGAGAGAGAAAGAGAGAGAGAGAGAGAGAGAGAGAGAGAGAGAGAAAACAGAGAGCGGAAAACACAAGTGACTCATGTAGGAGGATAAAATTCCACGGCTGATAAAAGTTTCTCTTCTGGTCTTGTTAAGTTCATTAGTCTGAGGAGGAAATGGAAAAAACTGCCTTTGGTTGTGTTTGAAATGCTGTCAAGCAGCACAGAAATGAGCAAAAACACTCTTTAGTATATACTGTGAGCAGAGAGAAAGACGGTACATTGCATAATGCTGTGCGTGTCTCATATACAATCCACTGTACTTATAAACATTGTTGGAGTGTGGTGCGTAAACAGTGTCGTCAGCGGACAAGCAGAGATTTATCAAGAACACAGACAGAATAAAGATGAGCTCAGATAAAATAGGCCTTGTATGGAGAGTGCGTATCGCCTATCTCCTTGGAAAGCAGGCCACAGCAGAGCTACAGCCGCAGAATTCAGAAGGGAAGGGACGAGAGTTCAGTGCAGACGCCATTCCTCTGTGGGTGAGTCAGGTTGTAGTCTGTGTGCCTGGCTGCCTCTGGCTCAGTCTCAGTCTGTACACACACGGCACGTAGGCTCAGAGTGGCACTGCAGGCTTGAATCTATCAACAAGCTGTCAGATGGAGTAACTACAGCTATTCTTTCTCTTATTCCTTCCTCTCTCCGCCCTCTGGCCTCTCTCTTTGTCCAGTGCACAGCGTTTCTGCCAGTCGTTTCTTCTGCCTTTCTCTGTTCCTCTCTGCAGTCTTGCTTTGCCACTGCTTGGGTCAACTCTTTCTCTATGCTCTTTCTCTGCTCCTGCTGTCATCCCTTTGCTGCCGCGATGCTGTCATCGCTTTCTGTCATTTTCCATCACTTCCCAGCTTCCCCTGCCCTCCGTCTGGCTCTCTTGTCCGTCATTCCATGCCTGCGTGAGTTGCTCTCTCTTTCTTTCTTTACCCCCCCCCCCCCACACACACACACACACACACCCGCTCTCTGTGTTTGGAGGGGTGATGTGAGCGTTGCCAAGGCCACTTGCCATTTAAAACATTGATGGGGATCTTGCGGGCCTGCTTGCTGTCGCTGGGCGTGGCGTGGGCTCTCAGGTTGTCCTCCGTCGATTCCCGCTCGCTGGAACGGTCGCTCACCACTGAGTCACCGTCTGACGGGGAGATCCTGCCCAGAAAACACACACTTACATGAATAATAGAAACCCAAGAACACACTAACACACTAAAATGCAATGCATAATCAAAATGGAGCTCCTTTACAGAAGGGTTACATCTGGAAGGATTTCTCCTTAGAAATGATCACTTGTGATTTGAAGCTAATAGTGACAAATGCCGAAAAATATTTCCATTGATAGAATGATTAAATTCCTAATGAAATTGTACAAGGCCAGCTGTCAAGAGAGGAAAAATAAGCCAATATCAAAGCCTCATTCCAATAATGACTTGTGTAATGGGCTATATTAGTGACAGCAGTTCATCAATGCATTAAGCACTAACTGCCGTACTAACATTTCAGTGTCATCTATTCTCTATTAGCTAGAGCAATTAGTGAAGAGGGAGGTGTTAGTAATGGTGCATATATTGTTCTCTGAAATACTTCTGTCAAAATTACAGATTGGAAATGCCTCTATGATTTAAGCCTGGCTGTGATGCCAGTAATTCTCTTATACTGTAGATAGTAAATATGTGATTGTCTTTTCTATTACATTGTGACACTGTCTATCCATATACACCAATTTGAAATGTTTAAAGTTAGGTTTAGGGCACAAGTGAGATAGAACTTAACTCTTAACTGAGTAAACTTAATGTTCAGCCTACTCTTACATACATGGATTTTGAACAATAGATGAAAAAACATGTAATAACTGAGTATTAACAATAACCACATATCATTGATGTCGGCTTTCTGTGATACAATACAAGACCAAAGCAGCAGTGGTCCTGATATCATGCTGTATGTGGCACTAGATAGAAGGAAAAGCCCTCACCGCCTAGTGCATCAATAATTGATCTGAGGCTCTGTCAAGAGCTTTTGTCTGACTGACTGACTGTCCCTACTGAGGTAACTCAAAAAACAGAGCAATGAAGTAAAATATAAAATATTTAAATCAATATGTAAAAATCTATATCTAGGACAGGATTAAAAAGAATTAAGCACATCTACAAGTCTTGACCGGGTGCTGGATATAAAGTAGGAGAAAAAAAATCACACATGTATGAATGTAAATGTTTCATATTCCATGCATGGTCTTCGACTGGCATGATACATTGTATTTTGTTGCCTGAAGCCCATAATTGGTTGAAACACCGCATAAAAATGGAGCATTACTGCAGTGTCTGTGTACGTTTTCTCTTTTCTATATTATGCAATACCTACTGGCATAACCTAGGAACACCCTAATGGAATTTAATGCTTTCATTTTTTCATGTATTTATTTGGATACTCCATCAACTGTTGCCCAGGCTGAAGTTTGTCCTCCTGGGCTGCACTACCAGCAGCACTGACCTTCCTCGTCTTCGACCGCTGCGGGACACCTTGGTGGAGGAGATGGAGGTCTTGGACTTGGGGGTGAGGATCTCCCCATTCTCAGAGGGACTGAGCCCGTCTTTAATGGCGATGGAGAGGGGTCCGGGGCCGGGCCCAGGCGGGGCAGACTCCTGGATCACCATGACGTCATCCTTACTGTGCTGGCCCAGGTGCAGCTTGGCAAAGTCAAAGCCCTTCACACTGGGAGCCTGCAGCTGAGGGGAGAGGTAGAACAGAACAGGAAAAAAGGAGAGGGGAGGAGGGGGGGAAGAGAGGAGGAATAAAGAGTTGTAAGACATGGAAAAGGAAGGTAGATAGATGTATCACAGTTAGAAATAACAGCGGTGAGAGAGGGAGCGAGAAGAACAGCAGGAAATATTATTTACTTAATGGTGAAAGTCTGGACTAGATTCGGGGGGTCAAATGTGCAGCAAACACAAGTTCAGACAGAGACAAGCCAAGACAGTTGCACTGCAATTCCCCAAAGACCAAGAGAGGTGAGAGGGTGAAGCGACAGATAGATAGATAGATAGACGGGTAGAGCATAAGTAACTAGGCTACGCTGAATGACTGATGGATGGATGGTCAGCAGGGAGACTCAGACAGACAAGCATTAATGAATAAAGAGAGAGAAAGAGAGAGAATGTGAGAAAGAGTGAGAGAGAGAGACAGAGAAAGAGAGAGAGAGAGAGGGAAGGGGGGAAACATTGAGCTGTCTGCTGTCCTTTGAGGAGGTGGGGGATGGAGGCTGGGGGGAGGAAGCAGTGAGAGCACTTGAGTGCGAAGCCTCAGGGACTTTCCAACAGCACAGGAGTAAACAGAGAATGTCAGATCTGAGCGTGTGTGTCCTTGCTGCAGTTAGCATAACTCTGGTCCTCTGATACTGAAATGTGGTATCAAGAGAAGATGCTAAACAAAAAGATGACATTTTCTGTTAATTAATTGAATTATATGTACACTCACTTTGAATATACTGCACTTTTGATACTGGTGCAAGACACATGGCTTATGAGAGGCTTGTCGGTATAAAACGCTAATCCAGTGTGAGGCTTGTCAGTATAAAACTGCTGATCCAGTGTGTGTGTGTGTGTGTGTGTGTGTGCTGCTCTGGTCTCACTATCCGCAGCATATAAACAATAAACAAGGACCAGCCTTTGAAAGGGAAAGCAATGCAAATTGCTCCTGCAGGGATGCTAAGGCTGGTTTCATTATAATTAACACAGCAAACACACATCTAGTGCTATCTCGCACACGTTCTATTCACTAATTACTACTTTAGCCTGGTCAAATGGTGGACTGGGGAATCACTCACACACCAGCAGATGATACAGGCCAACTGATGTCAGTAAATCTATGACTTTACATCACAGTGATTGTTATATCTAGTTGAGGATCTATAGGCTATAATCACATCCAAAAATAATGCTGCACAGGATGATGGCCATTTAAGTGCACAGTAAATCCACCCCATGTCTATTATAATACGATGTGGTGGATTTTCTGTCTGGTCATCATAATCTGTGTCCTAAATGTCCACTAATGCTAACAAACACTGGTCTCTATGGCTACTGTACATTATACCTCCGCCTTGGCTTTCCGCCCTTTTGATATTGCTTTCTTTTTCTCTTCTTCCTTCTTTGCCTCCTCTCTTTTCTTCAGCATTACCCTCTTCTCCTGTCCTGTGTTCTTCTCTGCTTGCTTTCCTTTCCTTTTCATTTTCTCCTTTTCTTCATCCTCTTCCTCCTCCTCCTCCTCCTCCTCATCCTCTTCTTCTTCTTCTTCTTCTTCTTCTTCTTCTTCTTCTTCTTCCTCCTCCTCCTCCTCCTCTTCTTCCTCCTCAGTGCTCATACTCTGTTTGCCCTTGGCAACTATTGGTCTCTGAGTGGAAGCAGTCGTGGATAGGAGGAACATTTTAAACTGATGAATTAAATTTGCACAATGCTAATGTCTCTTTATACTACAGTTCTCCTAAAAACTCACAAAAACTGGACTACTAACTTGAATTCCACTCAACAAAGTGCTTTACATGATTATATTTGAATAATTTCTATTGAACAACTACTCTTCAGACTACACACACACAACCTAAGTCTACAAACCACCAGCCACTGCTCTGTACCTTCCCCCCTTTAACCTCTTCTTCTTCCTCTTCTTCTTCCTCATACTCCTCCTCTTCCTCCTCATACTCCTCCTCTTCCTCCTCACTAAACTCTATAACCTTCTTAGTTGGAGGGAGTGTCTGGGGAAGAGGGGTCCTTGACTCTCTGAATGAGGTAGCAGACTGTGTTGAGACGGAGAGAGGAGTGGTGTTAAGTGACAGATGATTGTGTTAAGTAGAGAGGGCAGGCTAAATGCTAGATGCCTCTGCACATTAGAGCTTAGATTCATTGCATCAGCCCAGTGTGGGGGGTTTAGTTCACAGCTCCGCTCAACCAAAAAAGAAGGTGGAGGGCAATGTAAGCCAGACAAACATATGGATCAAACAGGATAAGATATGGAAAGCTGGAATGATACACGACACCCACAAATAGCCAAGTTGTTATTCAGCCTATAAAGCAATCAATACAGTTCTGAGTGGATCCAAGTGATATTTCTGTGTTAGCTAGATTTAGCGATGAAAGAGTTACTGGTGATCTGGCTGTGAAGTGCTACAGTGGGAGCAGCCGAGAGACAAGAACACTGCTGGTGTGTGTTAGTGAGACAGAGAGTCAATTACTGCTGTACCACAGAGAGCGCAAAGCTCTCTGGTATTAGTGCTGGTCAGTGCAGCAAGGTAGAGATGCCCCACTCCACTGCATTCACCCTATCACGACTCAGCACATCTCTCTTTAACGGGATACCAGTGTGTCCTTTACATTCATTTAGCTGTGGTGCCCACCATAGTTGCCCCCACAGCTAGAAACATAAAAAGACAATGAACATTCACCATATGTAAATATCCAAATAAGAGCAATTCATAAACTGCAACACATATTGGAACTGATCCTGGAATGGGTCCAGGTGCAAACCAAAATTATGTCCCCACCCCTAATATCGACAAAGAATCCTACAAACACACTTAAAATCTTGGGCTTGTTTGTTAGTATTGTTTGCTAATTTCGATAATAAATGAGCACTACTAGCTGCAGTATGTGCCAAGTGCATGGGTCACTGGTAAACAGCAGAACATAACTCAATGTCTCATAAGTCATTGTAAAGTGATTACATGTGCTCGACCTTTAATTCTCTAATAAACAAGCTGCTGTGTCTCTAGTGCATTGATGATCTTTTCAGCAACACTGTATAGCAAGACTGTATAGAATGTCCTTCCATTGTTGATCAAACATGTTACATTGATCAGGATTTCTGAGGTGCCTCATTGACAAAACAGAGCAAAATTAACACTTTAGCCAAGTGTCATTCCAGGGTGAAAAAGGAATATGTGCTTAAAAAGTGAGAGGCGATAACAGAGAAAGACGGGGAACAGCCTCAGCAGAGCCAAACGGCAGATGAATCTCTGCTCCGAGGGGCGGTAGAAAGAAAGGAGAAATAGCTGCCAAAACAAATTGAAAACACAATGCGGTAGGCAGGGAGAGAAGTGTGAAAAGGATTGTAAGTGATATAGTGGGTGTTGAGGCAATACTGTATTCCTGACAGACGGAGGGATGGCTGTTGCGCAAGGTTGTTAGTGTTTAAAGCGTATGAGTACACAGACAACACAGACAATAGTTGTAAAAAGATCAAAGCATGAGACATGAAATCAGCTGGTTAAAAGGGTCTAAATAAAATAAAAGACATCGCAACATCATAGGTTCAAATCCAGCTCATGTCCTTTAACAACATTCTCCATTGCGATCATTAAAGTTTCTCCAATCTAATCTAAAAGAAAGGACGATTAAGAATAAGCATAGATTCTGTAGAGTCCCACAACACATTCATGGCAATGACATATACACCTAATTAATTAACAGTTTATTTGAATGTGATCTCAGCTCTCTGGCTTTCTTGATAGCTTATAACATATTACATACTTACATATAAGCACTGCTTATATGCAAGTCATGAAATATTCATAATTGAGGTCCAATTATAACAATGATAGACTTTTACTTTTATTAAGTAGACATTGCTCAATAAAGATCAAACATGATTTAAATGATTTTCTGTACACTGTGATGAGGACTGATAGCACACAGGTGAGATGTTGGCAAGACTGATCTCTCCCTAATACAGGCGTGTTGGACTGGAATAACATGGATTTTTAACTGTTCCAAAATAGACTAGTCAGTGAATAAGTTTTGTCACAAAGAAGAATTGCCTTGGTACAAATACGAGAGCTGAACAATGAGCAGCTTAATGAACAAAAGGGGGGATTGAGGCAGAAATGGCTTTGAAACACTGATACAATGGAGGCTTGGTCGGACACTGGCCAGCCCTGATTGTCTGTCCTCTCTGTCCCCTCCCTACCTTCTGTCTCTGCTGAATGGAGGTCATGGCGTCCGGCTGGAACTCCAGCTTGTCTGTCCGACACAGCTTCCAGTAGAGGATGGAGATGATGACGACGACCACCAGAAGGGGAATCACCACCCCGATGATGATCCACAAATTGTTGTTCTCGGTGTCGGAGGGTGAGGAAGCCACCTTCTCCACAGCTAGAGAGGGAGAGGGAGAGAGAGAGACAGAGAGAGATAGAGAGACATGCACAGATGTAAAATAATAATATAGGTATTAGGTATGTGCATGAGTTAATTAACTAATTATGTGTATGTGGTTCAAGTTGTCAAGAATACCCTTTCATTCTCTTTAAGCCTATTCACAGACACCTTGAGGATGGTATGCTACGCACGCAATATCTTTGGACTGTTGGCTGCTGGCTCTTGTCTTACTGCTATAATCTTCAAAACAGACCTTCGTTAATCTTAATTAGCACTCATTTCATCCCCTGGGAAAGTGCCATAAGAGAACACAGTGAGAGCAGGGACAGCACTCCCCCGCGGGCCACTCATTAGGCCTTCATCCCTTGTTTGGATATTTAATGAGGAACACAGGCTTTCGGTACAGTGCGTGTAAGGAGAGGTAATTAACTCAAATGCTGCTATAAATATACAAGCACACACAGAGTGAGCAATTACCTTGCATCCCATTTTTGAACACATTCTTTTTTTTTATGATTAGGAGCTTGTCAACAGTGGGACACACGGCATGTCAATGGTGAGCACTGCATCCAGAGCAGCAGCCCCGGAGCTGGCAGGGACTCAGTGTCTTGCTCAAGGACACTTCAGCATGGTGCATGCTTGTCCTCCATTTAAATGACAGCTTCCCTACTCACTACGTCACTTGGCTGCCCCAAATGTCGAGGTGATGAACGATGAGTTATCCGCTATGTCAGAGGTACTACTCACGCTGTGCCAGGACGCCCTGGACACGATATCCCAGGACAATGGCAGCCCTTTGAACGTCCAGGCTGTTGAGCAGGTTCGCCGTTTGGACCGCAGGCAGCCTCTGGCCACTGGGACCCTCCACAAAATACACCGTCTCCAGGGGGTAGTCCGCACCCACCAGCCGGCTCGTACTCACCACCTGGGAGTTGGAAGGTACAGCATACGGTGTAAGATAGGTTTGGGCTCCTTACACCAGGTTAAGCGTCTTTGTGCAGCAGCTTTGGATACAAGCGTTTTCCAGTCCTGCCAGCTTTGTGAAGCTCACAACGTATACTCTAGTTTGAGACTGTCACAGAGATGTTGATTCAATTTTGTGGTCATTTTTGAGTTCACAGTTTAGTGGTGTGCCCATTTGGCATACGTTTTCATGGTTTTTGAATCTTTTCCCCCTGCAACATTAATAATTTATTGTGACTGACCACCTGAAATTTGGGCACCAACTATATGGCCTCTTTGGAACTGTTAGTTCCATGGTGCCTCATGTTGCTTTGAAAACTCATATAAAAGTGGCGATTGTCTCACCTTGTTAAAGCTGACAAATACTGCCAATTGGCATTTAACTTAATATGACTCTCCAGCGCAGCTGCCTTTGTAATTACTTCAAATCCTTTCATGAGATGTTTCCATTATTTTGTCCACCCCTTTTATGTATGCAAAGGTCCACACACACACATAAATACACACACACACACACACACCATACACAGACACGCAGAACAAACTGAACACCCGTGACACATGTTTATTTGCTTTCTGTACTCCCATTAGAGCAGTCATTGTGTTTAAATATTGCTCCATGTAGTCTAATACGTCTCTCTGTGTGTGCAGTCCCCCTCTGGGTGCCCTGAGGCACAGTACAGTCTGCTGTCTGCATTACTGGAAAGAGTAAAGCGCAGGTCATGCCTGGACTGACACAGAAAAACGACTGGGCAGGCTCCCTCATCCAGGGTTTAATCCGGTCCCTGCAGGGTTATTAGAGTGGAAAAATGCCAGTGTGTGTGTTATTGCACGACCCCACCTCAGCCTCCTCTTTTATCTGTCCAGGCTGGTTCATAAGGTATTCTCACAGGTGACAACACCGCACTGATTCTGTCATGACAGACTAAGGCATCTGGTGTGAGAATTGTGTGTGCGAGAGAGACAGAGAGAGAGAGAGAGAGAGAGAGAGAGAGAGAGAGAGAGAGGATTCTTCACTAGTTCAGACACTGTCAGTGTGAGCCACCTCACTCTCATTATATCCGACAGACACTCAAAGACGAGTGCCTTTGAAATGCAAAAAGAAAAACAAAAGCCCAAACTAGGCTTCCTCCACGACAGCACTTCCTATCGAGGCTGGAAGGAACATAAGCACATAATCAGCTTCTATGGGTAATAGGCATTCATATTCATGAATCTGAAAAAAAAACAGCATTTTGAAAGGTAGAAAGGATGTCAGGGCCTAAAATTAGAGATCTAATCATAGCACAGAGACCGACACTAAAGGTTCACCACTAATATAGTCTCCGTTTTCCCAAATTGCCCTGTGGGTTTTCTGTAGGCAACGATGCGGGAGGCAGAAAGGTCAGACTGAGTAAGGTTGCTACTCAGCCATGGATGATATTTATCACTCTGACAGCCCCCCAGTCTAAAGACCACCACATGCACTCAGACTTCATGAGGCCAGATAAAATATACATCTCTCCTCTCTCCTTGTAAATCTCTCTTCCTCTCTTTTTTTCTGAGCCTCTTGCTCTCCCTATTTCCCTGAATTCTGAATCTTCCGCCTGCCCTGTCTCTCTCTGTCTCTCTCACTCTGCCCCATTAATATCTACTTCCTTCTCAACAACAGAGACAGACGTCTTTGAGTTTATAATCACCCCAACTGCAGCGTACAGACAGAGATAGAGAAACAATTAATAATTGATCTGCTCTTAGCAGCTCTGTAGCTCACAGGAGCCATCAAGTAACATGACCAGAGAGAGGAGGAAGAGGAGAAAGAACAGGGGACTTATGAGGTTGTGGTCTTTGAGTGGCTCGCCCTGGGCTGAATGGGATGCTGTTGCCATGGAGACATAGCCCTATCCTGTGCCCTCAGAGCTGCGCTGAGCAGGTGCGGAGCGAACCCACAAAAGGCAGAGCCTGATTAGTAAAGCAGTAAGGCTTTCAGCGGCTACAAACACTGCAAGGCTCACATAATGAGCCTTCAGTACTCGGGCTAGGCAGTCAGAGAGAGCTTGCACCAGGGAATAATGATATAATTGGTGCAAGGAAGGCAGCTTTTTCCAGATTTAGTGAGTAATCCATTAACAAACTTCCAATTGAAGAGTTGTGAAAGTTATATTGTGCAATTGGTTGGGGATTGCATGGGAGTTTTTCCTTGTATGCATTGGGGATCTGAGGCTGGTGGTGCCAGGTAGGATAGGTTATGTAGAATAGGTAGGGTGTTATGTCCTGCTATAATCTGTTTTTGTGTTTCGTGCTCCTATATCATTCTGTTCTATGGTTGATTGTGGATCAGTTAGATTTAGCTAGGCTCATTCTCTGTAGAGTCACTTGAGACATACTTGTGATAAAGGGCTATATAAATAAACAAACTTGAACTTGATTGATAAGTAATTCCAGTTACAAGGGATTCTATTTTATACTATTCCACAGAGCCTTGTTGCAAGCATATCTTGAACAAACAGCCACACTCCCATGTCCATCTTAACAATTGTTTTCCTTTAAAACAAGTGTAAAATTCTGCCAATGGGGTGAGATAATTTTGAGACTAAACAACTTCGAAGCTTCATAGTTTTGCAGTGTATAGCATATTGTCCAAAGACTACGCAGCAGTGAATACAAATATTGAGCAGAGTACTGAATGAATCTACAGGTACAGTACCTGGACACTGTTGTTGCCTACGTTGGTGGCTCTTTTAACACGCCTGACTGATCCCATTGCTTCCCCCAGTAACAGGGCCAGACGGCGCTCCATCTTGGCCTGGAAGGTCCGTTCACCCACTCTCTGGTCCAGCACACCCAGGACCACTACATACACAGAGAAGCAGAAATAAGTCGTTTTAGTAAGTAGTAAAAAGCAGTTTTAGCAGCATTTCACAATTCAAAGAGTAGAAAACATCATACCTGTTCTCACCCAGGAGGAGCGAAGCAACTGGGTGGTGTTCAACTCTGGATAATGGAATGCTATTGGAAAAGAGGAGAGGATGGTGTATCATTAGAGTAAAAGTTAAACCGAATTCCCCATAAGTGCGGACCTGAATGGAGGCTATTGACAAGATCAGAAAACACAAGCTATTGGAGACAAAAAAGGAGACACAACAGCTATCACTGTCATCATAATGAAGTGGATATATGTAGATGGCTAAAATATAGTGAGACAACCCTATGGGACTCACGCTCAGCAATCTGCAGCACAGGGAAGCCCATGTAATAGCTGAACTCCACCATGGTGAGCTTCATCAGAAAGTTGCTGACCTCTGACCCCATCAGATAACCCCTGGTGCCACGAACGGCGAAGGTGATGTCCACCGGCTCTCTGGCTAGACGTTGCTTAGGAACAGCCATGGTAATGTTTACAATCTGAAACACAGTTAGTGCAGTTAGTGCAGTTCAGTGGACAGACAATTTCACAACATACAAATTTACAATAAATTCGCAAAATACATTTTCCATACAATTGTTTCTGAAAAGTGTGGTTGTGTCTTAAAAAACGTTATAGTGAAGTTTACAATCTGAAAATCTTTGGCTTCAATAATTGGCAAGGACACAAGAATGGACAGTTTGGCCTAGGGAACAGTTTGCTAGTTGTTCATAAAACATCATTTTCCATGCAGTAATAAATTCTTGATCTAATCCTTTCATTTATTCCAACTAAAAGAGACTTGTATACTACAGGCATCAGTGTAATAGGATTATCTGAAACTCTAGGCCAACACAAAAGTCTGGTTTATAAAAGTGAAGTCCAATAACCACATAGCCAAATAAGCTCTTTCTTAACCAACAGTAAGCTTCTTTAATACTCAACAACTAGAGCATGAATCTGAATCAATAAAACCAAACTGGTAATTTGGGTCTTGAAGTGACCAGTGATTTTAATAGACTGCTTTGCCCCAGACTCCCCAGGCCACCACTGAGTTTGTATTACTGCAGCCCCACTCACATAGTCATTTATTTCTGTCACTACTCCTTTCCTGAAATCCAAAAGCCTCAACAATTGTAATTAAATAGAACAGCTCCTGCTTGCTGAGCTTTTCCCCAATCCAATCAAAGCTAGCCTATACTGCAGCAATCACAGTCCTCCGCTGGTGCAACGACTGGAGGCAGTCTGAGTTCATCTTAGTCAGCGAACGAGCCGGTCATATAGGGACGTCATAAGCTTGCTTGCACAAACAGCATAGTGACCCAGTTTTGTGCTAATTTCTTTCTCACAAAAATAAACTAGTCTTCCCATTGCCAGAGTTAGTTCCAAAATGTTATGCTGCTTTTAAGGGAATCTAATGGTTCAGCTAGCTGCCGGTCTTCAGCAGGAACAAATACCTGAGATTAACACCTCAGACAGAAAAAGGCTATGATTAAGAATAAAGTAAGACCTAATGAAAACATCCCAGTTGAAGCTTTCGTTTTGTGAAACAACTGTCTGCTAGTTGTGGTGTGTGCAGTGCAGGCTGCTCGAGCCCAGAGCTTCTCATGTTTCCCTCCCTCCCGCTCCACTCACATGCACTGTGAAGTTAGTTGACTGCTGCGAGCGCCGACGCACTTCTGCAAAAGCCATGGTCAGGCCTTTCTCAATGCGCTCGCTGAAGTTGCATACCCGCATGTCTATGTGGCTGGGCACAAACTGTAGCACTGCACAGAGGGATGACAAGGAGAGTTTTAGAGCTGGTTCTAAAAAACACATTTATGCATACTGACTGTAATCACACCTGTGATCCTGCATTAGTAGTCACTGTAGAAGTCACACCACATTGCATCTATCCTGCATTAGTACTTCAAGGTGAAACAACAGCATGCAAATGTTGTTACATGTGTATGGTGACAAATTACACACTATTCACAATGTCAATTATGAAAGGACACTGGACAAATTATTTTGCATATTATATCCTCTTTTGCTCTGTACATTTACCAAAGTAAAGGGTTATCATGTCAAAAACAAAGGGTTATCATGAAATGTTAAAGGTTGATGGTTCAGGGCCCCTGGATTTAGACAAGTTTGAAAGACAGCTTTGTTTGTGGGCCGTTTACCTGAGTGGACTTGGTATTTATGGTCCGGGATGGTCCAGCTGGGAGACACAGACAGAAAGCGGCGTCCAGACCTTCGTAGGGCGTTGATGACAGATATGGCCGTGTACACAACTGGACCAGATACCACCCGAAATACAAACTTAGGAGGGGGGTCCACAACCTTCACAGACACAACAAAGACATATGCTATAATAACACAAACAGATAAGAGTCCTTCATCCTTATTTAAATGGGTTGTGTTACATAAACAGCAGATAGCGTGTTTGAAAGGTCACTGTGTTTCTTGTGGGTCAGGGAGTCTTGATGTAACTATTCCTGTGGTTTGTTTATGACAGAAGCAAAGATAAAGAAACTCAGGAAGTGGCCTGGCCCTCCTGGTTCATCTGCACCCATAGTCACACACACACACACACACAGACACACAAACTCTCTCTATGAATGTACACACATGCCAAGTCTGAGGGCCATTACACAGCGCAGCAACTTCAGCTCCAGCTTGAGAGAGAAAGCTTCAGAGAATGTAGCCCAACTCATCTGTTTCGCTTTCTAATAAAATACAAACAGCCCATTGAGCATATTGTGATCTTGCAATTTCTGGGTTCATTACTCTCTCTAAGTTTGACCTTTTTTACCACACTGTGCCTATCCAGCACATATACAGTAACAGTACGTTGGAACTGCATTTCTTCTCTCTTCCTTGTTAGGCAAGTCTTAATCTGCCCAGGTAAGGATAGCAAACCATAAAAGCTCACCGGAGGCCTTGCAAACTATCTTCTGCTGAGGCATATAAAATGTCTAAACTCCTCTGCCGATGGGGTAAAATGAATTTACCTGCAGCTCGACTGATTTGTTGAATTCACCCTTCAGGATATCTCTGACTTGGGATTTGGCATATCCAATAGTGGCCCCAGAGGGAAAACCTTCAGAGAAAAGCATAAGATAATGGTTATGTTGTCTAATAATAAAATGCTCATAATTGTATGTTTGAAATTTAAAGTACAGTTTAAGTTATCACTTTTATACATTTCATACATCTCACAACCTAATTATAGCAAGGAACTTACCAATTTTGACTAAATAAGTAGGCTTGTCAATGTTGCAGAGATACTGTCTTGATGTTGGTGCTGTAGTTGGGCTCTTGCTGCTGGTGGGGTTGCTGAGACTAGTGGAGGCTTCGGTGGCAGCAGTAGCGCTAGCTGTGGTTTGATGAGAAGTAGTGGTGGCAGTTGTAGTAGTAGGTACAGCAGAGGTGGTATTAGCTACAGTGCTAGCCGGGCTCAAGGTCGTTGTGGCTGGGCTGTCTGTTCCTGCTTCAGTCACCCCCTGATCGCCCACCATGATTGGGGGAACCACAGTGACATTAGGTTCAGTGGAAACTGAAGTGATATTGGGAGTTAGTTCAGTTGTAATAGTAGTGACATTGGAGGTTATTTCTGTTCTAACAGCAGTGGTATTGGCAGCAGGTTCGGTGGGAACAGGAGAGAAGGCTGTGGTCGCAGTTAAGACAGGAGTGATGTGAATAGTGCTGTGGAGGACAGACTCTGTAACAAACCAATGGACATCTGTCAGAGAGGAGGAGGACATTACATCATCTTGCTGCAAGGCCGTGGCACTGGGCAGGATAGACACTGTTAAGGCAATGCTGTCCAGTCCAACAGCTGGGGTGGGTGTAGGGCTGGACCATTCTGTGGTGGACACCTTACCACCCGAGATGGAGGAAGAGAGGTCCAAGAAGTGGGTCGGTGCTATGGAAGGTTCCACAAAAGGCTCAGAGACATTGACCTGCTGAAGAGTCTCCTCTGTGGTGTGTACTGTGGTTGTTTCGTTGAGAGGCTCAAAGCCTGACAGATCACTGGAGGACTCCTCTTCAGTCCATGTGGTGTTATCAGTGGGCTTGGGTTCCTCTGTTCCAAACACAGCTGTTAGCATGCGACTCAAGTCCACAGTGAAGGTGCTGGTTGCCATAATGCGTGTAGAACTGAAGGATACTGCAGAGAAATGCCTTGCAGTGGTAACGTTCCCTCTGTGTTCAGCTCCAATGTCTGAACTGGCGTTCTCCTTGGTCAACTGGGTGGTGTAATACTCCAAGCTGTTCATGTCAGGTAAGAGGAGATCGGTTGGTTCAATGGTGAAGGTATCTGACCAGTCTATATCTGAAACCTCGGCTATGTCACTGTGAGCTGTGGGAGTAGGCTCAAGTGTATGGTGAATTGAGGAGGAAAAAGAGGAAGGATGGATGGACGTAGGAGGAGCAACGGAGCTGTAGGCTGTCATGAGGCTGGGTGAAGGTGAGATATGATAAGGGTGCAAGGAGGAAGGGAACACCCCCACCCTGGAAGGGAAGGACGTGTCATAGGTTTCTGTGGAGTCCTCCAGATCGTACATGTCAGAGGGCAGGTTGGTGACCAGAGAGTAGTCGTCTCCCTCTGAGCCCAAGAATGACATGGTCTCCATGTAGTCTCCAGACCCCCAGTCCACGTCCATGGTGTTGGTAGGGAAGAAGTCCTCTGGAAAGGCCTCAGTGGGTGCAGATGAAACTGATGTAGGGTGCGGGCTGATGAAAGGCACGTTGCTATGGGCCAGAATCTCAGGTGCTTGGTTGAGGAGCATGTGGGGCCCATGTGCTGGGTCGTTCTGCTGCATGGGGGCTCTGCTGGGGCTCAGCTGGTTCACATCCAGGATTCTACTTGAGGGCTTCACAGGGAGCTTGGGGTCATGCTTGGGGGGAGATGCATCTGCGTGAAACTCTGGCATTTTAGGGGGCTCGAGTGGTCGAACGGGAAGTGAGGTCATGATTGCCAGCGTCTGCTCTGATGCGCCTTCCTTCTGCTGGCTGGGAGCCAATGGAGGTACATCTGGAGCTCTGTGGTCAGAGTTATGAACAACAGGCTGTGATGCTGTTGATCTGGTAAGAGCAGAGAGGTTTAACGATGTTCTGGATATATTTGACTGAGGCTGCAGCTCTGATATTGTGAGAGGGTTTTCAGAGGAAGTTAGCATGGCAGAATTTGTCCTAGCCAGCTTCCCATGTCTGGAGAGTCTAGCTGGCGCCTCAAATTGTGGGCTAGGCCCCCACACAGGCTCTGATGGGCTTAAAGGGGGAGTGGAAAGAGGTTTTGGTCCTTCAGCAAGGAGGTCACTCGAGGTGAAAGATTTAGAGTTTTGAGAAGGTAAATGGCCTGACTGAGAAAGCACACTGTCAGCAGTCCTAGCATCATGGTTTAGTGTAGGAATGGATGGCAGGGCACCAAGTGAAGGGACAGATTGTGCTGCTGCAGAGGAGTCTGGGTTCCCAAAGGCCATGGTGTGTGAAGCTGCTAAGGCTGATGGTGATGATCCTGTCCAGCTTGGACCATCTTGAAGAAATCCCTCTCTGGAATCCAACCGAGGCTCATCTGCTGAAGAACAAAGAGAATGCTCAAGTTCAGTATTGAACACACACAAAAAAAAAGATTCATGGTTAACTTTAAACAAGTACAGGGACAAGGACTAGACTGATTGAAACATCATTCACACACTGCTATCTGCATTACTTTAACTTAAAAATATAGGGACCGTTAGTTGAGTGTCATTAAAAATTACTGAGATATAATCTCTTTTCTCCCTCAGAGAGATGTAACATCCTTCTGGGTGCAAAAAGTATAAAAAAAAAATAAAAAAAATCAAGTTGCTTTGTTTCTGGCAATGGGTTTTAGCACACCTGAAATCCACTCACACAATATCATACCACTCTCGTCTCTGATATCTGCTTGAATAATCCATTATATTTCACCATCCATAGACCTTATTTTGTACTCAGCTCTGGCAAAAATCAATCTTTTGAAAATGACTAGGGAACCATCTGTCACTTCTCACAGCAAAAATAGACTGTAGACAAACGGATCAACAGAATGGCAGGATGAGACGAAACATCATACTATAAAGCAAGGAATCTCTGTCTGTATGTGTGTCCTTCACATATCTCGAGAACTGTTTGTCCGATCTACTTCACACTTGGCGGGTGTATTGCTGGGGACCCAAGGACGTGCAGTGTCAGATTGGACACGCAACATGTTCAATATTAATAAACTTTAAATAAACAAGCGAACAGTGCTCTGTGCAGCAGCGGGGCTCAAAGCAAGTGACTGCAAGTTGTTGGATGAGTGGTTCTCGAGAAAGCTGCAAGCAGCAATACTGGAGGCCATGCAATCGGCCCGTTCCGAACAGGCATGTTTTGAACGGGCACTGCACAATTTACTGAAAAGCCAACACACTGGTTCAAATACTGTGCTCCTGGTAGGCTACCCAACTGCGAGCCATGTCATACTGCTGGACATAGACATCAATGGCATTACATCAGCCAAATAGCTCTGATGTGAAACACTGTGGCCCTAGTTAGGGTATCCTTACTCCCCCCCAGCCCTCCCTTCCCCCCAAATTAACATTGATCTGTAAGGATCCATCTTAAATCAATAACAAACAAATTAATGAGCGGAACTGCCCATACAGACTTTATATAGGATTACCATTCATCATGAAATGAGTCATTGTCACTTAGCGCTCACCTCTGGAGCAAAGGTTACAGAATGATGAATAGAGCAAGAATACAGCAAGCCACTGCAGTGAGTCTGTGGGAGAGAGCTGCAGTGGAGGGGCTATGGTGTAAAGGATACGGCTGGCGTTTTTAAATACATTTCTTATCGTCAACAAATCCTATGAAAATAACAAAATCAACAATGCTTTTGCTGTACTCCCATTAGGCTACTTTCTGACTTCCCGCGTACCCTTTTTAGGCTTCAAACCGGAAGTCAATGGCTCCAATTGTAAGCTAAAAACCTTTAAATACAGCTCACAAAGACACAGTTACCATGAAAAGTCATTTCTATTGTAGTTATTACCAAATCAAATTCAAATGGGAACAAATTCTTCATTATGACAGGGACATGAGATGGAAAACGTGTTTACAGCCGGCTTATTAAGTTGTTTGAGGAAAAAGTCGGCTGGCCCGGTGCATCGCAATGATGAAAGATACTGCCCAGAGCAACGGCATGGCTCTTTGATGTGTTTTTAATCGTTTTTTTTTAATACAATGGAGTTCTACTAACAAATTCACTGCTGATTTTGTTATTTTCATAGGATTTGTTGACGGTAAGAAATGCATTAAAAAACACCAGCCTTATCCTTTAAGATGTTATAATGTAACCTTGGCCTATATTTAGATAAAATCAATACCCTATTGACAGACTCAGAAACTGCACCCATGTCATACCATAACTGTCATACCAAGTGGAATTTGAGAGCTGTGAAGCAGTTACTGCTGTTTACAACAGAACAATTATTCAACCAGCTCAACAGCATGTACGGTGCAGAGCATCCAACATTTACCACTTCACTCTGTGCTTGTTGACTTCTTAGAGAAATCATTACACTGCCTGGGGCCAAATCACTAGTCTAACTAATGCACCATTTGCTAAAGTGGCTACAAAATGGGACAATCAATCCTGAACAAAAAGCCAATACAGCAAGGAGAAAGGAAACAGTCACAGTCTAATATACAACTAAGACAAAAAGACCACGATAAGCTAGGCTACGGCTTGGAAATATCATAAGAGAAGTTATTTTACTGTTATGTGGTTAGGCTAATCCAAATTGTGATTCACTATACCCACTACACAATGGGCGATGATGGTTTTCCATCATTTTATTTGTGAATTGCAGAATATGCATGGACCATATGTTCCACAATACATGACTGGTCATTCTGGCTCAGAGCTTAAATGGCCTGGGCAATTTACTGATGCACTCTAGAAAGACCATGTCCTGTTCTTTTTTATATGTTATGGTGCATGACCTTAGAGTGATGGATGGTGCATTTTTCCACTCTCCTCATCAGGAAGCAACTCTACCTCTTACACAAAACACTCTAAAATCCACAAGGGTCACATTAGACATGGCAAAGTCTGTAGAGGGTTTTTGCAAGCTAATGCAGTGAAGGCCAACGTGGCTTTGTTGATGCAGTACATTTCTGAATTAATTTAAGACAAGAATGCCAAAGGCCTTTTCCTACATATTGCATAACTTGCGTATCATGCATGATTTAATTGGGGAAGCGCCTTGATTACACAAGGTGGTCACAAGCTCACACACGTGTCTGAGCAAGGCTATGTGAGCTGACAGGAAAGGCTGCCAGAGAAACAATGCTGCAAAGGCTGCCACGAGACAATGCTTGAATAATTCACAGCAGTAGACCTTCGAACAGTTCCAAGAAGCTGTATCAGTTTGCCTCGTTTATATTCTAAAATGTGTTGCATTAATTTTCCATAAGCATCATATTCAAAGCCCAAACGGAAGCTTTACGGTTCAGCTGGAGGAAACCTTGAAACAAGGCCGCATCCACAGTACCGTGACACAAGAGATGATGACAGATAGACTGAACAGATAAAGGGAAAAGCGTTAAGGTGCCTGCTTACACTAAATGAGATGCTATCGTGTGGAACTGGAGTATACAGGTGACCAAGATGAGCCTTAACCAAGAGTGCCTACATGTGAGTTTACAAGCTTAGGCCTAAACAGAGCCACACAAAGAAGCAATATATTCAATAATTTGGTTGAAAAAGCCCCACACAGACCACGTCTTGAATGTGTCCTTGAAACTAGGTCTTGAGCAGAAGAGGACTTGGAGGAGCCGTACTTGGCATTGCCAGAAGCAAGCCACCAACAGCCTCTACACAGTGACTCAGCAACCGCCTGCCATGTTGCTGCTCTTTGTAGTGTACAGAAGCTCTGTAGGATCACACACACTTGAAAATAACCACAGAATCAGCTGAGGGAGAGGGCTATTTTTAACACTGGGAGCACAGAACAGATCACTTATAAAAAGCATCAACAAAAAAGAATATACCTCTGGAATGTCATCTTCAATTTACTGCATCACTTCATGTTTCTGAAGTACACAGCCTTTGGCTTTGCCCAAGAGAAAACTCCCAACTTAATTATAACCTAGACTGGTACCTTAATTGAGTCAACATGCTATTACAACTGAACCTCTTGGAAAGGACTTGGAAAGGAAAAGCCAAGAGTTGTTTCTTCTCTGTAGGCTAGTCTGCACTGCACACTCGCCAAACTGCCACACAGCTCCTAGTGTGCTGTGCCAAGTGTCTGAACCCTCAGTGATGCAGTGAACAGCTGGGCAGCACGTACACACACACACACAAAGACACACACACACGCAGCTGGGCAACCAACACTCTTACCCATTAATAAGAGGAAAATTTAAATACAGGGACTGGCAGCATTTAGTTGCCTGAACTGAAAGAAGGGGCAGGACAGGGCGATACAGGCCGTGCATTGATGGCCTAATTCCTACGTTCTGTGAGGAAGATATAAGGAACAGCAAGAAGAGCGCATGGGAAGAACAACCCATAGTACAGTGTTTGGTGCTTGATGCTCTGTTAAGTCTTCTACTGTTAATCATGAGGTAGATTCTGTATCAGCTGGCTTTACAATCGGATCTCAAAACAGTGTGGGATGAATGCTCAGTGGGGAATCAATCAACTCTGCACTTGACTTTGCATTTGGCGGTAAACAACCATACATGTACACACATAGGTGCATAGGTTACAGGTTACAGATAAATAAATGAATACAGAAACAACCAAAAAATAAACCGAAAAGCTTAGTAGGTGACTGTATTTGTCTGAAGAACATGCTGCTGTTTGAGGTCATACTGTTGTACCATGACCCCAAAATGTCACCTCACCTCAGCACGGACCCATGGTGAGGAACTAATTCATTTACTGTCACAATTAGGGCAATTAAACACGCATGGATAGTTGACAAAGCAGCCAGCTAATTGAGACAAACACAATCATTGGCAGGTGGTTTGAGGTGGTTGGTGTTTGAAAAACACAGTGATCTTGGTCTTTTGTCTGATGAAGAGACCAAAACACATGTTTTTATAGCTACAGTACATAAACAGATTTCTATTTTTCTACTACAAGAGAGTGTTGCACCTTTCTCTCTCAGCATGCTATTTTGAATTTAAGGTTGGGCATGGATTTGAACAGTGAAAATCACATTGAGCCACAGATCAATTGCTGGAATGATGATGATCATGAGATTGAGTATAATGCTGCTAACAATAATAGTGAAGTGGTGATTAGGGGAAGAAATTAATATTAAATTACTAAAGCTTTGGCCTTAGCTTAGGTGGAAAGCAAAAAGGACAAGGAAAAAGAAACAGAAGAGAGACAAGGAGATAGAGAGAGAAGGCGAGAGAGACAGACATAGAGATGTCATGGTAGAATCAGTAAAGGTTGGCGAAACAGAGAGCTAATGGGTACTGAAACAATACTGGAGATGTTGGTAGAACGGGAGAGAGAGACAAGCCCTCTAGGGTATTTAAAGCCACTGGTAATAGCCTTCAATGGAAAGACATACACATTACATCTCATCTATGACCCCACCCTTCTCTCTCTGCCTCACCATGAAGCACATTGCACTGAACCCTTTGTGTGACTTGACGTCGGCTTCATGAGGTTTAATGGATAGCGTGATCATCCCTGCGGTTACATTTACAAAAATAAGCAACGTTAATAAGAACACAGCAAATGAAACAGAATTAGGGCTCGGCTAAGGCCAGATTATGACTCTGAAAAGACCTGGCTGCTTATTTTCAATAATTAAGCAGGCGAGGTCTTAATAGTTCAAGGCTAATCTGAGGTAATGACAAGCAGAGCTCAGTGTGACAGACAGCAGCCGGGCAGGGAGAAAGAGAGAGAGGGAGAGAGAGAGAGAGAGAAAGAGAGAGAGAGAAAGAGAGAGAGAGAGAGATGACGTGGGGCTGACATTACAGTAGGCAACAATTGACAAAGGGCTTGAAGACTGAGCAGCGCTGCCACCTGTCCCCAGAAACACGAGTGTGTCACACTCGGCTGGCCACTCATTGTTGGGCCTGTCGGTGTAACTAAGCACTGAGACCCCCCGCGGAGGGGCACCTTCAAATATCAGGTCACAACTGCGTAAATGTCAAGTGCTTAGCCCACCTAAATGAGAGTGCTCCAGGACAGTCTTCCCTCCCTAATCTCACTTTCCCAGTCACTCGCCTCACTCTTTCTGGAGTGGGTGACTCATTCTCATAATACAGCCTAATCTCATTGCCAATAAAAACTGATTACAGAAACAGGGTCTGGATGTTTAAGACATTTGCGGTCATTAAAAGAGATGAATACACTATGTGTCCAGCTGATAAGAGACATGCAAGTAGATTGGGTGACTTGCCTAAATATAGTCATGTACTCTTGATGAATAATTATCTTAAATAAAGAATGTATGAATCATTATCCCGTTTCCTCACACAAAAAAAAAGTTACATTATCCGCTGCCATCTCCCATGAAATATATGACTGTAAAAATAAGGCACGGTTTCATTACAGTCTGACAACATTCAAGAATTAATGCAGTGGGAATTTCATTTATTCATTACATGAAAAATCCCAGCCTAATGAGATTCTATTTCCGCTCATCAGGCCTTGATGTGTCTTTTTAGCCTAGACTGGGTCTAATGAATATCTGCCTTGTACATGCACTAAGCTAAATTTGCATTTGGCCAAATTGAGAAGTTAACAAATCCTACAAGTCTGTAGTCATAGGATAAATACAGGGAGTGATATTATGTTCTTATTACCTCTCATTAATCAGTCAAACGATATGGCTGGGAGCATGAAGTGGTTGTTTGTGTTTTTTAATACCCTCCCTGTTCTCTAAGAGCTGATCTGGTGGTGCATGTCCCTGCTGTAACCTTGTTCGTGGATTTCCATCTATAACATTAGACTCAGTGAGAATCCACAAGGCCATGTTTTAGCAGATGATGCACCAAAAAGGGTCGCCTGTCTTGTGGCTTGCTTTGTTCGTCCTGTCTCGGTTTCTCCATCCATTTTCAGGCTTGGATCACCGCCAGCAATCATGTAAAAAGGATTGTGACAAGAGAGGGATTATGACTGCTGATTGCTGATTTGATGCTCCTTTATAAAATCAAACTATGGTCTCTTTCATCCCTATAATCGCATAAAAAGAGATGGAACAAGGTAGAGAGACTGCGCAGAAGACAGACAAAACTACAGGAATAGGACTAACCCATTTAGCTAGGCTGGATGTTGGTAAAATCTTATAAGAGACCAAATACAGATGAGATCACCACAGCTCTACTTTGGTATGTTTTTGGTCATAAGCTGTGCATCTCTATCTACACACACAGAAGGCCCAGTGTATCTAAAGAGACTTGGTTACAACACTTGCAGAATAAGATGGCAGAAGATACATCTTTATTTTTTTGTTTGAGGCTGTTGTTCTCCAGTTCAGAAGCACATTTTTGTTTTACTTGTTACTTTTTCACTTCAGCTTACAGTTCCTCCCTTAAGGGCAGCTGCAGTAGGGGGATTTTATAGTGGCCCCTCCTGCTATTTTTCAAATGATGCAATATACAATTAAGTTGGGTCAGGTTTTGATACATTACACAGAGGACAAGACTTGTGTTTTGCATTTGTCTGTTTCATTTACTGCAGCACTTACCCTTCTATATCCCTGTCAAACTAGCCAAACCACACCGCCATGGGACCGATGACATCAGCATGACATAAATATCAGCGCTTGAATATGGCAAATTTTAAGAAAAGTCTCATTTTATGCACATTACAACAAAGACGATATAATCGTTTGCTCATAATCGATACATTTTTCATATATTTCAGTTTGAAGTAGTTTCGATTTGAAAAAATTATTCTAAAATCGAGTGTTTCTGTGATTTCTGTGATTCTGAGGTTTATATTTAGAGAAAATTGAGAATCCTGAAAATCTGCTGCCAAATTGATTGCAAGCAACCTAGTTACATAATAGTTTACATTAGATAACACTGTTGTGGGATACAGACTTCAAAATGGGTGACAGTGCACTAGGCTACACTATAAACTACAGTAGATTAAGTTATGTTCTTAAAAAAAAAAACAGGTCACACACAATGGGCCCAACCATTTTATCGCATTTATATACTTTACGATGAGCTAAATGAAGCCTGCTACAATGAATTCAAATACATATAAATCCTGCAATCCTGAGTTAACCTGATAATGCCTGTCTGCAGACAGCACTCTGCTGATGTCTGGGATTGAATCATAGCAAATACCATTCTCTGGTCTAGTTTACTCACCCAGACCCAGGGCTCTCATATATAGAGAAAGCAAACATGCAAAAACCCTAAACTGAAACAGTGTCCCTTAGCATAGTGAAATATTTGGGCATTTGCAGGCTGACAGACATTACAATCTTGTTGGCAGCAGCATTTGCGGCATATGAATAAGGACAAAAAGGGTGTTTCTGTCTCCATCCACAGTTACAGTGTCTAGATGAAGCCAAAATATGACAGACTGATTTGCCTGTGTGAGCATGAGTATCCTCATTTTCCAAGTGGAAGAGACAGTGCTTCTGAGCTAAAGGCAAGCTGTCTGGGTCTCAGTGTAGCACTGCAGAGATGACAAAACAAATTAAACATGCGCACAGAAACACACACACACACACACACACACACACACATATATGCACACTGCATGGATATGAACTGAAATCCCACTGAACTGTTCAATACCGACATATGGAGCATTTTATAAGAACCGCCCCACCTTTCATTATCAGAATCAGGTTACTAGAGCAAGCATAGGCTAGGTTTCAGCCAAACAGCTGTGAAACACACAAACGCACACAAACGCACACAAATACACACATAGACACACACACACGCACATACACACATACATTATACACACAAACACACATGCAGTCCTAAGTGTGTGGAGAAACCTGAGATACCAATTACAGAACCCTCTAATGATATCATTTCCTATATTTGCCAGACTCCTTATTGCAAAAAAAAGTCATTTAATGGTTGTGTAGTTTGGGGGAAAAAGGGGGGAGAGAAGAAAGGGTCTTTTGGTAATAATGCTAGCTAACTACTACCCAACACATGGTTCTGTTTTCAGCTGAGCCCCTTGCGTGACTGGCTCTTTTCAGTTGGCAGGGGCTGCATACGCTGAGTGCAGTCGAACAATCAAGACACGACTGTGTTGACATTTGGTTTATCGGGGAAGCTTTTAAGATGGGAAAGATTCCATTGTTTTTATCAGTTGAGTTCAATTAGAACAAGTTGTCTGAGAGCAAAAAGGCAAGCAGCCCCCCCACAGAGCAAGACTAGATTGGTTTTATAGGAGCCCATTTATCATAAACCTACATCAGTTGATTTCCGATGCACTCACTAGTCACATTTACATCAAGCACTGACAATAAGGTCAGAGGATAAACTAAATCAATAATAAAGTGTAGGATATAAATAGAAATCAAGTTTGCACACAACTCCCAATCTGTCCCATTACCTAATAGATCAACAACAGTCAAGAACACCACAAAGCTTTAGAGAGTTGGCCTTCAGTGTGGCCAAGAATGAGCATGAGAATGGAGACCTGACTGGGACAGGGGGAGAGCAAGAAAGATAGGGGAGCAGGATAAGGAGGAGGGGGAGGGAGCAGTAAGTGAAAGGCCGATTGAGAAAGAGGAAGAAAGATAACTTAGGAAGAAAGAGGGAATCTAAGTAAAGGGTATAGTTAGCTACAACTCAAAGCCTACTAAAGAAACCTTTATTTTCAAAGCATCTTCAGAGATTCCCACTATTGCAGTCTGGAGAAGTATAACAGAGTTGAGGAGACGCAGGTTCATAAAAGCACCCCCAACACACACACACACACACACACACACACACTCCTTCACTCTCCACAGCCCTGATTTTCTTCGAAAGACAGGAAGGCAAAAGCTTGTAACCAGAGAGGCCCAGAGGACTGTGTCACTCGGCACCCTCCTCTGCTCTGCCTCAGTCCTCCCAGCACAGGCCGGTCTCATGCGTACAGTCCTAGGAGAACAAACACTGTTCACTGATTTAGGTTAGGCCCACTTGGGGGGAGGGGGGAGGGCTGTTTTCTAATAGGCCTAAAAGTCAATATGGGAGAAGAAAAAAGGGAATTATCTGTGCAAGGCTAAGTCTGGGATGAACTTATTGTTAGGTTTCTTAGTGGTGCGCCAGGACTTGAAAGGTCCAAAACAGGATGATTTAGCCTGGAGTAGCTCAAAAGAGGTCGGGCTGAACTGCACCATCTGCTCTGATAAATATATAAATAATCAGCAGCAGTTCATTGGAGCAAACAGTGATTTGTGCTCAGCACAATATGGCCTCAGTGTTGCCTTCTGCCAAATCGTGAACTTTACGTTGCACATTTCAAGTTCACAACACTGATAGGCTGTCTTCACAACTCATTGTAAATGCACATAAAGCAATTTCTTTGTAATGAAAGAAACTTAGATAATTGAGTTCTCAGTTATCCAGGTTTGATTACAGACACACACACAATGATTTTTTCAAGAGTAGTTTACATTTAGTGATACTCTTATAACAACACACAGCGATCAGAAGCTCTCGCAAATAACTGACGGCAGGTCAAGTCTACTAGCTTACACAAATTTCTGCTAAGCAAATTGAACAACACCCAACTGAATTCACCAAGGCAAAGCTATACCTGAACTACTGGAGATTTTATAAACTGAGGACAAATGTGAGAATGGATGTGGAGCAAGAACAAACTTGATGCTAGCCCAAATCAAACAGGCTACCTCTCTTATATCCTTCAAACACTCTAAGCAATGGATCATACAATCCTGACAAGCAAATAGGCCTAAATACCTACTGGCTAAAAATAATTATAAAAGCCCAATAATTGTAGGCAAAGAAACAGTGTGGTTAATTGATTGATGTATTATTAAATCATAATAGGGTTACTAGTGATAATGTTTGGCAAAAGACCACCAGTGAGCTGATGCAGTCCTTGATTAATCAGGATCACTGTCGTTCACTTTTTAAGCCCAGCAACAATATTTATGGTAAATTTGGACACTTGTAGGACGCTGAAACTGCAGTGGAAACTTGCCTTGGTAAAAACTAGAAAAAAAGGGCACACAAAATCACTAACAGATGTGCATTCACAGGCCCACACTGTGGCACCTTCACATTACAACCTACTAGTATGATGCAGGTAATAGCAGACAAATGGAAAACATTAGGTAGATGAGGCTAAAGCAATCCATAGAGTTTCAGATTATACCCAGCCTTAACTTTCATATGTCAACATGATATCGGAAAAGATTAGGCCTATAACAAGTGCAAAAATAAAGACAAAGTTAAAAAGCTGTTTTCAAAATGTTGGTGCCCGCTATCATTGACCTACCCTTGACCAGCAGACTAGCTTCCACTGTACTCAACAGAGCCAAATAATGCTGGCTTCAAAGGGACAGGCCAGTAGGCAGCCTATATAGACAGGGTCAGACGCCGGCTGCTCTCCAATAGATCTTTTTGGTCATATTGCAGCCCTGGCGAGTGCAGCAGCACCCGGTGTTTGGCTTTTGATAGGTTCTGCCCATTGATCTGCAACTGGCCCCTAGCTCTAATGAATAATGAATGGCCATATTGTCATCCCACACAGATCACATTTCACATGGCAACGGACTGGACTGGTAATTAGCCAGGACTTCGCTGGCCTACGGCTTGCTGAGTTGCCTTGCCAGCCGCTGTGATGCAGAGACTGAGAGCTGGGCTTTCACTGAGATAAAAATTGCAAGGGCACTTTATGGTATCAAGTATAAAGTTTAAAAATGTATCCTATATATTTTCAAAGGATCTTTCACTCTCTTAAGGGTACAGATGTGGAATAAAAAATAAAAAAAAAACAGGGAATGTAAGAATGCTCTTATTTGACCTACAAAACTATAAAGTGTTCCTTTCTGAGTCTGGAGGTGGAAGGCTGTGGGGCTGGTGACTCCACTGCAGAAACAGAGCATGGAAACAGAGCTGTCATCATGCTCATGAAATGCAGTGAACTGTGTAGTGATGGGTAAGGATGAGGAGCACCTCCTGTCATATATGATAACTAAGGCTAACCTAACAGATTCCCAGGGCAGGGCAAGTAGAATATCATTTATTAGGCTTGTCTAGGATAACTTGGCTTTACCAACTAATTACATCTTTAGCTATTAGGTACTACAGTTATTGAAACTGTAGTTTTGCGCAGCAAGCAGGGGCAATTGCATCCAGGATAAGCCATTATTGGCAGGTTTAGGGGAATAAAACAGTGAGTTACAGACTAGTTTAAGGCTCAGTGTATTTAATAACAATGTAAACAATCTAAAGAATTGGTCCCACTCCTTGCCAGTATTTTATTTCACATTGTAGGATGATGAATAGATCTTTTTATAGCCTTTAGATCTTTAGCTAATAGGATCTGGGATTTACATTGTGTAGTCATGGGTAAGCTCATTTCTTTGACACATCAGTCTATAACTAGGCTAGATTTCTTCAAAAAGAATAAAAGTAACTTTGTGTCTAATACACATGATTTTCTGACTCGTTAAAAGTGCAGCCAGTAGTCTTAAGGGTTTAGGAGATGTTTCAGTATGATTTCATCACCAGCGCTTTTTAAGGAATAGGCCAAATTAAAGCTACAGTGCTGATGATTCGACCCCTGAATGTTTCAGCAGGAAGGACTGAAAATGGCCCGATGAATCTGACAAGAGCAGCTCTCAGCTAATGAGACAAAGGGCAACTTCCACTCACAGCCCAGCTTGTTAGTAACACTCTTGGCTGTGACTAAGGAATATACTGTAATCCCTTTGTGAATGTTACTGTCAATGTTAATGTCTTGTCACCGCTTCTCAAGGCACAAACACACAGCCAAGTTTGACCTATTCAACTGGAAAACATTCAGCATAATAAGAGATACACATTTATACAACAATCTGCTGTCACAATAAAGGGGGTAGAAGTGAATGAGCATGCATGTTTTGTTTTCTTTCATTCAGTAAGGAAGAAACATAAGCCTAAGCAAACCACCAGGCTGCACTCAAAGGATTCAGCAACATGTTGTTGACATGGAAATGGACACATTCAAAGATGCATCTAACTTTGTAAAAGGCCTGATTGTCCCTTAGGGCAGGATAACAAGATATCCTGTAAGAAACACAAGGCTCATCCCTACTCTATCACTTTTCAGGGTCATGCAGCAAGAAATGTTTAGCCCAAATTTAGAGCACTAGAGACAAAATAGGCTAATTCAGACCAGCATGGAGCTGTCTGAAGTCAATCCAAACCATGGCTGATAGATTTATGCTCAAGTGATGCAGTGGTGTGCAGTCTGCCACAGGGGAACTGTCTAAGAAACGCTCTGCTAAGTGTTACGTTTGAGCTTACTGTGACCATCAAAAGCATGAGGACATATCCCCAACATTCATATTCCTGCAATAGATGTGACCATGTTTACAAAACCAACGTCTCCACCATGGCTGAAGCTTGGTTCGGGCAAGAGATAAAAGAACTCTGATAAATCCCTTGTGCAAATCTACAAAAGCAATTGAAGTATCCCTATCAAATGACGAAAGCTTCAGAGTAGCATAGTGGTGAGCGATATACCGGTATAAAAGCAATACACCGGTGCTGCAGGCAAACAATCTTTGGCTGAACAATAACCAAGCGGACATATTTATGTTCTACAGACTTAACGTCAACAAGTTTGTCATTAGCTGCAAAATGTCTGAAATGTCTGCAAAACTATTATGCCGTTATATAGAGTATACTGTCACCATTCAAAAAACTCAGGCCACATCGCCAAACACTAGGCTATCGCATCCTAGGTTTAAGCTCATCATCTCAAATGGGGGACTCCTTAAATACAATCCGGTTAGCAAACACAAGGCTAGTCAATCATGACGGGCATCCACAGACACATCTGGAGAAACAATGCATCTGGAGAAAAATCCCAAGCGCAGCACAGGAAGGCATGTTTCCCATGGGACTCCCTGGATGTCTAGCAAGTTAAACGAGCAATACAGTAGCCTAGTTAAAGCACAACTCGACTGACACCGAGAGATTGGCAACTTCTGGAAGTTTCAAGCAGTCAACGTGAGGCATTTGGGATTGCCAACTTTTGGTGTGAGCAAACAAATGGTTAATCTTTTCATGCTTAATCTCCTTTCAAATAGTGTGTTCAGTGATGCAATAAGCAAAGGCTGAACGGATTTATAGTTTCACTGAAAAGGCAACAACATAAGTCTTGCCCTAAAGAGCATAGCTGACAGAGTGAGGAATGTGGATGATGCCTGTCTCTAGACTCTGGGGAATGAGATAAGAAGACTCTGCGAACTAATGGACACGGCTGATGTGTCAAATGTAAAAGAACAGCCTGATGGGATGACTTGTCTAATAAAGGTCTCCATCAGTGCAAAGACTTGGTTTCTCTTTCTTGTGACTAAAATATTAGTGCCTCACAAATGCAGGATGGGTAAACTGAAGAAAGTCAGTAGCCCACTTGAGTGACTAATCTGTCAATAGGCATTACCAATGCTCAGGCAGATCATTGGTCATCAAATGAAAGAAGTGAGGTGTGACCATGCGAGTTAAAGATGAACTAATTCCTGATTTCCTGCGGCAAGGCTTTCACCCTGGCATTTGGTGCATAATCCTATTACCCTGTAATATCATGAGTTTTTGGCCGCTCTTAAAACGGGTTCTTTTCACTGGACAATGTGTAGGGGGAGGGGTGTTGATGGGATCATGTCATTATCTATGAAAGTAAGCCTGGGGAAAACACCCATTAAATGGATGGACTTAGATCTTTTCTCTCTCTCTCATTGCAGGAAATTGGTTTAACTCGGGAGTCAACACAGAAATACAGCCACTTCACTTCTTAATGTGAGGATCCAGAATCAAACATTCTCTCTGTCAGGTGTCCATATTATGAATACCACAGATCTGTTCACATACACATCAGGACATTAGGCCTAAGTAATTTATGGAATGGTGAAATACTGGGAAAAGACTAGGAATAGGCCTTTTTCATGTCAAACTACGCATTAAACTATAGGCTAATCAAAACAAACATGTTCAGGCTAGGCCTATACACCATCTATCATGTCTTTTCTTCTAATCCGGCAATGACAAGTTTTAAGTGAAGATTTTTTGGTAACTGGTTCTAGGCTTCAGTCACTCTGATTTCTCTCTGTTCACAGGAATCCTATAATATGATTGGTGGGCTGATCATAAAAAAAATCATTCATTTTTGACAGCACACCAAAAACGAATCCATCAAGTCTAGGAGCATGATTTGGCCAAGCACGGACCTTGGGTGACGCAATACACACGACCCCACACACCACAGAAAATACGTTCACATAGCATTCATGTTCACATTCGATGCTGTTAAATTTATCTAACTGTTCAATCCGGTTAAATGATAACTACCATAAAAATGGAGTAACTGCATAATTGAGTTGGGTAATGTGGACCTTTCCGTAGACAAATGGCATATTCAATACTTTCATCTACATTCCACAGCATTAGAGACCTGTTGATTTACCACCTGTTATCACATACTGTATTGTGGACTACTGAAATGAAATAATAGATATATATTCGTGGGTAGTTTTTCCATCAGATTGATCCCCTCAAGTATTGTTGGGTTGAGTTTATCACCTCAGAAGTGTAACTTGAAGTGGAGAGTGTATTGCTTATCTATGCTCTTCAAAATCAATTGAATGGTAACAGACACAGACATTGATCTGTGTCTGTCCCGTAACAGAAAGTACAAATTGGTAGAACACGTTGTTGTGAGTCCATGACAGGTGTTCTCTTACCTGCAACAGGTGAGCCGGCTGCGATCACTGTTACCAACACCGTCATCCCCAGAAACACCGCACACGGGCCATGAGCGCGCAACAGAGCCCTGGGCATCACCACCGAACCCACAGATGAGACTAAACCTGCCATCGTATGGGTGGGGGGGGGGTCAAGGCATTTTATCCACTTATGAAGAGAAGATTCATTCCGATGGGGAAAATAAAAGCTTGGGGTATCTGGGTGGGTTTCTCGCTTGTGATCTCCTTTAGTCTATGGTCCCTTCTTCCACATCATGTGCTGTCGGTGAGGGAGGACTGCTGAAAACAAAAGAGCAATGGTGTCGTTATGACGACATGTGACGCTCCGAACAAAGCTGTCTGAGTCTACTGTTCATCATGAGGACTGCTCCATTCACAGGATATAAACTGGAAACAAGCACTGTTAATCAAACTCAGGCACATGTATGCATTTGCATGCACTCTTTAGTCAAATTAATTCAAAGAGCTTTGATGACAATAACAACAGTGATGATAATAGAAAGCTCATCTAAATAATAAGTCAGTCTGAACAAGATATGTTTGATTATATTGATAATGAATAGTTCAAAGGGAATCAGGCTATTTCTATTTTCCATTGTGTTGTCAGGCCATGAAATGAGGTCACAAACTACAATTTTCTTTATGCACATGGCATTTCAAAATAGATTTCGGGTGCATTAAATTTTGGATTCTAACATTCCATATATTTGGTTTGATTTGGGAGAATATATTTTACTGTGCTGATATGTCTGACTCTCTCTGTGCCTTTCACATCCACTGTCTCTCTCTCTCTCTCTCTCTCTCTCACACACACACACACACACACACACACACACACACACTAGATATACCAAACCGCAAAAGTCGTAGGATATTTCTAAGGGAAAAACTTTCCATTCCATGTAAACCTTAGAAATAACATGACTCGGGGTTGCAGACAGGTCTGTCTCTATTTAACTACGCAATACACCTGAATTATGAAAGGCATGCACATGTCCAAACAGGTCAGTGTAAGGTGACGTTAATAACATTAGGCAAATGCAATGCAAATCAGGGATTATTAGCCCAGCGAGTAAATTGCAACAAACAACTTAATCTGCATAGGTGGATAAACGTATAACGTGGCAGGACCGCACAAAAGACCCAGCACAGACCTCCGTCCCCGGCTGAATGGCTAGCTAGCTTAGTCGCTCAGATAACGGGTCTCATCATTATACAGTAGTCTCTTGTCCTACATCCCGTCCCGTTACTTGCAAGCTTAACGGTCATGTGGCTTTAAATGTTGCTTGATAAAGCAGGTTGCATCCCTCTTTTGAGTGTCGCAGCAAAATCCTAAAAATGGGTTAGCTAATGTACTTTGAAAATGTTTCCCAAAGCTAGTTTTTGAGTGCAGAGATAACACAGATTTTTGTTTTTTTCCCCCAGCCATCCCAGTCAGTCAGTTCATAGCTGCGTATTCAGACTTACCAAAAAAGGGAGCTCCACGCTCTATGAATTCCTTTGTCTGGGTCACAAGAAATGTCCTTGGATATCACAAAATACTGTCTGGGGCGTCGGCATAAACCTGAAAATACCCACCTGCCTACGTCTAATGTTATTTCAATGTAAATTCATTTTGCACTAGCTGGTAACTGGCTTTCATCTGACACTCTTCTGGTAATAGTTACCTTCTCTCTGTGACCACTCGTCCTGGGGATTGGGTTAGGCCCGCCTCTTAGCTGATCTGATTGGTCCTTAGTTTGCTGAACCCCGCTCTCGTTGGCTCCGGGTCTTTTCTGTCAAGATAGGGGTTGAAATTAGGTTGGTCCGCCTCGACTGGCGTCTGCGGCTTCCACGGCAACGTTGCCCCATATGCGATGCACTACAACCAGGGATAGAGGTAAGCCCTAAACCCAGTATATCCACCTATTACTAGAGGAACAGAGTTTACCTACTTTTTAGGCTGACATAAACCTTTATGGTACGAAATTCTTAGTATATAACATAGTAAGTAGTATCAAACTGATGACTGTAAGTTAAATGAGGATAGGGTATTTTAAGGGGAAAAGCAAATGCATAAATCAATAGGCCTAATTGATTTTTGTTTATATTGATGGTTGTATGCCTACTAATGATCATCGAGTGGAGCTCATGGTATACCTTTATACCTTATACCGATTTGACAAGTCTGTTCAGCCGGAGTGTTCAGACTTTCTGACGAGACAGTTGCAGTTTGCTATGATGCACACACAACAGTAAGAAACTATGTCGTTTTCTCTCAACGTCTGATTCTATTGTAATGCATTATATTTGAAGTCAGAAAAACTAGTTACTGTTATATCATGCATAGGAAGATATTGCAGTTGAAAATAGATGGAGGTGAGCAGCATGACCTAGTCACGTCGATGTTAGTGTGTGTACACCAGAATTTTGGTGCACACCTCCACCTAGTGGTAGTACACTACTAACTGAACTGATGCTGGATCGGGTTGGCCTGGATGGAACTGTTAACAGGGTCATTTCATGTACCATGAAGATATGGAAAAGGGCATCATGATCAGGGGTGGAAAAAGAACCTACCTCAAGTACAACCATTGTTACTTTGCTGAATTTTTTCGTAAGTAGAGCTAAAATTAGGCTACTGGTATAAAAATCTTTTTAAGTAAAAGTTAAAAAGTTACTAAGTAAAAGTTACCAAATTACTTTTAATAAAGGAGAACATTGTTAGATGTGATCTTTTCCATGCAATTCTAAAAAGCTGAGAGGACAGAGTTTAACTGAAAAAAAAAACCCAAAAAACAAAACAAAGTATAAAGCCAGATGACTCTTTTCTTCTTGGCTGAGTGTTCACTGAATGGCTCCACATTTGGCCAGTATACGACTTTCAATTGAAATGCTCATGGAGAGCCTGCAAAATTTGTACTCTGTAATAGATGTGATTAAAAATGTAGCAAAGTACAAAACCTCAGTCAAAAAAGCTTTACATTACTGACCATTACTGATAAATACTCAAAAAAGTATAATTACACGAAACAGCTATTACAGTAACAACAGTAATTATAATTTGTTACTTCGACCCTTGATCATATATCTATTTTCAAAACCCTACTTAATAGTCTGATGTATTGATCCCCATAGAAAGATTCTCTTTTGGCTTGTCCCCCTCCACAGGGAGGTCAGAGGTCAGGCTCTGCTACAGAGCAGCAGCCTGCAGCTGGTAGGGATTCAGTGTCTTGTTCAAACACACTTCAGCAGAGTGGATGCTTGCCGACATTGGGCTTCAGTTGAAGGATGGTTATGATATCTATAGAATCTATAGAATGAGAGGATTTCTGCCATCGCTAGATGAAATAAATCCCATTTGGTCCAGAAGTACAACTGTATATTGGAGCAGAAGTTTCTTGAGTGCTCTTTCATGGGGCCAAAGTTGGTTTGACATTCTTGTGTAATAGTGTGTAAATAGTGGGTAGTATCTTTGTTGTGTATTGTATATTTCTATATCCTCTCTGATGTATTACAAGAGATATAAAACTCTGCTCAGACACACACAATTAACCCGCAAACACACATATATACCACAGTAGAAGACAGGAGACTGGTGCCGTGACTTAACAGTTTAATGTAAATCCAAGACAAAGTGTGATTACATTTCTACACATATACAATATGCATATGTGAGCATACAAATTCTCATTAATAACTCGATTCACCTCGGAGACCGAAAAAATGATCAAAAGTAACAGTGAATAACAAGCTATAACATAGTTCACCACAACGCGAGCCCCTTCTCACCCTACAGTTAGTAAAGAGGACAATTAAAATAACTATATTCTTCTATTTGACGAAGTTGTTTGTCTGTTAAAATCCTCCTGTAAATTTACAATGCTATCATTAGTTTTTTCGAAGCCTAATATAAATTCACTCCATTTTTCTACAACGAAAATGATTAAGAGAAGCACACAACATCATAATGGTAACACAAGCGCTTAGTAGCAAGTACTCAACTTGTTAGGAGGTTTAATTAATCATTCTTCTTATTGTCATTATTATATTTATTTAAACATTCTATAAAGCCAGTAAAATATCCATTCTCATAACATACTTAATAATATTAGGCTAAGGAATAGGGTATACATAGAACGCTACATCAACAGATTGAAATAATGAGACATCACACCCCAATAAACAAAAGTAAATGAGAAGGACAATTAACAGAGAAGTATACTAGGAAATACTGCAGCACACATTAGCTTTATCGACAAAGAATGAGATTTTACACCATTGAGAAACCATACAGCAATGGACACAAAAGGGGGTCAGGGTTTGATGCACTCTTAGGTCTTGAGACAATGTAAAGAAACTGTTAATTCACTTAAATGTTGCTGTGCAAGTACCTAAAAAGAAACTCGAGTACATAGAAGCCACAGTAGTTTACTGTTGTCATTTTGAGATGTACCAAAAGGGCTTATGTAGTTTACGTAATTAATCCAAAACATATCCTCAAATGGGGCTCTATTCACTGGTACAGAATGTGGCTTTTCAAATCTGGCTTTGACATGTGATCTAGCTTTAGAAAAATATTTTTTTGCAGTGTAAACAGGCAAAATCTGGCTTTGAATGGAGCTTTGGTCTACCACCTCCAGATTCCATCTAGGAACACTACAGAAATATCTTTCTTTGGCTAGAGGTCTCTGAAAAAGCTACGTTTTCATTGACGTAAATAGGACCAAAGACAAATTGGGAAAATCAGCTGGTGGTACTCCAGCCATACTGCATGGCCTGGTTTTATACAGATTTTTAAAAAAGGAAGGGGGTGGGAAAACAATCACATTTGAATCAATTTTGGTTCTGAAATTCTTATGCTGTATTTATAACATCTGACGCCCTCGATCAGTGACGGCATCAAACCTTGACCACCTCACCCTGAATTCCCCCAAGGAATAGCCAGCAAAGGAGCAGATCTCCTTAACAAAAAGGTTAAAATAAAAACAAAACATACACTCTCATCCAAAAGGGCTTTAAGAATGCTTGTGTGACTAGATGATGAATTCTCGGTGAAAGAAAGTACATCAGCACATGATTAATCCACCTAACACCTGCTCCTAACCCCCCTTTTTTTTAACTTGGGGAGGAAGCCGCGACTCTTCCGACTGATTGCAAAATTACATGGCAGCGGGTGGGTTGATGTTGTGGGTCGTCTGATTCTCCTTATCCACTTCCCGCTAAGCTTCAAGTCACTTCAGAGGAGTTTGTTTGGCCGAAGAAGACTAATGTAGCACTGTGTGCCGCGCCTTCAGGAATGTTTCTCAATGTTTCCAAAGTTCCAGGAGGAGTTTGTATTCACAATCGCACTGTGGGGAAAAAAAAACACTTGGAAGTTTGACATGTCTCGTGTAGTTTGAGTATATTTAAAAGGATAACAAAGCTGTAAAAACTCTCCAGGCTTCGGAGAGAGTGAGAGACTTGCCTTTCGTAGCTTTCTCTAATTAAAACCACACCTTAAAGCTCTGAAGGTCTTGTTGGTTATTTGGAAGGCAGGACTCTTAACAGTGAAATTGCTGGCTGGGGAGGCTATGCTCAACTCAACAACACAAAACACCTTCACACTCTACTTAAGCACATTTTGGTAATTGTAAGGTCACTCGATCTACATTAATGCTCACATTTCTGATTCCTCTTTTTTCATAAAACACAAAACACTGGTTATGTGAAACAGGGCGATAGACAAAAGGTATCATACACATCCAAAGTTATTTTCCACTGAAAAAAAAAAATGTTGAGTGTATAGGGCTTCTCTTAATTTGTTGTTTGATTTGAGAAAATAGTGAACTTTTTTTTTTTAGAACCCCCAAATCAGGATAGTGATACTTTTTCATTAGTTCTCTTGTATTATATGTGAATGCTGGAGATCATTTGTATAATTATTGCGTCATGCATGGCCACAAATGATCTAGAAATCAAATTCATGTTCCAACTAAATGGTCACCCACTGAGAAAGATCTAAAGCATTTCAGATGTTGCAGGTCACATATTACATTCATTTTGTGCAGGTGACCACGATTTTTAAAGGTATTGTTGGTATATTTTTGATTAATTTACTTTTGTACAAATCCATTTTCTTACAACATTGATAAAGCTACAACATCAACAACGTAAAAAACAACTTACATATAAAACAATTTGGAGAGAAGTTAGGTATTTAGTGAACAAACAAAATGATCGCTCGATCTATTTAGGGGCAAAGTGTGACGAATAATGCGAGTAAAACACAAAAAAAAAGGAGGCTTGAAAATAGACTGCAGCTGTTCTTATAGCTTGAATGTCCAGGAACACTGTGGCAACTCTAAAGAAATGGATGACTGCGTTGCGTATGGTAAACCCTCCCTGTACCTGCACATCATATGCACACATGCATTTGCTGGGGGGGTACAATAACAGCCTTTAAAGCACTTGTAAAGCACTTTAAAGAAGAGAGTTTTAAACCGGAACTTATTGCCTGCTTGTCTGCTTTAGCAACACCATGGAGGATTGCTTGTAGCCTACTGTACTGTGCTGTGTGCTGTACACCGTCAATTTGCTGAATTCTTTGGTGGGAGGAGAGAAAAGTCTTGAGTATGACAACGCCGTCCCCCGCGGTGACAGAGAGGGGGAGGGGGGGGGACGGGACAGCAGTGTAGGATGGACAACGCCAGATTCCCTCAAACAGTGGAATGTTTCAGTAGTCTGCCTCATAACAGAGGAGCCAAAAAGTTTCAATGGAAAAAAATCATCTCCCTTATCTGTGTGTGCTTAGGCCCCACTGACCTCAAGGAAATAAAGCAAAAAAACAAACAATATACAAAGACAGAACAGAGAAGAATGATGTAACCAGCAACGTACTATGTAATATCACATCTTTGACTGCCAGGACCCCGAGGTTTGCATGCTGGAGCTGATGGGAGTGTAGAGTATTGGTGAAGCGAGTACCAGGATGAGAAACCACACTGGGGCCCATCAGGAGTCTTCTTTAAGGTCAGGGGATTATTGTTGGGTCTTCAAACCTGGGTGTGGCACACTCAAGCCTATAAACTATCTATAAGGGCCCCATTGGATTATCATCAACTCAACACTGTTACTATCATCGACAGTGTTGCAACACTTTACACAGGTGCACCCACCTCTGAAGAATACTAAATATTACTGTACATCAACCCCCAGGTTACAAATCAAAACAGAAATGAGCCTGACATATAATAATAAAAACACACACACTGATAAAACATCCACAAGAATTATTGCAACAATCTCTAAAAAGAAACACAACATGTACTACAGCCATGTCAAAAGTTCAATATAATGTAAAGGAAAAAAAATAAAAATAATAATAAATCACTTCAAATGCAAGTACTATGGCAATACCATGAAGGGGGAAGGGAAGGCTTTCACTAAACCACCAGCAGTTCTGATGTGCCCAAAAACAAACAAGGAGATTATTCGTATCGTTGGCTACAGGAAAATTATGTCTGTTAAATCAAGCAGCAAACACACAAAGCGACAGCCCTATCGGTTCTCTACGTGTTTTTCAGGTATATATCCCTTTCAGCTGGGGTGGCGGTGTCTGCGGTCTAACCTGCTTCGAAGACAAATGGACAGTGGCGACAAAACCGAGCCCGTTTTTTTTTTGTTTGTTTTTTTCTCCAGAAGATGCCCTTCCAGGTGTATGCTGTAGCGTTTCCCTTCTGTCCTGCTCTTGCTCACCTCGGCTCCGAGACGCTGGCCAGGCCTCAAGACAAATAACTTCCATTTATCTTTGCCGGGGAAAACAACGACGACGACGACGACGACGACGACGACAACAGTGACAACAACAACAAAAGGACTCGTGTCAGAGTTATAGGTGTGCGTTCATGCAGTGCCCCTGCGGCTCATATACCAAACCACCCGGGCTCATTGTTACTATCAACCTGCTCAGTGCCAACATGCTACTCTTTTAGTCCCATTTAAGATAAGGAATTTCACCCTGCCCTCCGCAATCCCTACCTGAACCAACCCTATGCTTTCTACCAGCCCCTCTCTCGTGCCTACACAGTATCTCTCTCCAACAGCCCTCTCTACTCTCTACTCTTCGCAGCAACCAGGCTCTCTCTCTCTCTCTCTGGCCTCGCGGGATCGCCGTCATGGCAACAACCGCTTTCCGGCAGGCCCCTTCTCTCGGCCTAGCTTTGAACCTTAAAGTCGACTTCTATTGTGTCTTGAACGATATACTGTAACTCATCCCCTGTACATTTTAAACTGATCGTAGTCACTTGATTTTACGCTATTTTGTATTTTTCCAGTTGCCAAAAAACAAACCACATCCTTGCTCTGTAATCACTGCGCATGAATTCCCTTGTGTGATTTAACATAAAAAACAATTATATTCCAAACTAAAGCCACATTATGGGTACCACTGTGACAGAGGCTTACAGCTATACTGTACATTTTTATATTTACATTAATATCCAGAGCAAATGTAACAAGAATTTTATCTAATGACTTTGGTAAGTACCCCAGGCAAGTTATCTCATGCACACATAATAAAATAGCTCAGTTTGATATCAACTCTGACATTAATCATCATCATCATCATCTATAGTTTGCTGTTATTAAGGACAAGAAACAGCAAGGGCTGAGCCTACACCTGGAAGAGAGCTACAACTGCCCCGAATAGGATGTCAAACCAGGGAACCACCTCTTCTCTAAGTGTAGCTATAGTCTCTTGTGGCTCTCAGGATCCAAGCCAAGTAAACTGTGTCGTTATATCTGTAAGGCACTACGAGGGAACAATGGTCAAAACCTAAAGACTGCAGAGGGTTTTGAGGAGGTGGACTACACACACATGGCTGACAGTAGCACACACAGACAATCACGTTGTACATGCCTATGTTATTATAACCACTTTGTGCAATCACATTGAAAAAAGAGGAACAAATAAATCTATTGGTATCAGAAAAAAAAAATGTTTTCTTCATAAAACAAACAGGTGCAGACTGCTACATTCTAAGAACGGGGCCCAGCTAAGACACCTAGCTAAAACTGAAGTATCGTCATAAAGGTGAAACGTAAAGGAAAAAGAAAAATATCTATAAATACACTAGAAAGTTTGTTGTCTTCTGTTGGTTATATTTCCAGAAGCCTCCTCAGGTGGAGAAGGTGGGGTGGGGGGAGTTGCCTCTCTTTCTCCCCGCACCGTGAATGATTTGGAAATATTAAGACAGTTCAAGGCCATCAATATATTTTTTTTCTTTGAAGAGCAGCAGGTTTCCGTATTTCACCTTCTCCCAATTCTCTTGGGAATCCAAACTTCCAGAGAGTAACCCCTGTTCAACAGTCACTTCCCAATTTAAGAGGGGAAAAATAAAAGAAAGCAAAAGATCCGTTTCAAACCAGAAAACCTCCTCTGTCCCAAAAGGCCTGTTTCAGAGACTTCATTGTAAAACTAATGAGACATTACTTTCCTCAGAAAGTAAAGCCCAAAAAAATGAGAAATGAAAGCAAAAAAAAAAAAAACTGGCCCTTTCAGGAAAAAGAAAAAAAAAGATTCAAAAGAAAACCCCTTGAATTATACCCCTCTGAAATTCCACCCCTCCTTTTCCCTTCTAGAGAGGCTGTGAATCTTTTTTTTTTTTTCTTTTTCTCTCTGTCGTTATAATCTTCAAGTTATACGTGACAGTTTCGTGAGGATTGCATGTTTCCTCTGTCTCTGTGTCTGAGGTCGGGGAGATGATGGGGCTCGGAGGTGGTGGTGGTGGGGGGGGGGGGTGTCGGGGGAAGGATCGGGGGAGCAGCAGCAGCGCTGGGTCAGGCTCTCCAGTGTCAGTCAGTGTCTTCTTCTCTAGAGGTAAGGGTACTGGTTGACCTTGGTGGGGCTCAGCGGGTATCCAGTGTAGACGGTGGAGGCGGGCGAGGCGCTGATGTAGGCCTGGTGGGCGAACTGGGCCTGGTACTGGCTGTGGTGCAGCGTGGGCGAGGGCAGCACGCGGTGGCCCATGCTCACCGGCACCTGGTGGACGATGCCGGGCGGGTAGCTGGCGTGCTGCACCGCGTGGCGCGCCGAGCCCTGCGACGCCACCAGGTGGGCCACGGTGCCGGTGGAGCCCAGGGCGGCGGGGGCCGTGTAGGTGTACAGGTGCGGCTGGCTGGGCAGGTGCGTGGCGGCCAGGTGCGGGTGGACGTTGCCCGTGTGGTGGGAGGGGCTGTTGTGATGGAAGGAGTACGGGGCCTGAGTGGTGATGGTGGGCGTGATGTAGGCCTGCTGGCGCCGGTGGCCTCCATTGCGCTCGGCTACCATGTGCTGCTGGGCCTGGAAGTGGATGTCAGTTTTATATATTATGTATTCTAATGCAGGAGATATCACACAACGCTGTTGTTTTGTTGTGTGAAAACCTTGTAACTCCAATTTTGGTGATTTTCATGTTTTCACTTCCAATGAAGGATTTCATGCTCCTCTATGGGTTGAGAAAATTCTCCAACCTCTTGGGCTGATGAAACCCTTTCAAAACCCATTGGATAATGTCAAAAATGCATTGTCATCAAGCTAAAAAACAAGAAGTTGGAAATACAAGGTTTTCACCTGACAGTGACAATATTCTCTCTTTCCATTTCCCTTTCTCTCTCTCTCTGATACACACATACTCATACAGCCATAGGTTCCTTGAGGTTTTAATTGAATGTATGTCTCTCCATACCTGGCTGAGATTGAGAGGCTGCTGCTGGAAGGGGTGTGGCCCTGAGCGCTGCTGTCGGTAGGCTCCGCCTCCAGTCATGCCCCCTGGCAGGTGATTATTGCCAGACACCACGCCATTGGAGGATTTGAACTTATAGGCTGAATTCTGATGGTTCATTGCATCTGGACAGGAGGGGATACAAGTTCGGTCAACCGGGAAGCGCCAACTTTGCACAACAACTTTATCGTTCTACTCTAATACCTAACTCTAATTAATAATTTAGACAGGAGAGCATACCCTGCAATATTCATAAATCACAATATCCCAGCTTTCTCTCCCCTTACCTGGCATCAGGCGCTCGCACTCATTCAGGACCTCGCTGGTCTGGGTTTTGAGAGGGGGGATGATGATGGTGCGGGGGTTCCCGTTGTTGTAGTTGTCCAGTATGGTGGTCTTGGTGTCGTAGCTGTTGTTGTTGGGGGGTCTAGACTCCACAGTGTAGGGGCTGTTGTTGCTGGAGCAGTCGGAGTCGGGAGAGTCGTGGACCGTCACACAGCTGATGACGTTCTTCCTCTGCTTGGAAGACGAGCTGGAGGGGAACAGAGGGGGGGACCGGAGAGGGGACAGTCATTGAGAACACCGAATCGCTCCGCTCTACAGACCCACGTCTCTCCTCAAAAGCCCGGCACTGACCTGTTGTTGCTCTGCTTGTGGTCGTCCTCCTCGTCCGTGTCGCTGCTGATGGTGATGATGCTGACGGCGGGGCTGGGCGTGTCGGGGATGATGATGGTCTGTCGGGGGACGTGGTGCTGGTGCTGATGATCGCGGGTGGTGCTGGAAGCCTGCTCCGCCTCGCCGCCGCCGCCGCCGCCCCCCCACCCTCCGCCGCCGCAGCCCTGCAGCGGCGGGCAGTTGGCGGCGGAGCCGTTTTGCAGCACGGCGCACCGCGGCGGCGTGTTCTCCTTCACCCGCTTGGAGCGCTGCGGGGAGAGCACCGCCTGAGACGACGACACCTCGTAGGCGGACACGTTCCTGACAGGTCAATATAGAGATGAGGGTCAGTGTCACACAGAGGGATATAAGATATAATGAGGTTTTAGTTGCCAGTTTGGGAAAAGGCAGCACTGATGAGTCACCCAGTGTTCACAGTACCTGGCAGACATCTGGTGCTGCTTGTTCTTTTTGGAAGAGGAGTTGTTATTGGTTGAGGGCTGCCTCATGACGTGTGCCACGCCCACATTGAGCGTCTGGTTGGATGGGAGCGTGACGTGGCCAGCCAACAAGGCCGGCTGCTGCATGATGGGATTGTAATGGCTGCCATGAGGGTGGGAATTCCTGCAAGATAACATAGTTTGGTGTTACCCACAACTTTAAGGACACCCCCTGAACCTTGCAAGCGCAGGACGGCGCACGCAGTCAAGTGAGATACAGTGACGATACAGCAGGATGGTACATCACAACATAATGCGAGGAGTACGGTGAGCATTTCCCACACAGGCCAGTGGGTGGCAGCAGCTACCTTTTGTGAGAGAAGAGGAAAGGAGGAGAGGGAACAAGTGAGGGAGTGAGGGAGAGAGAGCAAAGAGGGAGGGCAGAGGAGCTGACACCAGCAGCTGTGGAGCGATAGCTCTGCAGAGGAAGTGCGACACTTTCCCAATCGTCTCTCTGAGGACAATAGAGCTGCCATTGGACAGGGAGGGAGGGAGGGATGGCGAGAGAGAGGGAGAGAGAGAAGAGAGGAGAAGAGGGTGTCTGGCCAAAAGATGGACAGCTCCAAATGAATCTGAGCACACGTGCCCCCCAGCACCACTACCCCCCACCAATACACACACACACACATACACACACACACACACACACACACACACACACACACACACACACACATTATATACCTGCATCCTGCTTATCTCCCTGCAGATTACCTTCTCCCATCTATCCATCCATTTATCAAGTCATCCCAGTGACAGGCTATACTCAACATGATGTCCCTACATGTACATATATCCCATCTCCCTGAGGTAAATCTGCTCTTATAAAAGCACCGGTGTTCACTTAGGGACTGTGATTCATAGAAGATATAGAGGACGAGCTGTCAGGGAGGCACAGGCTCCTCTGTCAATCAGCGGGACGCCACACCTCTATCCTACAGCACATCTTTATCTATAATACCTCAATATGCTTGCCTATGCTTATTGTAAGGAGCCCGCTGCTGGTCTTTGAAATCAGTTTATCTACTCTACACAGACGCTGACCTGAACCGCAGTCTTACCTTGTTACTGCAAAGTGTAAAAACCTGATACTAAAAAGTGCTTCTTTTTTTTTGATATCTTAAAATTGACATATCTCAGCGGATTGTTTTGTAAGAGCTAAAATATTTATCACCACTGCTAGAAGCCCTGTGTGAAGGGTGGAATGAAGGCTGCGACTTCAATAAATGTTCTCCAAAATCACCGAAGGTTAAAGCTGTTAAAAAGTGGCGGCGGCGTTGCTCACCTCCAGTTGGCGAGAGGCTGAGTGCTGCTCATGGAGTCGGGGATGACAGTGGCGTGCTGGACCGAGGTGTGGGTGAGCTGCTGCCAGGCTGGAGGCAGCAGGATCTGCTGGGTGCCGCTGGGCCAGGCCTGCTGAGGGGGGGGGGGGGGGGGGGCACAGAGTGGGGGATAAACAAGGACGGGGACAAGGAGAAAAGGGGCAGAGGAATAAGAATAGGGGAGAGAGAGACACAGAGAAAGTGTCAGCTGCCATTTAACAATGCTCGCAAACACAGTGACTTTGTGTTATGAGGATTGCAGAATCACCCACGATGAGCAGTTTCTTTCCTTCCTGCTTTTTTGATTTAAATGATCATAACAGTGCGATGAGGAGAACGGAATTGATTCGTTCCAGGATGCTGTGACAAATTATATTTTCAAAAGTGCATAAAAATGTGCAGCTGGTTTAAACTGGCTACTGGGCATGCAAAATGAACTCCCTTCGCTTTCAGGATACATTCATCTACAGAAGAGATAAGACCAAGACTTAATAAAGATGTACAGCAACTCCTTTCTCTGTGTGTGTGTGTGTGTGTGTGTGTGTGTGTGTGTGTGTGTGTGTGTGCGTGCGTGTGTGTGCGTGTTTGGCACAAGTAAAATCAACTCATGTTCTAATTAAATTCATAGGCCTATTCAAGCTGCTGTGAAAGAGGCTACTTTGTATTTCCTATGCAGAACGAGAGGAGTGGCAGGCATAATATGCCCCAAGATGTGCCTGTGCCTGTGTGTGTGTGTGTGTGTGTGTGTGTGTGTGTGTGTGAGTGTGCGTGTGCGTGTGCGTGCATGCATGCATGTGCATCTGTGTGTGTGTGTTAGTGTGTGTCTGTGTGTGTAACCCTAATAGTTTAATGCAGTTCTATTGATTAGCACTTTAATGTCAGGGCTAATGAATTGTTCCTTTAATACCATTTGCACATCTATTTACAACTGCATCAGTATGTGTTGCAGCACACACACACACACAAATGGAGGGAGAGAAAGAGAGGGAGACAGAGAGAGAGAGATAGAGAGCATACAAAATACAAGGCAGCTAGTCTGTGTAATGTCTTTGGGTGTAACATTTGGGATAAACGCAAGCACTTTCTCCTTTATATTTAGATATGTTTCTTTGCCCTGTCTGTTTCCATTATATTCTGACACAAAATAACCATTCTGTTCTCTAACAGAGTCTGACTGCAGGTCTGTGGGAGTGGAATTGTTTTGTCTGAGGCAGGTTGCAAAAATGATTATGTCCATGCAGCCAGCCTGTGGTTGAAGTGCTGCAGGGGGCATCTGCAGGCCAGCACAGCTGCCTCGTCTGTGCACTGATGGCTGACATCTCTAATGGAACATTCTGGAACTGGAGATGGTCTTTACATCTAAGACCACATCCAAGGCCTTTTATCAACATGCCATTAAGAGACTCTAATACATCCATCCATCTCACGCTCCTCCTCCGCCTGCTCACTCTATATCTCCCCACTCCTGGTACTCTGCATACCTCTCTCGCTAGGCGTCTGCGTTGTGTAACCGGCCTGTCTGCCCTGAAATGGTAACCCAGTTAAGAGGCCGTTCTCTTTCTTCCCAGAGCCTACCATCACCATCGGCGGCCCTCCCCGCCTCGCCGCCTCCCACCTCGACCCTCGCTCCCCGGGTGAAAACCCTTTGTCACCTCAGGGCTCTGAAAGCCTCAGCTCTCACTCCCCAATTGTTTCCACATTTTCTGCATTCCTGCTCCAGATAAAGGTCCTGCTGGCTTCCCCCTGCCTCCCCGCCTGCCTGCCTGCCTGCCTGCCTGGAGCCTCCTTCGCTCTGCACACCCAGGGAGCTCAGAGCCAAGCCCGCGTGGGTCCAGGGTGGGCAGACAGCGGCCCGGCAAAGGGGGCAACGGTGAGCTGTGGGTGGCTAAAGGCAAAGGTGGGGAGAATGCTACCAAGAGGCAAACAACTACCCAGCCAAGCCTGTGAGACCTCCCACAGTAAAGGGATAAACACACGGACACACACACACTGCACACCCGGTTATTAGGTGCGCTGCTCACTGGCCTATATAAACCATCTGCGTATGTTAACTATAGCTTGTCTTTGTTTAACATGTCTGCAGGCAGAGGTTATAGTGAATACCTGCAGAGCACCCCAGTTTTATGGGATCTAGACAACATACATCAATTTATGTAACTTTCATTTGTCCTCCATAAGATGTAGCTGTAACATTAATAATGATTTTGCCTTTGATTGATCTATTATATCTGTACCAATCTGGTGATGTTATGAATTCCCTGGTCATTCTGAGCTCCATCCAATCTTCCCCTGACCTCCCAGGATCCTCTGAGGCCTGTAATTTGGAGCGCCTGACTTGGAAGCAGCTCTGGAGCTAATCACCATTTGGTATCTGAACAGATTAACCCTCCATAGAAACACAGACACAGACACAAACACACACAGACACACACACACAGCTTTGCTGCCTGCCTGCCTGCCTACTGCATGATTAACTGGAGATAAGGGAGTGCTTCAAACTCCCCGGATTCTCAGGGATATTTAAAGCCTTCATGGAAATTTCCATAGGGAAAGAGGTGGTGGCGATGGCAGTGGTCTACAGTGTGTGCAGAGAGAGAGAGAGGGAGAGATGCACAGTCACTCTCTGTTACTTCCAACAACTGTATATTAGCAGCTAAAGCTCCAGCTCCAGTGAGCAGGCTCAAGTGAAGGCCCTCTCTATGTGAAAGGCTCCTGCCTTTGTGTGCATCAGACCGTGGCAGCCTCAGCCTCCAGGAGAGCAGGACAGCAGAGAGAACGAAGGGAGAGGGAGAAAGTAAGAGAAGGAGAGAGAGAGAGGGAGAGCAAGCGAGAGAGAGAGAGTAATGCACAGGAGAGCTTGGTCTGAATGCACTCAGGCAAAACAGCTGCCAGCAGGGGCAGGGTCACGAATTCCCAGCCTCCATAAATGGATAGTATGCTAAATGTAGGCTTAAGAAACTAGGGATGCAGGGAGCTTTTTTTTTTTTTTAAATGCGAGAGTTTAGAAATGTATCTGATAGGCACTGTGGTTATAAGATACCAAAATTGTATGAGTTTCTTCTCAGTGACACTGGAGTCTCTTCCTACCTGTGTAAGGAGGCCAGGTTGGATCTGCAGGGGCTGAGCACCGGGGGCCTGTGTCACTATGGGAACAGCATTTTCCATCCGCACAGAGTAACTGGTGTGCTTGGAAGGGGACGCCTGCAGCCCTGCACGCAAATAAAGCACATGCACAGAGGATGTCAACAAAACCACAGCACAATACCCTCCATAACTGTCACTTAAAAACAATCACGCTACCTGCAAAAATGAATAGTGAGAGATCAGACAATGTGTTATATGTTATATGCCCATAGGCGCCTAATATGCATATTGATTTATCTGTGTTCAACACATGTCCAAACCTGTTGCTATGTGCAAATATACTCATCCTACTTGGAAAAACAAAAACAGTAGCCATGGCAATGGTATAAATTCAAACACAGTTTCTAATAATGGAAATTTTATCAGCCATTCCACAAAAAGAATAAATAAACAAATAAAATAATGCCTTGGAGCTCCTCTGCCCTCCCAGTGCAAACATAGAGGAGACAAAAGCATCAAAGCAAAGATATTAAATTTCCTTTCAAATGTTTAATTGCCTCATCAACTTATCGCTGGATCGCTGTTGTATGTCAAGACTGACATTGCCTGTGGGGCGCGAGGCTAAGCTGCAAAACAAAAAGCCAAAAAGACAGAAAAAAAGCAGAGGACTGCCTGTACACAAAGACAGACCCAAAACTGACTACAGCATGTACAGTATGGTACCAGCTAAAAACCGATTGAAGGCTTGGGAGTTCAGCTATAACTAACTAAACAACTAAACAATACAAAGCTTATTTTTAAGTTTTATTTCTCAGCAGATAAGAAATCTTATCTTGTTTTTACATAGATGACCACAGATGCGACACTGATGATCTCACTGGTGATCTGTCCATGCTAGTGCACGCTGACCAGCTGGACTTCCTTACCTTGGAAGCCGGGTGGGCAGACGATGAGCGCCTGCTGGAAGGGGTCGGGCCGGGCGGCGCAGAGTTGAGGAGCCCCCGGCTGCAGGGGCATGCTCCTCTGGGCCACGGCTGCCATGGAGGCAGCGGAGGGCTGGTAGAGTGCAGATTGGTAGTTTAGTATGGAGACATCGGGATTGGCAAGGGAAAGGGTGGCATTGGTGGTGGAGGAGGGAGCCAGGTTGGTGGCCTAAAGGAATGATGGGACCAAAATAAAAATCATGAGAGTGGAGGTGCCGATGGGTGCGAGGGGGGAGGCGGAGCGGTCCAAGGTGGGATGGCTGAATAGCAACATGGTAAAAACAGAAAAAAATACATAATGTTCCAACATAAACAACTCAACATACGCATACAGAGAAACAACAATTGGATCAAGAGGAGATGGATGGCAGAGCATCCATCATCGATGAAAGCCGATAACAGAAACGAGGAAATTGATGCTGATGTTTCTAAGAATATGTGGATTGTAGATTTGATTAATTAGAGAGAGAGAAAGAAAGAGGGGGCGGGAGGCAATCAATGCTACAATTCCTGGAATAATCAGCCATCAATGCCGTAGCAAAATGCCACCGGGGCACATTTAGATTGAGATGTGATTACGTTCCATCTACAAGGTCCTTTACTTTTTCATGCTAGAGTAATGTGCTGCCAGAGAGGGGAAATGTATACTATTACATGTGATGAGATTTTTCTTTGAGCCTAGACAGCTACGTGACCGTGTTGCCTGTTGTGTATCATGACAACATATTGTACATGTACCGGATGAACGGAGGTGCTTCTGGTTCATATTAACTTTATAAAGCACTGTAAATGCGAGGCACTTTGCAAATAAAAGTCACTAAAATTGATTCAAACAGCATTACCGCAGCAAACGCTGGCGGAGAGGAAAAGAAGAAGAGAGATATTGTAGCATGTTTTGTGCGTCTCACTATTCCTTCCAGCAACAATAAAGCACACATATACCTCTGCCAGTTATTATCCTTTTTGAATGGAGGGTGCTGGATCCCAAAGTATATTATATGAAGTCTGTTTAGATTAAAAAGTTACAGAATCATAATGAGCAGATATAATGAGCTGCAGCGGAGTTTGACATTTCATGCCACAGCTTCACTATCTGGCCTCCAAATCAATATGCCTGACAGGAGCAATATTTCACAGCCAACAGTCATACTATAATTATGTAAGCTTAGGTAACTCCAGCATGTGTATGGACCATTAATGAGACATGTGCAACACGCAGACAGCCTGGGAGCATCCTGGATACAAACAAATGCTTTTAAGAGACACCGGTTTGCTCAGCTCGTACTCGCGTAGTATTTGCTTCACGAGACGCGGTCTAATTTTAGCCCTTTCATTAAGCTTACGTAGGGGCGGAGGGAAACACAGAGACAGCACTTTCATTTTTCATTTGCTCTCTTTAGCGTGTTCGATGAGCACCAGGGGAGGGAACATAATCAATATGGCACTGTGGCATTCATCATAAACAAGCACGGAAGCTGCAAAATACAAGTCAAAGATGCATTCCGGCCTCGCAAACGAATGCAACTAAATAAATCACGAACTTAACTCTGCCTATATGCCCTCGGAGCAAAGCGCAGAAAAGACAAGCTGAGGGAATGTTAATCCATTTAAATCACAGCAAGATTGGGTTTTTGTCGCATGCTGCACAGTGTGAGCTGGCTCGATATAGTTGGTGATAAAGAACTCTGTTTACTAAAGAGAGAGGGAGAGAAAAAAGAGCTGGAATTGTAACCAAGCACAATCTGGAAAACCTTGCACGGCGACGCTCGGTGATTCCGGCAGAAGCCCGAAAGTCAGCAGTTTCGATTCACAGACTGTACGGGGACGAAGTGGTAAAGCACCACGGGCTAAACCCAGGGAGATGGGAGGAAAGGGAGAGAAGGAGAGGAGAGAGAGAGGAGGGGGAAAAAGAGAGGAAGCCTGGTAAAGGGATTCTTAAGGCCTGAAAGCCCCAGAATGCAAGGCAAGCAGGAAGTGGGGCTTGTCATGTGTGTAATCAGCACTTTGTGACAATCCCACAGGACCTGAGGCACAGACAGCAATGCGGGCAGACAGATAGATATGCAGGGAGGCAGAGAGACAGGCCGGCGAGCGCGGAGACTGTGCAGGCAGCCGGGCAAAAGAGCAGATAGAAAACAAAAACAAATAGAAGGAAGAGAATAACAGATAAACAGACAGACAAATGGAGCCCTCGCAGGCTGCTAAGCCGCTCAAACCACTGACAGGAGAATCTTAGCGGTGGCCGATGTGATGGCGGATGGATAAAACGCAGCTATTTGAATAAGACAGCATTAGATTGGCTGTATGAATACATTGCATACTGAATATTTTTTCTAGAGCTTTGGCTTGGCTGTGAGCCTTCCAATGTGTTTCATATGCACATATACTGTACATACTGTATATTTTCCTTGTATGCAGGGCAGCTGATTATATTATCTGTGCCTTATTGTGAATGTATTAATATTATAGCTCACATACACTTAATTTGGTTGTTCCTAATTATGTTGTTTACCATGCATTTTTCTTTTCTTTCAACCTATGTGTTTCTGAGAGCCCTCCTGCGTGATTTCTGTCCTTACGTGCTATTATGTTAATCATAGTTTTATTGCAACATCATGCGCAAACACACAAAACTAAATCAAAGCGACGCTAATTTACATACTTGTCACTGACAGCATAGACGCATTCAACAGGGCTCGCTGAATAGCATGCTGATGAATGAAGACATTTATTTTTCACAATGGCTCTTTGACAGCGGCGGCGGCGGCGGCCGTACCTGGCTGTGCACAGTGTTAAGCTGGTTGTTGAAGGTCATGGTGAGGTTGGTGGAGGTGCTGGGGGCCACGTGGGTGATAAAGGGCGTCTTGCTCTGGTTGACCGTGTCGTACATGTTCACACGGCGCTTACAGATCTCCATGTTTTGGAAGCACGACTTCACACTGCACAGAGGGAGGGAGGGAGAGAGAGAGAGAGAGAGAGAGAGAGAGCATGAGCAATAAATAAGACAGAGAAGAAATAAGTACTATGTCTTATGAGAGCGTCAGATGTTATTCCACAGTTTGTAATCATCATATAAATCAAACAAAACAACAAAAGGGACAAATGTGAAGCCGTACTGTGTGCTGTGGGGGAAATCGAGGAGATGTGACATGGTGACAAAGGGGTGGTTGAGGGTTTCGATAGGGGTGATCCTCTTGTCCGCGTCGATGGTCAGCATCTTGGTCAACAAGTCGATGAACTCTCTCCTGTCGGCCTTCTCTGCTAGCATGTCGCTCCCCTCCAGATCCGAAGTCATATTCACCTGCAGACACACAATCGCACACCGACGTTACCGTTTCAAACCGTTCCTAAATGGCTGTTTGAGTATTCAAGGTCTCTGTTTCTGCAGGCGACAGAGAAAAATCTCTCCGGCGGTTTATTCCCATAGAGAGACCTATTAATACTCACAAGGCCTCATCAGTTAGGGTGTCAGTCTGCGTGTCACAGAGCCCAGTGATAACCTTGCACCTTAGTGACATTATAAACATTTGCACTAGTATTCATAGCACCACTTGAAATATCTCCTGGCGCCTTCGCTGAGATTTTTATCTATTCCCGAGAAGTGAAAACAAACAGAAAACATGAACTCAATAAATGCTGCCATTGGTTACTCGTTAAAAACCCTTTCACAAAGGACACTATTTTGTGGGTGCCCCCCCGAAAAAAGCTGACACGAGACAACTTAACCTAAATACTCTCTGAGGCACTTCTGGGAAGCTGCCTCGGAACATCTTGTTGCTTCATCTGTATTAAACATTGCGGCTGAGGTTGTGGATAAATACTGGGCACAGCAGCGGATTTCTGCTCAAATGGAAAGCTGCATAGCTAGCGGGGATTGATTTGCGAGGCAGGGGGCTGATGCTTTTTGGGGTTGTGACCGAGGGCATCAGGGGACTCAGACAAGGTCACGGTGCAGGTCTGGTCTTCAGTGAGCAGGCAGAACGTCTGAGACTGGCAGTGCTAGGACAGAGACGGGGACAGCGGCAACAGACAGGCAGCCTTGTTTATTGTGATTGCCATGCAGGGATAGCAGGCCTGTTTCTCATAAAGACGCAGCGCTTATCTGTAGGCCTGCTCCAGGGGCTATCAGATGTGCTGCCAGTCAACACCACAAATCTGATTCAATTCTCTTCCCCTATGCAGGTTATTCAGGCTCTGTAACCATTCCTCTCTGCTTGCCATCTCCGCTGGCCGTGATAAAGGAATAATCTGCAGAATGAGGTGAGAAATAATCACATTGTCCTCTGCTAGTGGAAGAGATGACTTTGGGAAATGTACACGGTTTGCTTGCAAATGTGTGGCAGGCGGCTGAGGTGCGCTGCAGCAATCAAACTGTGAGAGCTGCAAGCATCGCAGCAAATAAAAAACATTGCTAACAAATAAAAAAATATGACTATCACAATCCATTAACTACAGGTATTTGACATTACTAGAAGGAAAGAATATTTTTTATAGTTTTCAGTAGCATTCAACAGTAGGTAGCTGACATTTACTGAGCTTTAAATGAAAATGAGTCACGAAAAAAAATAGGTGAAGAAAAGGAGCTTCGACTAATACGGCCGGCCTTGCGTGTCACGGCTGTTTGCGGAGCCACATCTGTGTCGTGAGGAGCGGTGACATGCCACTCCGGAGCGAGGGGCAGAGATGGCAGATGTCGAGCAGCGGGACGGATCGGGCGACGCCTCGGGAGATGTGGAGCCAGGCACGCGGGGCCTGTCTTCTGCACAGCGCTGCCTCCTGACTTCCCCCGCTTAATGCGACGCGAGGCTTAATGTAGGACAAGCGCAGATTTACAAATAAACTCGGGTGGAATCGCAGGAAGACGGGACGGGGGGAATTTTAGGAAGGGCATGGAGGATGAGGCGAACACCGCGCTGAGCACCGTTCTAATTTCACTTCGCCTCTCTCCTGCTGTCTCCTCGGCTTCACTCCTTCACTCAACAACTGCCACAGAGATATCGAGGGTTTTGCGGATCAAAGTGAATCCATTCTCAAGTAGTTTCCGGCCCACCCTCCATCCACAGCAGGCCTCTAGCTGGGGTCTTGCATTCGCAGTAAGTTGGTCTCTGATTTACTCAAATTAGATATACTTGCGACTAAAGCCTCCCCACATTTCCCACGACCAAGAGGGAGGTTCATTATCTGTTCCTGGCACCGAGCCCCTCTGTCTTTCAGAGCCTTCAGCTATATCATCCATTATACACGCGGAGACAGATGTCCACAATGCTGACTTGTTTATACGGTCTCGATTCCGAGATGGGGCAATATAGGCGGTTTTCTCCCACATTAAGCAGCTCTGCTCTATCTCCTTCTGTGTTTTGATAGTAAGCTGACTCTCGCTGCAACAGTGAGAAGAATACGGGACATACAGCTTGAAGTGTAGGAGATGGAAATGACCCAGGGGATATTATACCAGTGCAGGTTGGTTTCATTAAACCCTGCACTCTGTGTGTGTGTGTTGTGTGTGTGTGTGTGTGTGTAAACTGTAAATTCAATGAGCCCAGGCAGAGATACTAGCCAAGCCGACAGCATTGTTATGCCAGACAGGCCCGACAGCGGCCCTGGGCACTGCTGGACAACCCTAATTGTCTCCATCACTAAAGTAACGACATGTGTTGCTTGTCCACATGGACGATTTCAAGGGGCCGCCGGTTGTGCACCGAGATTACCATATTCCAGCAGACATAATTCACCTGCTTAACTCCCGTCTCATCTCTGGGCCGGTCGTTATCGGAGGCAGGATCGAAGAACGCGATGACAAGAGAGGAGGACTGCGGGAGATTCTAAGGGCCTGGGAAAAAGATTGTAATTTTCCATCCCTACTGGCATGCCAGCCAGCAGAACCAGTATTTTGGCCAAGTGAGGGCGAACAAAACATAGACTCACTATCATCTCACTGTCAGGCATGTCCTATCAAAATGTCATGGCTGAATGTGAACTTTCCCACCGTGGTTGGAGCTGAATGCAGACTGAGTAACAGGGGAACGTGACATCAGACGTGGCCCTGTTTAGTGGCAGTGCTTTTCCACATCGGGGCCTGGTGTATAAGTCGCTTCCTAGGGCTTACGTAACATGTCCTAAACAAAAAAAAAGATTCCCACAGGTGTTCTCTAATGTGGAAATCTAGGGGCTGCAGGGAGAGCGAGGCCAACCAGCTGAGTCATGCAGACACAACATAGTGTGTGTCCCGCTGAGCAAGCCCGCCTGACTGGATGGAACCTTCTGGAATGTGTGTGTGTGTGTGTGTCAGGGAGAGACAGAGAGAGAGTACACTATTTTGTATTCGTGCCCTATACATACATACATACATGTACTGCAGAGACGTGCAAAGTGAGGACACGGCCACAACACACACTCACGCTTAAATAAGAAAGCAAACTGTACACATCAAACATGCTAACCGAGCTGACCACATGTTCAGCTCCAGCGTCTGTCTGTAAGTTATTAGATGGCGGTTAAACAAAATGAAGAGCAGAAGCAGGAGTTGAGGATGGGTTTTTTTTGTTTTTTTTTCGGCGAGCAGCTGCTTTCATTTCTCACAGTAGAACTCTGTACGGCGGAGGAGCTACGCGGCATCTGGGGATCAGGCCTCGGTGGGATATATATTTGAAAAGGTTTCAAGTATTTGAGCGATAATTGTCGGGGCGTGATTGATCGAACTTGTCAGGGACTTGGAACGGCCTCATCGGTGGAAGCCTCAAATGAAAGACAGTACGCATCGAAAAAGATAGCCCATAAGGAAATGATAGGCTTATTGGGAGAGCTGTGCTTTGTAAGGCTGTTAACGGCATACCTGCGCCATATCATCCAGGCAGTTGAAGATGTACTTGCGGGCCTCCTTGGACTTGATCCCCGTCTCGCCCTCGTGGTCCTCCGGAGTCTGCGGGAGACAAAAAGCAGATGTTCCTCTCAGATCCCATCACACTTCCCCTCTGGAAACACACTATTTACATTTGGCTCATTACAGCCTCTTGTTGTTGATGTGCAGCAGGACTCGGCTTGCCCTCTGAGCAACCCTGGGGTAGCACACAAACACTCATCTAGCAGCCAGGGAAGATGGGGGAGAGAGCGCCTGTGGAGGCACACACTCTGTATGAGACAATACACAGAACGTACATACTGCACTGCACACACACACAGCTCAAGTTTTGCACAAATGCACATATACTTGATAAATGCACACACACACACACACACACACTCAATCTTACAAAAAGCACACACACATACACAAAACTAATCTGTATCAGCTTAGGAACCCTCCTGACCAAACACATGCAATGATATTTTTAATTACAGTCAGAAAAGCAACACAGCTGCTGTTACATGGAAACACATGGCAAGGTCAAATCAAAGCTGAGCAATTACTCTTACAGACTGATTTTTCCTAAGTGTCTGTGCACACATTCGTAACCTGTGTCTCTCAGAATGAAAAAAAAAAAAAAAAACGTGGTTAGGATGCCTGGACGTTTGATTTTTCCACATGCCAAAGACAGTATTGTATCTTTCTATTTTTTCCACAATGCTGCTGTCAGGTGATTCTGAATTGCCAATCGCCAAAAATGTCAGCTTTTCAGGAATTCATTAAATCCCCCCCCACTTTTAAAAATCACAGAATGTTAACACAATGATATATTATGAGTGATTAATGAGGTTTGACAGGGTTTCATAAGCCCAAGGGTCATAACATTTTCCCAAGCCACTGTGCGATCCTCAAATTCAAGTGAAAACATGAAAATCATCAAACTTGGAGATGCACATTTTTTTTTTTTTTTTTTACCTGACAACCACTATAAGCCCATGGGCAGCTGTCTGACTCTAGAGCATGTACTGCACAGTCTGCTTTCTTCATTTGAAGTGCAAAGGATGCGAGGAACATCAATTGCTGTCAGTGTGGTATGTTGCTGTGATTCGGTCGGTGCGGATAAGACACAAATATGTTGTGAAGAGAGAGCGAGAGATCAATCCGTAGGCACTGGGGGGAGCGGACAGGGCATAAACATAGTCATACCCCACAGAGACGGATCAGTATTCGCGGGACGCGTTCGATACAGTCGAGAACTATGTGTGCGGATTCACCGCGTGGCAACGGCAAAGTTCAACCCCAAAGTTAATGAGGGGGAAAACAGAAGGGAAGCGGGCCTCCTTATTGAGTGGCCTACATAGAGGGACAGTGGGAGTGGGAGGGGGGGAGGGGGGGGGGTTTGAGCAGACACCTCCTGAGCTGGATTCATCAGGCTGCGCTTCCATTTGCCAAATCCTCTCACACAGATCCATTTTGCTCTCATTACCCTCTCACTTTGTTTGGAGCCAGCGACCGGGCTGTCGATGCCTCACGCGGCGTAGCGAGGAGTTTCTGGGATATATATCGACGCCAGAGCTAGGGTCTGGCGCGGCTTTCGCTCTCCTTGAAAAATATCGCCCCGGTCTTTTGATGTGCCCGGCACCGCAGATAGAGAGAGAGTGCGTGCGTCCAGCGTCAGCACACGCGCCTACCTTGAGTCTCCAGAGGGGGTAGGTGGAGTCCGGGTCTCTGTTGAAGAACCTGGTGGTCTTTGTCCCTGCGCTCAACAGATACTCGGCAGGCAGACCCTGCGTCTGCGAGATGTACCGGATCTGCGGGACAGAGGATGAAAAAAAAAATGCATATGAAGCTGACATTAACGACCACAACACTGATATGCAGGAATGAAGCAGAAGCCACATTTAATTGGGCGCTATGAATCTTTCCTGTTGAGGACCAACAACGACAACTTTGTTCTTTCGGCAAATCTCGGCTGACATTAACACTCCGAGCGGATCAGACTGAAATGTGCACATCACGCAAACATGACCTCCGCTCCAAGAGTCAAAGACGCAAAGATTGATTCGAGACTTGTAAATGAGACACTTTGCTAAGTTTCGGGGGCTTGTGAAAAATCAGGCGCGCTTGTTCTGCGATGGAGCGCAACTTGCTCAAGGCTTTCCCACTGAGCCTCGTCTGACTGATAGAGGGTGGGTGGGGGGGGGGGGGGGAACACAGCGATGTCTTGCTCTGGAGCACAGGGGCTGCGCTAATTGGACAAGTGGCTCCGTGGCATCTGTTCAGATAAACAGGGAGGCTGCACAAGAATCATCAGTGGCTGTCAGGAGGATTGGAGAACCCCCCCCCCCCCCCCCCCATACACACACACACACACACACACTGCTTATACACAAACATAAACGTACACGCACACACAGACGCACACCCACGCACAAGGGAGCATGCACGCACAAATGCATCCAAACAAACACACGCACCCGCAAACACACGGTTAGCCCCTTTATCTCCAAAATATCAGGAGCTAAGAAAAACAGCCTTGTTTTAGCTTGATCGCAATGCATTTTTGACTTCATCCTGCGGATTTTCTTTTGGTTTCATAAGCTCGGTCGGAGGTCGGAGAATTTTCCCAACCCTCTGAGGAGCATGTAATCCTTCAACTTAAGTGAAAATCACCAAAATTGGAGTTAGATGGTTTTCACGGGACAACAGAGTCACAGTCAGAGTATAAACGGCAGACAGACGGGCCCGGGCAAGCGTACGGTTATCATGTTCTGTTTTTACGTCGACCTGGGTCTTACCTGGTCGTACTCTGAGGCCCCGGGGTAGAGGGGCCATCCCAGGAAGAGCTCAGCTATCACACAGCCCAGGGACCACATGTCTATGGCCTCACAGAACGGCAGGCCCAGGATGATCTCCGGAGCCCTGCAGACAGAGAAACACACAGTGTGGTTAAATAACAGACAACCAAAAGACCAACAAGTGAGCTTCTGACCGCACTCAGCTGAACTAAGCTTGCGTCTTCACCGAGCCGCGGGGAAACCCATGAGTACGTTTTACAGCAAAGCGAATGTAAGCGCTGTAACTGGGAAGCGAGACTTCACTGAGACTTGGCTACATCTTCGACTTCAATACAAGGTCATGTGTGGGGAAAGGCGGGTGAGGGAGCCGCATTCATTTTCTTTTCACACCTCATCTGGAGCCGGTGGAGAGCGGCCCAGTGTAGTACGCCGGGTCAGGGGAGGAAACAGGAGTATGTGTGCAGCGTGTGCAGGAGTGAGTCGCAGACCCTCCGCAGATTTTAACGACATTCCCAAAGCCAACAAGATTTAATTAGACAACACACACACACACACACACAGTGCCACACTGTTCCACACGATCAATCTGTTACGTCTGAGGGCGAATGTGTTATCTTGACATTGATCTCTGCATGCAGCCTTGAAAAAAGAACCTGAGATTTATTTTCATTAAAGTGGAAGTGAACACCTTGTTTCTTTTTAATTCCCCTTCACATGTCACTTATTTTGGCGAGCTCCAAAGCGGCGACTTCAAACCGCGTGATAACCACGCATGAGCTCCGCCAATCACTGAGCCCCATCTCTGGGAGTCAGACATGGGAGACTGGCCGATGTTTAAGGAACTCAGCTAAATTATCATGGACCACAGCCACTCTGCCACAAAGCAATGTGGAAACGATTATGCCATGAAAAATAAAACCAACATAAATATCCTCAAGAGCATGCAATAGGCCTCGTCCGGGCTTTTAGTACATTTGAGTTAATAATGCCAATGCCTAATTCCCAGACGCCGATCTTTCCCAGTCGCACACACACACACACACACACACACACACAGATACGCTGATACACAGACAGACTATTTCAGGCAGACGAGAGATAAATATCTACTGTATGATTTGATGAAAAAGAAAAATATTGTTTCAGTTATTTGAGTACCACAACGGACCCAAACGATTCCCAAATTTCATTGGAACTGCCTCAACACACTTTATGTCCTGTCAGAACAGCTCTAATATAGTTCTTATGAGCTAATGTCTCTGATGGGGCTCTAAATAACCAAACACACAGAATGACTCTGCACTCTAAAACCCAAAGCAGCAAAAAAAAACAAAGACTGTGATCATCATAGGGGAACCTTTTTTGGTATTAAATTGAATCGTATGAGGAACATTTAGCACGAAAAAAATTCCCCAAAAAAGTTTGAAGCAGCAAAAAGTCTCCATTGTGTGAGTACAGTATCAAGTCCTGTCCTGTCCAAGACTTCAATCTGGACTGAGGTAGAGAAACCAATCTTCTCCGTCACAAAAATGCACCAGCAGCTAACATGTGTTAACGGCATGATGCGCAGACCGCCGAAGCTTTAGGGCTGATCTCGTCTCTGCCTCGGTCTCTGCCTGCCTCTTGCCCCCCCGCCCCCCGCCCCGAGTTCCCAACGCTGCCTGCCGTCGCCATGGCAACCGGGCTAGCGCTTCCCGCTAAGCCGAGGCGGGCTCTGGCAGCGTTCGGGACGGGGAGAGAGAGAGAAACGAGGGGGCCTGGCCTCGGGCCCGTTGGAACCGCGGGCACCGGGGAAACAGAGAATGTGGAAAACAGCATGGTTGGGGGGGAGGAGGGGGGACTATATAGGACTTTATAGGCCTGTAGGGGGGTGATGGGTGAACGGTCTGAGGGCAGCTGGAGCATTCGGAGGAGAATGAATGAGCATACTTAACATACTTGAAAGCAAATTTCCAACTGTAGCCCCTGCCCCTTATTCACTGCTCTCTGACACTAGAGGGAGCAACAAGAGGGCACAGGCAATTGAGATACAGCTAATATACTGTATATACAGTATATATAGCTAATCCCCTGTGAATTATATGGGACCTACAATCAGAAGAGATAGAAGAGTCCAAAAGGACAGGCAAAGAGAAAATGATAGGAACAAGAGGGAAGGAGAGAGAGAGAGAGAGAGAGAGAGAGAGAGAGAGAGAGAGAGAGAGAGAGAGAGAGAGAGAGAGAGAGAGATGGAGAAAGAGAGCGACCCAGAGAGACACAGATAAAGCAAATGAGGAGGGCCAGTGCCTGGCGCAGTGAAGAGCTCCTGTCACAGAGGGTGGTTATTGGGGTCTCGGGGCCAGCGGTGGAACAGACACCAAGACAACACTCTAGCAACAGTATCTTAGGGCTCCATTACACATCAATACAAAGACACCTTCACACACAATGAGCCGGGACGTCTATCAAGGGGCTGCCAAAGAGGCATAAAGGAGCCTGCTAGGAGGAGATAGCAGTGGGCAGAGCATGGTCTGCTGAAGGTAGAGAAGAGCTTGAAGGGAGGGAAGAACGAAAGAAGAAAAAAAAAAATCAGCGAGATGGACAGCGGGACCGGGGTCAGCGCAATCCTCCTCCCGACAGACTGTTTAGACTGCCTGGGGTTTCACTCTGGACATGAGGGAGCAGGAACAAATAATGGCCGCGCACACACACACGTACAGGCACACACAGCTACACACACACACACACACACACGGCAAAGGAATATGAATAGGAAAGGGAAAAATGTGAAGGATGTCATTGGTCTATCTGTCAGGTTGCTTGTCCCTTTTCCCTCCAGCAGGAGATGCACTCCATCAAACTTGATCGAGAATCCATAACACACACACACACACACACACACACACACACACACACAATGTTATGGCCCAGTTTAGAATCTTCCGAAAATATAGTGAAATCACTTTTTTTAAAGCAATAACTCATTTTAACAAACATAGAGCACTACACTCCAAATTAAAATTTCTTCACATTTTAACATATTTGTACTTTGAACACCTTCTACATGATGCTGTCTGTGAAGAAGTTAATCATTTAAGTTAATCATTGTAGAAATGGATGTCACTCCATCCACATTGTGACATCCACCTCAAGACATAATGAAATGGATATACTGCCCCCCCCCCCCCACCAGTTCATGAGTATGAGCTCTCCCAAAAAAAGCCCACTTGACTCAGAGACAGAAGATATGCATGAGCCATTGCAGCCTGTTCTCACAATATCAAGTTGTTTTTCAGCGAGCTGCGAGGAAATTCTCCCCATCAGAATGCATTGTGGAGATGAAAGCCGGGGGAAACTCTTTCATCAGACAGACCCTGGTTTCACGCCGACTCCGGCCGACACATGCACGCTCAGACCACAGGGCCTTCCACTTTCCCCTCTTCACCAATACCATCCCCACCACCTGGAATATCATCATCATCATCATCATAGCACGAAATTCATGCAAGCTCACAAACAAGCGAGACTGTCAGCTGTGCAGAGGGCAGAGTTCTAGTGCAATGTTCTTTTCCGCGGTTGACGCGGTGCCACGTTTGATGTCATGGAAGTGTGGCTTTTATAACAGGCAACTTCAACCACCCTATTTAAATTAGGGTGCAATTAGTGCTAGGTCTTTAGCCGCGGTGCAGTGTGTGTCTGTGCGACTCTGTGTGTGTGTGAGCGCGCGTTATGACCACATGGTCCTTGCCCTTGCGGGTGACGGAGCGATCTGTTAGTGCTGATGTTATGCTTGGATCCAGTTCAGCCTGAACCTTCCTGGGTTATAAACTCTACTCTCTCGGGCCGTTCTCATGGTTCCCCTGCCCTCACAGAGCGCCCCTCCGGTTCAGAGAAAGAGAGAGAAAGAGAGAGAGAAAAGGAAGGGAGGAAGGAAGAGAGAGGGAGTAACATTGCTGCTCATGATATAAAACCACAAATGCAAATCTGCCCCTACGAACGCACCACTGCCATCGCATGCAAAACACCCCACAGCTGCTGCTGATGCAGGCCTTTCACTGGCAGTGATAAACAGCACACACATCTGCCCTGCTCGCAAACCTCATTCCTTTCCTGTCCTCCTTTCCTCGCCTTAGTACTAGCACACAAGTGATTGACAAATCACGCAGATATGACCGTTTCTAATCGTTGAAGCTGGACAGTATTAGTAGTAGTATTATCGACAGGAATATGATCAGTGTTTCATTGGTATTGCAGGTAAAAACACCAGAACACGTGCCAGCCAGCTGTTGAGTCACCACATCCTGGTGTTTGACTCACTGGTAAACAAAGATCTGCGGTATTGCAAGGCGCTCACACACAGAAGAAGAATGTCTTACTCTATGCCCGTATAAAATCACTGTTTTGTCTGTCTGTGTCACTATCCTCGTTGGCCAAAGACAGAATAAGTAAGCCCTTGTCACCTGGAAAGTTCCAGAAACCGTCGGAGGCGTTTGGATATACCATCTGGGTACGCCAGATTCAGCTGGCGCTGCCAATTTATCACCCTTTAAGCTGTACCCCACCCAGCCCATCTCCAGCTGGCATGGCTACCACAGACAGTGCCTTTCAGAGGGGAGGTGCTGAGCGTCTCAGCACAGACCATACATGTGGCATACAGTACAGACGGTGTGCAAACCACCGGCCAGCCAGTTGCTTTCTCTGTGTTTCAATGGCGCCCAGTCGAATGAGAGGCCTCAGTGTTCGGGCTAGTGGCTCTGACGGCACTGGCCCTTGACAAAAGAAAGAGGGAGGGTGGGAGAAGAGAGAGAGGGAGAGGGAGAGGGAGAGGGAGAGAGAGAGAGAGAGAGAGGGAGAGGGAGAGAGAGAGAGAGACAGAGAGAGAGACAGAGAGAGCATGTCTGCACGCTGACATCCTCCCAGCTGGCCTGGTCATTGATGAGCCCCAGTCCCCCTGGGAGCCAGAGATGGCACGACTCATGAATGGAGCCTTTCTTCTGCCACCCCTCAGCCCACCCCTACACCTCACCCCCTTCACCACCACCACCAACCCTACCTCCCCCCAACCCCCACACCTCACCCCCCCCCCCCCCCCCTCCCACCCCCCACCCCCCTTCACCGCCCCCCCTCTGCCAGCCAAAACCCCTTCAAACCCCTTCAAACTAGGGCACCGAGGGCAGGCTACAGCTTCCCTCCCCACTCGCCTGTCCGCCCTCTGCTCTGTTGAACCGTGCCTGTGCTGGCCTGCCAGCCCACACACACACACACACACACACACACATACACACACACATGCACACACAGCTGCTATTCCCGGCCGTGACATCACAGGCTGTGTGCATGTCAGGATATATCCATCAGGCTGACCTTCCCTTAGCTTGGCTCCAGACGGGAGACTGACGGATCCCTGGAACCCCGCAGCACTTACAAACACACGCACGCATAGGTCAGATCTTTTTAGCTTTCATTTAAAAAGCTTTATCATTGGCCCTTATGTAAGTAAGTTACAGTCAAGAGCCGGGCAGGTTGAGCAGCGTTTATAGCGGAGGTATAGGAGTAAATACGATCTTGTGCTGGGTGTGTTGAGAACACTGTGTTTTGCTGTGGGGCTGAAGAGAGAAAGCTCTCTGGTAACAGGAAAAAGCACTTCGTGAGAAAAGAGGCTGCCATTTATGGGGCTTTTCTCCCCTCTATCTTCTACTCTCTTTCCCTCTCATCCTTTCCCTTCCCCTCTTCCCCTCTTCTCCATCGCGCGCTTTGCCCTTGCCTAATGTAAAAGGCTCGGGTCGGTGCTTTGAATGAACCCCCCCCTCCACCCGCCCCACTCCCCCCCACCCGCGTCCTTCCATCCCCTCAGGAGATTCATCTCCATATTCATGCCCTCGAAGGTTCCTGCACAGCCTCTTTGAAGACGCACCATAGAAAAAACACTTTTCTAGATAATATTGCATGGTGGTCGCTGACTGTGAAATCAATGTGCAGGGTTACATTCCCTGCCGTGCACCTGTGGCTTGCAGGAACCCACCCCGACACAACACACACACACACACACACACACACAGACCGTACACACACGCTACCTCCCCAACCACCCACCGCTCTCAATACACCAGACATTGCTGCACAGTATGAGCCAGGCATAGGTTTTAGTGATCAAGTAAAAGCTCATTTAGGCAGGCAGATAGATGACATTTAAATGCAGGCACTGGGCCTCCCTGGGGGTGTGTGTGTGGGGGGGGGGGGGGCAGTTGGACAAGGCAAACTTTTTTACAGAGACCTTGGGAAATGTTTTCTCACTCGGCGAGATGGGGAGACGTTCCTTGCGTTCAAGGTCCTGAAAACAGGCCTCCCTCTCTCTCTCTTTTTCTCCCCCCCCCCCCTTCTCTCTCTCTCTCAGTAAAAAAAGGCACAGTGAAAGCGCTGACGAGGCTGTCACTGTTTTACCTGTTAAAGTATTCGCATTCCCTGTAGGTCTAGCAGTGCATTACCAGAGCTAAAGCATACGGGAGGGAAAGGGGGGAGGGAGGATGTTTAAAGGGGGGTTCACAGAAGTATGGAACGCGATCTAACATTCAGAGGGAATGACAGTCACTAAAAAGAACGGGGATGTAATGACATTGCAAAAAGCTCTGACAAGGTTATTTGTGATGGCGCCAGAAATAGGAAGAGACTTGCAGACTAATATATAAACGACTCAACTGTTTAACGAAAATTATAATTACAGTAACTCGGATGCATCAGCGGAGATTGCGGTAAAGTGTGTGTGACAGCCGCATTCAGGCTTGTGCTTGTTTAGGTGCTGATTCAACATTACCTGAGGTACAGTTCAGCCTCAGAGAGAGCAGGCTGTAATACAGAGCCGTTCAGGCAGTGTAGGCAGCACTTGTACACTCAAAGGTCGTCTCTCTTCCCTTCCTCAGTCTCTCCATCTCACTCTTGTCCTCCCCCCTCTCGCTCTCTCTTTGAGGCACTTTATATAATGAAATATTCATTGGGCAGAGTGCCACCCTAGTCACTGATGGCACACATGGCACAGGCTGCCCCACTGGCACAGCGTGGCACGGTCAATATTAGCACACAGGATATGTCACATTCTCTCACACGGCATCGCCCGATGTCACTGAACACCGGTTGTTTTTCAGAAAAGACTCTGTTCATAGCAGCGTTCGATAACATATCAGATGCATTGTTGAAGTATAACACAGAGAACATCAAACACATATTGTATTGCCCCGCCAATACATTCGCCGCTACGGAGAAATCCCCCCCCCCCCCAGGACAAGCAGTATAGTACCCTTTCCTCCCGCCCCTCCCTCTCTCTCTCTCTCTCTTCTCCCTCTCCTCTCAAAAGCCTCCATTAGCAATGCTAACATCTACACTAACCAAACAATGAGTGCAGCTATGGAGCTGCTCAGTCGTTCGTCTAGATGGCCAGGCAGCGCTCCATCGTTCCTGGTTGGTAATTACCTCTTTCCTGCGGTTATTATTATTCTCCAGCATGCGGCTGATCCTATCAGTAATACATCTCATTTCCACCTGCAACCGACAGGCTCCCTGCAGCACACCCCCGCCCCCAACCCCCCGCCAGCACTACCCTCCAACCCCCACCACCTGACGCCTGGTGCAGGGGTCACAGGGACAGAGCTCATTCGATGGGGGGGGGGGGGCAGGGGGGAAGGAGTTCGGAGGAGACGAAGGGGGAGGGGAAGGGAGGTGAGAGAGAGAGAGAGAGAGAGAGAGGAAGGGGTGTGGTGGGCACAATAATGGAAGATGGATGCCCTCTCTTGATCACCACACACACACACACACACACACACACACACAGACACACACACACACACACACACACACACACACATACAGCATACTCTCTTGCCTGTCAGAGGGAACAGTGCCGGGAAGGGTTTTTAGACAAGATTGGTAAATGAAGGGTGTCTGTCAAACAATGCTGCTGTCTGCGCGGACAGCCTGGAGAGACGGTACAGGGGACGCCGAGAGGGAGCCTCCAGTCTCTCCAAGCCCTATTAGGGTAGTGGACTGACAGTCAGACAGTATTAGGCCGGTCCACCAGTCACTGGCCAGACACTGACCCAACCCTCAGGCATGTACAGCCCTGCTCTGTCACACTTGGAAATGTAGGCTAAATCAGGCTTGACTGGAATCCATTAATGATAACAGCCGCATGAAAATAGATAATTGATAAGACACACTGGGCAAAAAAAAGGTATATCTCATAAGAGAGAACAAGGACAGTTTCTTGGACAATATGAACCACCCGCTGCCGACCTCTCGGTATGACGGCCATGGCACCCTCCGACTCTGTTAGTCACCGCTCTCCGCTGTCAACAAGCCCACAGGAAATATGTGGGTCACACAGAGAGCTGGCTAGGAGTGGGAGAAGTCAAACCAAAAAGCAGAAATACAAACCGACTATTATACATCCTAAGACGTAGTCACTCCGTCAACCAGCTTAACCAGCAAGCCTGTCTGTCAGCGGGCTGGCCAGACAGTCATCAAAACAGAAAGAGGAAAAAAAAAATGCAAGAGAGGGAGTCAGACAGACAGACAGGGAGGCAGCGTGACAGGCAGCGAGACAGGCAGCGAGCCGCACTGTGCGGACAGACAGCTACGCAGACGGTCAGTCAGGCAGATGAGATTGTGTCTGGCCATGGCAGAGGGGCGCTTAAACCCAAGCCTTGATCACTCCAGCAAATTAGAGTGTACGAGGGATTCAATCAGCTCGACTTAAAGCTTTCGCACAGCTCCATCTGAGGCCGACATACAATCAAAAGAAAAGCCAGACAGGCCGGCCAGCGCAGTGCAGGGGCAGGGCAGCCCACAGTCCCAACATACAGCACATCATATCACAGCTTAATATGCTATCACAGCATAGTCTTCAGCATACAGTAGATAAAACTCAGTATGACAGTAATGGTAAACGGCCGGCCAAACCAAACACAATCTCATCTGCTTGCTTGACTGACTGACTGACTGTCTGTCTGCACAGCATGTCTCGCTGTCTCACTGTATGCCTCCCCGTCTATCTCGCAGTTCATCTGTACACTGTGCTGTCTGGTTGATCTGTGTACTGTCTTGGTTGCTTGCAGCACTCGACAGCGCACAGCCGATGTAACATAACCTGCCCAACACGGCTCAAAAGAACAATAAAATTCAGTCCGGGGCAAAGGCATGGTCTGATTACATCAATAGCTCCCATTCGGTAGATTTAGGGTGACTAAGACAGAGGTCAGAGAGAGAGAGAAAGAGGAGGCATGGCGCGATGCAGCCAGCCAATGGAGCCATACATATTGGATATGTGGTAAAACAGCAGACGCCAAAAAGCCATTTGAAATGCGACGCCTGTGAACATAGCTTGGAGCCACGGGGACGCGGTCCTCCCATCATAATGGCGCACGTCTCCCTGCCATTCAATAGTCCCTGCTTTGTACACATGCGCGCGCACACACACACACACACACACACACACACGCAAACTTTCAATCATAAACATTGCTCTGGTTGACTAGTTCCTTATTTCTGGGGAAAGGGAAACAGCACATGTGGGAGACATTTGCAACACAGACTGATAAATCCCCACTCCACCTTACCCCACCCCAACACACACACACATACATGCACTACATTTCTCTACCTCCACCCATCCCCCCCCACCCCACTTCATCCCTCCCTCTCTCCATCACTATCCCTTGTTTCACTACCCTCTTCCTTCCTCCCACCCAGTCGGGGCAGTAATACCGTCTCCTGCCTAATCAAATTCTGCTGTGTGTGACATGAATTCTCGGTGCCCAAGGCTGCGCTACCTCACAACAAGCTACAGGACCGCAGAGAGCTGTAACTAAACCTCACACAGGTCCTATAGAACAGCTCCCTCGCTCTCTAAAAATTTAACACAGGGATAGGGCTCCTGTATACGACTCCCCAGGCTTGCTCTCTCTCTCTATCTGCATACCTCTCTGCCTGTCTCCGTGTCTGTCTGTCTGTGCTACAGTGCTGCTCTTGCGTCCTCTTTGTGTGTGTGTGTGTGTGTGTGTTTTGGGGAGTCCCTGGAGTGCAGCAGGCTGCTGGTTAATTAGAGAGCGGATAGGAGAGGCTGAGAGAGGCTGATCCAGATTGTCACCCAGATGTGGTCAGATCTTAATCCAGCACAATGACCCCCCCCCCCTCCCTTACAATTGACAGCCATAAACACGTAGACATATGACAGCTATCACGCAACCACATAAGCATACAGATCCCTACACACGCACACACACACACGTCCTCTAGAGTGTCCTTTAGAAAAGGTGAAGTCTCTGCCGATCATGCGTCTTCCCTCCTCAGACTCCTGTCCCTCTGTCTATCCCAGCATGCCGCCTGCCTGCTGTGCCATCAGGCACTCTAACGCCGTTCGTCACGCTGCATTCTTCCCTGACAAGAATTAGAAATGTCATCACGTAGAGAAACAACAGCAGGATTATGGAGGAATTTGGACAAATGAGCCGTTCCCTCATAGCCTGATCACAAGCCAGCCATCATGCTAAGATAAATGGCAGGGAGAGAGATAATGCACGGTGTGTTTTGGGGTTTTGTAAATGAGAGGGACAGATTTGTCACGTCCAGATCAGTGTTGAGAGGAACACAGCCGCATATCACGCCGTTACAAAAAGCAACAGAGAGGAAAAGAGATGTATTCTGTGTCGAGAGGACAGGTGTTTTCGTGTCCTCTTGTCTCAAAGACTCAGCCATGCAAGTGCACACGGCCAATGCAAACTACAAACGGCTAATTAAATGTGAAAGAGGGGTCAGATGCAGTTTCTCATGCTCATTTAATACACGCCACACTCCTCTCTCTCTCTCTCCATCAGGCAACAAAATACGCTTCATTTTTGTTTCCTTCAAATTAACACAGAAAATCTCTATCAGAGACGGCGAGCCACGTATGAATCAGGAACAGACAGGCGCACAGAAATTAATTTAGCTTTTAATCATTGCTATTTGTGTTTGTGCTGCCAGGGCATGGTGAAATACAGTGTGAACTGTTTTCTTAGAGCAGGCATGAATAGTGAGAGATTTCTTCAGTAACAATCAGTCACAATGACAGGTAATTAATTTGGCCAAGCAGCGGTGCCCTGCAGTCATTTGTAAGTATAGTCCCAGTTAATCACCTCTCAATGACAATACCCCTGTATTGTTTTTCTTCCCGCCATCATATAGAGAGTGATAATTTTCTCTCTTCCCCTATAGAGTGTACCATGACCAACAATAAAGCCACGCTCAGCATTTAATATGCAATCCATTGTCTTTCCAGGGAAAAACAATTACTCTACACTAACAATCAATATAGTATGATCCCTTTCATGTTGCAATTCTTGAAGATTCAATTATAATGGACAAAATGACGTTGTCCTCTCTGCCGCTGCAGCCTCGTGCAGAGTGAAAGCAGACAGCTTGGGTACCATGTAAATAGTAATTTGAAAGCAACTCAAACAGATTACACTATCCATTCTGGCTGTTTCAATGCAATGTCCGCCCTAAGCACTGTGGAGGGGATAATTCAGCAGAGGAAGCTTAACTGTATTCATGGGTCAGATGAAAGGAGGGAGGGAGAGAAATTTATAATCTTGATTAGGCCTTTACCTTGTCTCTATCACTGCAGTCTACATAACAAGCAGGGGGAATCAATGTAACATGCTGCTTGTTTGGGTTTGTACAGGAGAGAGGGTGAGGAAGGCTGATTATTTGGAGGGGAACATCCAGCAAGATCCACGCTTCACCTCTGTTGCTATTGCCAGTGTGGGAAATAGAGGAGTGAGGCCAGGACTCGGCTTGCAGAGCTGGCCGAGAGTATATTCAAAAAAGGTTTCAAATATTCAAAGTACTGGATGGTTTCTTGCTCTAACTTCCCAGCCACTTATCCAGCCTAATAAGTGGGAACGCTGCCTGTGAAAGATAATGAATGAATGTGTTTTTTTCTGCAGGCTAGCCTAGTCGGATTGCCATTAGACGTGATCCTCTCTCCCTTTCCCCCCTCACGTCTAGAACCTATAAACAGAGATACAGCCAGGGGGAAAGGTCATGTTTACAAGCCAAATGACAAAGTATAAAAAGAACTGATAGCGCCACCTGAGATTGGAGAGCGCTGCCCTTGGGATTCTAATGACAGACAAGATTGTTTGGCTCTTTCATGGATGCGGACAGATATTTCACACACAGGCATGCCAGGGAACGGATGACAAATACGCTTTCATCACGGTCTGTGCGTGATAAAAACATTCCACACCGATATGCATGCCCTATGACAGCCCTATAACTGATGGTTGCCTTCCTAAACCAGGTGTTTTCCTGTCTGAGCTTACCTTGCCCAGAGGGAAGACTGTCCCCTCTCACTGAACACACACACAACAAAGGCATTCTGGCTCAGAACATTTCCTTTTGTTGCCGAGTCTGAGGCAACAGACAGTTTTACAGTACAGGCACAAGCTGTGGAGCGGCAATAGGCACTGGAGGTGCCTGCCGGAGTCAATGTGAATTTTAAACCAGTGCTAAACATGACACATTTACAATTTCTCAGGCAAGAAATCATATCGTACTGAAGGCTGTGTACAGAAGAGTTCTCTCTTTCTCGTCTATTTATTTGCCTCTCTCTCTCTCTCCCTCTCTTTCTTTCCCTTTCTCGACTTTCCTCTGCTCCTCGGTTTTGAGCGCACTGAGGATGCTGCTGGAGGGAGTCCAAAAGGACACAGTGTGAAATGAACACAGCTCTGACCTCGCAGACACCCCCGACACAGCCAATCAGATCACTTCTCTCCGACACACAGGGCACTATAATTGGCTGGCGGGTGGGAAATATGACCAGTGGGGATTCAAGTGGCGGGAATAAGGGAGGGAGCAAGAAAGCAGAGGGAGAGAGAGGGGGAGCCAGGGAGCGGCGATACGGCTCCTCTGTGCACTTTAGCCGACCCCTTTTGCCCAGGACAGGGCAGGAAATCTCCAGAACAAAAGCGAGCTGTCATCTCCTCCTGACAGACTCGCTCCGAACAAAGCTGCGCTCAGCTGACAGGCGGAGCGGCCGATCCTTAAGGGAGGCGGCTTGTTGTAATCAGGGTCTGTCTCACATTCCAGAAGCCTCCGGCGAGGACGGGGTACAGCCCGAGCACCGGCGAAAGAGCGTGCCCCGAACCCTCCGACAGGAAATGAATCAGAACGGCGGTTCGTTCCTGCCGCCCTTGGATCGGGCCGCAGCTGTGGCCAATAGACAGACACAAACACACAAACACAAACACGCTCACACGCTCACACGCTGACATACGCACATATACATGGACGAAAACACATAAACACGCACATACGAGCGAGACACAAACGATCTCTCTGTTTCTTCTCTCCTCCTGCGTTTGCCATATACATGCATATGCACATGCACACACCGCTCTCCCAGAGATCACTGCGCACAGCTGCGTGCCTCGGGCCCTTGTTGTCTCCGGCCCAAAACCCAGACTCAGATCAGCCACATTCCACAGCCCCTCAGGCCCCAGGGGCAGCTTCACAGCTGGGCACCGGGCTGGGCCGCCGCCTGCCTCGCCGGCTCCCTCACCCGATCCATCTCCGACTCCCTCCTCGGCTCATAATCTCGGAAACCCCAAGAGAGAGCGAAATCTCCTTCTCTCGCTCGTACGTCGCCGTTTCAAGCTGTCCAGGAGGAGAAACTGTTCCGCTCTTGCCTCAGCTCCCGTCAACTCGTTCACCGTTTAGGCTGCATGATGAGGTTAGACAGAAATGGCGGAGGCCAAAACAGATAACAAGAGCTGCTGGAATGTTAATGAGCTCTTTTCAAACTGTTATTGAATACTGTTTTATTCTCTTTGCAGCAGCGGTTTCTTTAAAGGTATGTCATGTTGACGGGGAAAAAGGCATGTCAGCAAACACACAACATAATCTAATCACTTTAACTGTGACTGTGAGGCTATCTCGTTGCTTGCAAAAGGCAACGGCAGTCGATATATGAAACCGACCTCACAATGCAGTAAATATATGTATGAGACAAGTTGCAAAGCCACACAGAAACAGGAGCCTGGTGAGACCTTGAGAGGGGATCATCAAAGCTTCACTTCAGGGTTTCCGACGCTTCTCTCCCTCCCAGCTCCGTCCATCCCTCCCTTTTCCTACCAGCTCAGCTCTCACATTCAGACGGCGGGCGCTATCGCTCGCCTAACTATCAATCAGAGTATCTGGGGTATGAGATGATGAGTGATAGCTGAGTCGGGTCCGATTAAATATCAGGGTCTCGCTATCTTCTTATTCCGAAAGCTCCCCCGACAACGCCACCCAGACCACACACACACACACACACTTTAAACTAGACACACGCACCGGCATGTGCATAATCAGAAATCCACATGCAAAGCTGCAGGACACTGAGATACACACACACAACAGACACACTTCACACCCCTCTAACCCCCATGGAATGTGCAGAACTGCATTTGGTAGAAAGGAACTCCAGAAGAAGCCTCCGCAGCACATTCCACGTTCCTGTCCATGAGGTTCTCACTGGCCCCTAAAACACTGACATACAGCATGTTCACTGGACAGAACGGCTGAGCCCCCCCCCCCCCATCATGCACTGTGAAATACACCCGACTGGCCTTGTATGTGTGTGTGTGGTGGTGTGTTAGCGTCCATGCGGATGCGTCTTTGACAGTGCGTGTGTGTAACTAGTTAAGGCCAGGCTCCGATTCATCATTTCAGTAAATGCCACGCAGTAAATCAGAGGAACTGCATGCGTCTCGGGCCATTTCCATATCTGTAATAGAGAAAGCCCATCTCCTAGCATAGCTGCTCCTCCGCTGCACTCAGAGAGCCCTAATAACACATGTGTGTGCGCAAACGTGCACACACACCACATCTCTGATGAGCTGACACAGAAAACTAGATTTATTAAGGGGAGGGAGAGAAAGAGAGAAAAGGAATGTGTGTGTGTGTATGGAGAGGTAATTTCAAACATGGACACAGGCTGTTATAGACAAAAATACACACACACACACACACACACATACGCCACCACAATCACTACCACCACCCTTTGAGTGTAAAGTGCATCACTCTCCTCTAAGAGACCCGTTTATTTCAGACCTGTGACACAAAAGCCACAGCGGCAGGCTTATGTCTCCACATCCCTTGAAACGCAGCGCAGCCCCCAAAGAGCTCCCCGGCGCTCCACATGCCACTTTCAATTAGTTCCACAAAGAGAGTCTTCCGCTACCAAGAGGAAGATGGGAGCTCATTACTGAATTCCTCTCTACTCTGGCTTTGAAATATAGATCAGGAGGCTATGTCTGTCTGCCGGGGCCCCGGCTGCGCCGCTCTCAGACCAGGGCCCGCATCGTTCCGGAGCAGTCCGGAGCAGACGAGCGCAGAGTGTCGTCTCGTGGATTAGCCACTCCTCAGGTCGAGCAGCCCCAACAGCTTATCCTCGATCTCACCATTAACTCACTGCCTGTCCCGCCTTCTCTCATTTGCTTGCTCCCCCACTCCCTCCGTCTTTCTCTCCCCCCACTAAACAGACTCCCCGAAGCCACAGCTCTCAGCACTAAAACCCACAGATGGGAACATACTAATAATTTGATGAGAGCGAAAGAGAGAGGGAGCGGACGGAGTGCGGATATCATATCGCACAGTGGTACTATTATAGTGAGCGTAGACAGTGAGGCAGGTGCTGATAAGGCAATGTGAATTCATTCAGTTATTCTAATGAGGCTAAAGCTTAGCACAGGTGGGATGGGGGGATTTAAAGTATGGAAATTATCCACTATACAGACATGGGAGATGGTTAAGGTTAAGTTTAACAGATTAAACTCCAGACTCTCTAAGAGATTCAAAGGTACTGAGTTATATCAAATATGACATGCAAGATACTAAAGAAATGAATTTTAATCATCGCCAATTTTTAATGGTGATGTAGCCTACAGTAATGGTGTTGCCATAAAAAAATGGCAGCTGTGTTCAGTTAATGGTTTCCCCGCAGGACCGAGCACAACATGATCACAAGGATCAAGCTGTTGACTTTTTAACTGATGCTATAATTTACTACAGTCATGCTGCAGTATCACACTCAAACAACTGCATGCATGTGTGTGCGTGCATGTCCAGTATGCATGAGTACATGTAGCTGCCTGCCTCTGCATGTGTGGTCAGACATCTTCATCCACAGCGTGTTTATACCTTCAATTAGCAACTTCCATTAGCACCGTCCTCAGTGGAATGCCACCAGCTAGGTTACGAACAGCCAGTTAATTAGAAGCTATTGGCTGCGACTGGAGAATGACCATCGGGGATCGCGCGGTGAAGAGACGCGTGACCGGCCGACACTCCCATCTTCCCTCTCATCCCTCTGAGAGAAAAAAAATAAAATACAACCCATTCTATCTTGCTCTGCGGTTAGTCACTTCCTCACCTCTCCCCTGTCAGTCAGCCAGAAACATGGAGAGGTATCACACACACCGGGGTTGAAGTTTCTGTTGCTAGGCCACTGATGGAGATGGTGGTTCAGTGAAGCAAAGGGGAAAGAGGGAGGGGAGAGGGAGGGGAAGGGGGAGAGGGAGGAAGGGAAGGAGGCAGGGGGGGGGGAGGAGTGGGTGGTGGTAATGGCAGCGAGAGAAGAAGAGGGGTATAGGGTCTTGATTCTCACTCTGATTCGCTCTCTATGCAAATCACAACAATCACAGGAAATGCCTGGGCCTTGGCTCCGGCTAATTGCCATGGCAATAACAAAGGAGGGCTTCCTTTGAGCGGAGAGGCAAATTAAACATTAGTTTAGAGTTTTCTTGGAGACCGAGGGATGTTATAATTACCCAGAAACCAACACATCAGCACTTTGCACGCCACGAGTCCCACTCTCACAGCCTGGCGGAGGAAAACAAATGTATCTCATATTCTGGGAGAGAGGCGGGGGGGGGTGTAGATGGGGGGAAATGCAAGAGCGAAGATAGAGAAGAGGATAGAAAGGGATGAGAGCAGTGAGCGGAGGATGGGGGTGGACAGAGATGGAGAGAGATGGAGAGATAATGAGGGGAGAGACGGAGGAGAGTGATAGCAGGTCTCTCCAAACCACTCCATGCTGGTAGCGAGGCATCAAAATGTACACCCCCCCATTAGCATATTGACCCCACCCCTCTCTTCTGGCCCTTTTCCCCCTCATTATCATCAGGCATGCTGCATGGGACACGGGGAACACAAACCCAGCTCATTTCCCATAACATGTTAGCCTAAATGTCACGCCGGCGATGGAATGAGAACGCAGAACAAATGGCGAGCCCGTGTGCTAGTTTGGCCGTCTAGCTGGCCACCTAAGGGTTAAGTCTGCGAGCGCTTCATTAATGTGGGTCGGTGCATCGGAGCATGTTGCAGGCGCAACAAACAAGGCTGGATCTAGCTGAGATATGCAACCATGGAAACTTCAGGAGACGTCCTTGGATCTTCTCCCCTCCAGGGGAGCGGGGCAGCGTCCCTGCCCCAGTCAGGAGGGCTGACATCGGGCCTTGAGCTATGAGAGGTTCCCCGGATGGCTGGTTCTCTGTTTGATCTATGTCTGGGGGCAGAGGCAAAGCCTGACTCATTCACCCAGTCTGTCTAACCTAAATGTTCATTCAAAGGGCCCGTCTCCCCCTGCAGCCAGACCCTGCCCCCTATCTGTCTGCCTATCTGTAGGTCTATCTATCACTATCTGACATCAATCTGTTAGTCAGTCTGTCTGTCTGTCTATCTTTCTTTGTTCAGGTCTGCCTGCATCTGTGCTGCCTGCCTCTCTGTCTATATGTCTGTCTGCTTGTTTGTAGGTCAGGCTTGCCTTCCCTCATACTGTATGGATGCATGAACTCATACGAGCCACTGACCAACCGTGCCCTGAAAATCTAATCATCCGGCACAGCTGGGTGTTTGTTTGTGTTTGTCACACACAGATGTGCATACAGGAGTGCAAACAGCCAGCCGTGTACTCAAACAAAAGGAGTCCCACCCAGCTATGGAAGAAATAGTCCCTGCAAAGCAGAGAACACGGCCCTCGCTGCGATGTGCTCTTATTAGTATTTGAGCTCAAAAAGCACAGGTTGTGTGATGTATTAGTCACACAAGGCTAACCCCTCCCTCATTCCCTACACCCGCTTGTGCACACACACAAACGCACACAAAATCCCTCTACGTCAGCAAGCCAAACTCATAAAACACTCAGTCTCTAATTGGCATGTAGTAATTGCTAGCTCCTATAAGAAAAGAGACTTTTTTACCCCAATTACTTCTCCATGTTTATGTAATGGGGCTTGTTATTTTCAGACTTTTAATGTTCCCCTCGTATAACTGTAAGCTACGTGAATAACAGCCTTAATAGACCACAGGTCCTACAGGATTTTGTTACTTTTAGGGGAATTGGGGCTACAGTGCTACAGTGTTTGCAAGCAATCCAACACAGTGACATCACTAATTACATAAATTGGAGCGGTATCAGACCAGGCATGAGAGAGATTATGACACAAGGGCAGACTGAACAGCTAACTGGATACAACCCAGTGTTTCTGACACCGCCGTTCAGGGAAGGAATTACATCACCGTGTTTTAGGGTTATGTAAAAAAAAAACTAGACCTGCTGTACAAAACCCCCTCTGAGAAAAACCTTTAGGAGGAAATAACTCCTTAACTGAGATAGAGCAGAGAGTTCGAGTGAGAGATGGCCCATTTAGTTTACCCAGAGTTTCTCTGCTTGTGTACAGGCCAACTCCGAATGTCAAGAAGAACAAGTGAGAAAAGCTGCGACTGTGTGAATGCTTGCATCACTCTGTATCTCTGCATGTGAATGAAGAAAACATGTCTCAGCATTCTATATAAAAGCTGTGAACAATGCACCACAACTTCCAAGAAACCTATCGCAAAAAAAATATACCGTGTGGTAAAATAGAGAGACCTGCTAGTGAGCAGGCACTAGAGGGGGTGTGAGATCTCCACCTCCTCATCAGTACCCCTAATGACTATCCCATAGACATGTTGAAACCCAGAGGGAAGATCAAAGCCTGTGTGATCCAGTGGCTGTTATATCACCCCCGGCCTGCTCTCCCACCGCGGGGCCTCCTGTTACAGAGCAGCCAGCAGGGAAGAGAGGGAACGCAAAACACTGACCTGATCCCACAAATGCATGCAGCAACCTATGATCTTTAGCAAGAATTACATTTTTTTCCCCTCTTGCACACCTATATAGATATTATTAGACCAACACACAGACCCCATTCACTTCTATTTGCCCACACTTGCATGCACACACAGGCGACATGAATATAGTCATATAGGCCTGCTGCACATGCACTCTAAGAAAAAAAAAGGTACTATTTTAAGAAAAAAGCCCCAGGAACAGTGATGGGATGAGTCTTGTACCTTTTTTTTCTCTTCTGAGAATGTCGCCACTTTAGGCAAAAACCTTTCAGCCATTCCTGCAGATAAAATGTTTCATTTGTGTGTTAATTCAACATTTATTTTCACCAGGCATGTCAATTAAGCGCAACTAAAATGAAGACCCGGCATATGCGCTTTTCAGCAGCCGAACAGATAAGAGCCACCAAAACCCTGCCTTCCCTACTCCATCCCACACCTTGTTCCAAACTCTGATTTAAAATCAGCAACCTACCCCCCCCACCCCCCCACCCCCCACCCCCCCGACCTTCCCTCCCTATGTGCTTTGGGAGATGAAGCGAGGAGAGAGAGGCGTGGAGGAATGGAGGAATGGAGGGTCTAAGCTGTTTGTGATTGGACCCTGTTTTCTCCTTCCCTCACTGGAAAGGCATCTCAACAGGCCTGCTATTGACCACAGCCGCCAGGGGAGGGAGCGGGTCAATGTAACAGAGAGCAGGGGACCATTTTGGACCACTTAACTATAATCAGTAAATGCACCCCGGTCGCAATTAGCGCAGGGCCACCCTGAGAGTGTCCATTCTGCTCACAGCTCCGTCTGCGTTTCATTCTGCTCCACAGGAACCTTCTAATGCAAATAGCAGCCCTCACACCCCGCTTAACAAGGGGGGAAGGGGGGCGGGGGGAGGGGGAGGGTGGAGGGTGGAGGAGGGGTGTTGGGGGGGTGAGCCGCTCTCCTTACTCGCCGTTTGTTTTAAGAGCCGTCGACCTACACACTCGCTTTCCTGTGTACCGGGGCAGAAATGAACTATAAATCCTTATTGTTGCACTAGCTTGTCCTGGTCCGGCCGTGCTTGCTGTAAAATAAACCTTTCAACGCCGTGCTTCATGTGGCGAGAGCGAGCTTAAGGGTCGCCATCTGACGTACACGGCTTCAACGGTCGTGACTGATGACTTGCTTTGGTCCGGCGTCGGCAATGTTTCCGTTGTTTCCGCCGCGCTGTCCTCCTCCTTTTATTTCTCGTTTCCACAGGCACAGTCTGCGGTATATCCAAAAAGGCCTGGTGTGCAGGCCGACGACTGACTTGTCCTCAGATGCTTCATCCGTCAGCACCGAGCTTTATGCAATTAGCCCCACAAAATGGCTTCTTTTCATAAATCAAGGCGGGAGAGTGGGAAGGAGAGCGAGAGAGAGAGAAAGAGAGAGAGAGAGACAGAGAGAGGCTTTTCTCGGCTGAAAACAAAGGTAACGTGACAGGTAGCTAGTGCTATCACACTGAGCCTCTGCAATGCACTGACACACTCCCAGACTCATTTACGATTCACCGCACTTAGTCATCCATCCCGATCCCTTTCCTTCCTCCCGCGAAGAAAAGGCAAACAAAACAAACAGACAGACAAACAAACAAACAGAGGGTCTTTTTAACCGACGCTGGCATTTCTGTAGAACAGGTGCTGAAGTTATGATTGATTTGTGCTGCAGTGTGCACAGAGGATTCAAAGGGGGAGAGGAAGGCTCCGGCACAAAGATGTGCACACGAGTTAAAGGAGTCCGTTAAACTCGCTCCACTTGTGATAACGCTTTCCTTTATCTGATTTGAGAGCAGACTTTTGAATTAGCTCGGCATGGGTGTCTATCATGCTTGCGGGTTCAGCTATTAGTCTCTCCTATGACACCTGTAGCACACACACACACACACACACCCACACATAGGCAAGGAAAAGCACAATATCTGGCCTCCTTCTGTTCAATGTATGATTCTAACACATGCATGTGAAGATATGAATAGGTTTCAGTCCTTGAGATCCAGGGCATCCACAACTCCACATGCTCTCTCTGGAGATTCAAGGCAGAAACACACTAATATGGATGCAGGCAGGCACACACACACGCACGCACACACACACACACACACACACATACAGACACACACAATTCCTGCTCAACCACCCACCGACTTTATGCAGAAATGCCGTCACATATATCAAAGCTCTGCCCATATGGCCAGCTGGGAGGGATGAGGCTCCGTGATCCTATGGCTTCTGCATCCGATGATTGAAACGCAGATTTGCATGTGGGACAGAGGTTAGGATACAGGAAATAGAGAGGGGGGGGGGATGGACAGGGGCAGGAAGAGTGGAACTTTGCGGGGAGAGAGGGATGGAGCGATGATAGGGTGAGAGAGAGAGAGAGAAAGAGAGGGCAGAAAGGAGGGCACAGGAGAATGAAGGATGGAAAGACGGGAAAAGGAGCAAAGAAGGGAAAAGGGGACGAGGGAGAGGGAGGGAGAGATAGGGAGGGAGAGGGCAGGGAACGCTAATAAAAGTTCCCTGCTGTTCTCAGCTGTTCTTCTTGGTGCCCAGAGCAGCGCTGTATACAGGGCCAGAAACTCTGGGTGAGTTAAATGGGCCATCTCTCTCTCTCTCTCTCTCTCTCTCTCTCTCTCTCTCTCCCTCTCTGACTCTCGCTCGCTCGCACGCCATGCCCCTCCAAAAGAACACGTCTTTGTATCCGAGTTGAAGCATTTGTGTCGCCATGGTGACATTGTGAACAACAGGGGTGGTTTGGGACTTTGGGCCGTTGAGGAGGAGGTTGTGCTTCCCCTCGCCTCCTCCTCCGGTACCTATGTTATGTCAAGAGCTTGGCACGAATATTGACCCGGGGGTGGAAGTGGAGAGGGGAGAGAAGCCTCTTTTTGCATGTAAAGACTGAAAACCTAAAGATGCATGGGAACGCATTAATGTGTGCAGCGAACAGCAAAGTCCCAAGAACCCACTTCGGTAAAAGCTTAGAAGAAAAGCAAGCGTCTCTGCAGGCAAAAGGAAAGCGGCGGCTCGCAAAGCCACAATAACGTTGTCATGGTTAAAATCTATACTTATTCTGCCCTGAGAGGGAGCACATAGGCACAATGTACACAGCTGGTAACAGGCTGGAGATAAAAGCCAATTTGGGCGTCTTTGTGTAACCGAGAGCTTCAGTTGGACCACAGGTCCCTGTGGAACAAAGACAGAGAGAAGCGAGGGAGAAGGAGGAAGAAGAGATAGAGAGAGAGAAAAAAAGGGGAGCGGGAGAGAGATAGACAGCGAGTGAAATGGAGAGAGAAAGAGGGAGGGGGGGGGGGGGCGGAGGGGGAAAGACAGGGCGTCCTGGCCCACCTGGGCAAACAATAGCAGTGAGATGAGAGTGTGGCTCAAGGGCCCTCCCTGTCCCTAAAGTACACAGCTGTCGGTGGGGCAGGCAGGCAGATCAAAACAGCTCCAGTCTAGTTCAGGTGTTGCGCCTTCAGAGGCGGCGGACAATTTTTGGAACAAGAGCCTTGGTTGCCATGGCGACGGCCGCAACAGAGAGACTCTTTTAGAAACTCACTTGTGAAATGATGCGTGTTAACGTTCTTCATTCATTTAGACAAAAACACGAGATCAAAACAAAACAGGAGATTGGAATAGTTTTAAAGGGAGCAAGGGCGTTTTATTTCGATCCTTATCACTGCTTGGTAAATGCATTTTCCGCTTTAATGACATTATTATGCTGCAGTTTGTTTGTGTGTGTTGAAGCTGGCTCGTGTACAGGATGGCTGGTCCATGGATCTATGTGATGATTCTATGCTGAGCGCACTGAGCCTTGATTTCTGTTTCGGGTGCCCAAGCCTTCCACTGAATACATACTAAAAAAAAACCTTCAAATTTCACTCCCTCCCTCCCTCTCTATCCACTTTCATCTAAGCTTCAGTTGCTCTTGATTAGGGTGAGAAGTGAAAGTGTGGAGTTTGTGAACGGCCTAGGAAATTACAGTCTGCTTCAAGGATGGTATGTAATTGATGGCAGATAAAGAACATGGAAATGCCATGATAAAAAGAACCGCAGAGGAGGAAAAGAAAATGCATGTAATTCCCCTTAGCTGGGTACAAGGACAACAACACTGTCTTTGTTTAATGGAGAAGCCATCTGTTTGATGATATATAGATGCTGGCTGTAATGAAAGACTGTGTGGCAGTGTTGTCTGTGCTTTGATGCCTCCCTAACATCCCTGCTGTGCTTACAGGGGTGATGTGAATTATGTCCAGTTCATGCTGATAACACACACGGAGACGCCATGTTCTCTTTGCTCATTGATAGCCAGTCGTGGCACACCTGGTCCTGGCTTGCATGTGTTTATGCATGTGTGTGTGTGTGTGTGTGTGTGGGGGTCGGTGAGACTGTGTTTGTGTGTGTGTGTGTGTGCTAGAGCTTCGATAGGCTACGTGTGTTGTGTGTGTATTATGAGGGAGGGAACATTGAACAGGCTGTGGAGTATTGTCATTACCTGTAAATAGGGCTCACACACACACACACACCTTCCCCCATTACACCACCTAGTTACAGTCACAAATACACACACACACATACGCACACACACACTACCCAAATTGCATAGTATGGATGGCAAGCTACTGTTCACATTTAAAGTGATTAATTGGCCTTCGTCTTTCTTTTGAAACTCTTTTGTTTTTTCTCCCTTTTCCCTTACTTTGTTTTCTTATGCTTCTACTTCCACTTCTTTTTTCTTGTCTATAATCTCACCCAAAAGTGCTCCTTTTCCCCTCTGTGGGCTGATATATAGCGACTCGATGCTCTTTGGTGCCTCCCAGCTTGTGCACTCAATAACCAGCTGAACCCAACAGACAAACCGACGCTCTTCGCTCATAAAACACTGGGATTAGTCTTCAAAGCTCAGTGGCCTAGAAGTTTCTATGGCGTCATAGAGAAAATTCATTATCCCAATTTACTGTCTGAGCCTCCATCTCTCTCTCTCTCTCTCTCTTCGTCAAATTTAGCAATACAATTGTTTGAATTTGGCAATAAAAATAAGGCTTCATCACACTTATGAAGCAGTTTTTTTTTTGTCTCTTTGTGGCAGCCTGTCTGCAGCAATGATGTCTAAAGGCATTGGGTTTGCACTCTTCAAACAGACTAAAACACCCTTGGATGCAGCCCCATTCCTAATGCTAACCCTGTTAATATTTAACCAGGATCCAATACAGGAGTAATTATTTTTCCAAACAAATTACGCCTCAGGCCGAAACCACCGCAATCTGATACACCACAGCGATACATTCTCTGTCACAAGGCACTATTAGTCATTTTAAATTATTTATCAACCTTGGGTGAAATAGGATTTGCTTCAGACCCGTTTCTTGACTAGCCTATAGCTTCAAGAGCATCTTGAGCGGCCTTGATATATTCTAAAAAAGCAATATTTATGAAAAGCTCCTTGGGCTCATCTCCAAAACCCCCTTGAGACATCCATATGTGTAGAAGTTCACCGAGACACAGGCTCAATAAAAGGCTGATGAGCAGCCTTTTCTTTTGACATCCAAGCAAGGTTTCCATGCAGATTCACCCTGGATTACTGCATAATCAGACAGTTGCATCAGATCCTGCGTATTGGTAATTGTCATGCCATAAACTTCCTTTGAACTTCCTTTTGTTTACCCAGCAATTGCTTCAGCAGTAAGAAAAAAAAACACTTCATCTGTGTCATAAGTCAGTGCACATACATGGTGAGTTTATCATTAATTTGCATTAAAGTATATCTATAATAAGTGATATTTTGCTGTTGCCATGCCCCATTGCCATGCCAATGCCATTGCTATTAAGAAACACTGTAAGCCCCATTTTATCTATATTTCCCTAGAATAACATAGCTAGTACCATCAAAAGATTCTAATTTTACCTAAAATTGAATGCCATAGATGTGAGCAAAGTCATGCAGCAATATAGCTTTATTACTGCATGTGTGTGGTGCTGAAAATAGCCTGTGTGGTAAGAACAGAGCCTCATTTAACTTTGCCATCTGTAATGAAAAATAGCAACATTTTTATAGACGGAACAGCAAGAGCGAGAACTGTCACCATGAATATGAGCTATGTTTAACTGGGCTGTCGAACGTCTTCTATCAAACTCAGTAAACGCATTTAAAGGGATTGAGAGGTGGGACATAAAAGCAGTGGATAAATTTGTTAAAATGGTCGGCAGACGGGGGAAAAACAAGTTGTTGTGCGGAGTCAGGGATGATGCTAAATGGAGAGAGAGAGACAGAGAGGGGGGGGGCAGGGGGGAGACAGAGAGAGAGAGAGGGAGAGAGAGAGAGAGGGAGAGCCATCAAAGCCTCCTTTTCTCTCTTCACAGGGGCCCCAGCTGGCTGGCTGAGCGATGGAGAGCTCTGCCCGCTTGCCTGCCGCAAATTAGCCAAACTATTTACCCTCATATATGCACATTAGCAAATTCTTCCAATTGAGAAAACAAATGCATCTGTTTTGTTCTGTTGAAAACTTCATGGGAGACTGCATGGGCCTCTGCACACCAGGCATTCTCCCTCACAGTGGCAGTCAGTCAGAGCACACAGCCAGCATGGAGCCAATTGCAGGTCCCTGCCCAGCCTCCCCCAATCCCCCAATCCCCCCCCAATCCTCTTCCCAGCTGGACAGCTATGGCTTGGATCAGTCTCTCTCTCTCTCTCTCTCTCTCTCTCTGTCACATTCTCTCTGTTCCTGTCTCACCCGCTCTCTCCGTCTCTGGCCCTCTCTCTGTCTGACTGACTGACTGACTGGCGCTGACTGTCTGTGTCTGTCTTTCTAACAGTCTCTCTCTCTCTCTCTCTCTCTCTCTCCCTCTGTGACTGTTCTGCCCTACCGTCAGCTCTCCCATGACTCGCCTCAAATACGGAAATTCAGGGGCCCAAATTGAACTTTTTTTTTCTTTCTTTCTTTCTTTCTTTCTTCCTTTCTTTCTTTCTTTCTTTCTTTCCCCCTTTCTTTAGCAAGCCAACGCTTGCCCTTGCCGCATATTTCCCATCCCGGTGTTGGCTTTTAAATATTCATGCGAGTGGATGGAAGAGGTGAGGGGGGTTGACGGGGGGGTGGGGGGTGGGGGGTGGGGGGGGGGGGGGGGGGGTTGAAGGGGAGGTGGGAAAGAAGAGAAGAGAAAGGAAAGGAAAGGAAAGGAAAGGAGGGCGGGAAGGAGCGGAGGCGGCGAGCGGATGGATGTGTGTGCGTGTGTATGTGGTGGGGGGGTGGGATTCTGAAGCTCCCTGCGGAGGAGGGGTGGCGGGCATACGGGGGGGGGGGGGAGGAGGGGCACCAGATCTGCAGGAGGCCTCATGATTTATTTAGACGCGGGGGCACCTGTGCCAGTCAGCCGTCACCCTGCCAACCCACCGGTGCTTGAACCCAGAACAGAAAGACGAGTGCACAAACATTAACATACGGCTGCCGCTCGGTGAGAAATTTCACCTGTCCGGTTAATGATTTTCAGACTTAAGTGAGGGGAAAACGCCACTGTGCGGTGGTCGTCGCCCCACGTTCGAGTCTGTCCATATTTATGACTTTTCCTTTTCCTTTTTCTTCGGATGTCGGCCAGCGGTGTCACGCAGCAAACCGCGCGAACACCTGTAGCCGCTACCTGCGTGCTCCGACGCTTCCTCGCCATCTCAGCAGCTTAAGAGAGAGAGCGGCGCTGTGTTTCAAATAAGCCAATCAATACCAGAGCAGAGAGATTGCAGCCTTAGTGAGCCTGAGTGGGCGGCTCGCTGCGTTTTATCAAGGCAGCTTAATTTCCGCCGGCTTAATATCCTGGGAAATGTATGGAAATTGAACTGCGAGGGAGAACAAAGAGAAGTAGCCGGGATGAAACGATGTGGTGGAACTCGGGAAAAGCTCGATCTATTGTATGAACACATAGACACTCACTACACACACGCACACGCACACACACACACACACACGTCTAGGTAGCCTGTCAGAGTGTATCCATAGCATCGGCTAGGTATGGGATGGCAAAGTTCACACCTTTTCTTAACATATCCGAGAGTGAAATGATTCGCTTTCATTATCTGCCACAATGGCTGTGAGAGTCTGACTGTATATGTTCCGATGCATATGCTCGACTACCGGTGGTTAATTAGCTTAGCTGCTACGTGTCTCCTGCTCGCTGCCTGCTCTGTGGAGACACGTGGAAGAGTTGCCCAGAGGCAAATTATAAATGAGAAGCAGGTTATTATGATTCTGTCATGCATACTAAGGTCTTATGACTGTCATAAAAAGCACAGTAGTGAATACAGGGAGGAGTAATTATCATTTTGGGGGGCCTTTCGTTTATGTCCCAGTTCCCGGTGAGAGGGGATCCGCAGTGAACAATAAGAGGATGGCCTTGGCCCTGAATGGTCACAAGCTGAAAACAAAACGAAATAAAATAAATAAATAAATAAATAAAATAAAAATAAATAAATTACAATGTGCCATAGCAGCCACCCAGCCAGGCTGAACCAAATGAAAGCTCATCTGCATTAGTAATGATCTGCCACTGCTTAAGGGGAAAGGAAATGCTTTTCCAGGTAGTGGCAAGGAATGCAAAACAACGACCTTCCACACCCCCCCCCCCCCCTCCCCCATTCTCCTTTCCCCTTCAACATACTTCCTTGTGAATCTTCTTCACATAAACAACACCTGCACGATGAACAGTGCCGCTGCCACTAACCAAATCTGCCTTTCCTGTCCTATTCTAATTCATCTTCCCCCCCGGAGCAACCCAATCCCTGCGTTTTACCCGCCTCTCGCTCTCTCTCCTTCTCTCTCTCTCTCTCTCTCTCCCTCTAACACACACACTTTAACGCACGCTTCACAGAACAGTAACTAATGGCAACCTCATTCATTAAAACACTCCTTGATGTTTCGCACGGAGGCAGGGTAAATGTGCTGGAACGCCTGCCCTGTCTGTCTGGCTGTGCGCGTCGCTAACAACAGATAGAGAGACAGATAGACAGGTGGGGGAGCGGCTCGTCTTACACTCGGTCTGAGCCGGCGACTGAACCACCTCTGATGGAGACAGATACATATTTCATCAGTTATTAAGGAGAAGACATAAGCCTGAGGGTGTCAGAGATCCTACAGTAGTATTAGCTGCACCCATCTTTACTGCCAGCATGAATAAAGATATCCGCTCTAAAAGTAGAACGGGAGAATGCACCGAGTCCCATAATATGAGCTTGTTGTGAAGTTTCCATCTGGATGCATTACGATCTCCTCCGCCTTTCGCTTCTTCTTCCGCACACACACACACACACACACACACACACACTGATAATAACACAGAGAGCTGAGAGCGCACAGACACTAGCCACTTCACATCACTGGTGACACGAGCGAGCCCGCTTCTCTCACTGGGACACTGTTCACGTCACTCATTAGGGCTGCTCTATTTTTTTTTTTTTTTCTTTTTCCATTTCACCCACAATGTCTAAAGCAGGCTAATTCCCCAGGCTTTACTATATTTGGCCGTTGATGTGCTATATGTGTTGTGCATGCATGCATGTGCGTGTGTTTGAGGTCTGTGATGCGTGCATGGGTCAGCCGCAGGTACACGTGTGTATAAGTTGGGAGACGTGTGTGTAGTATGAACAGTACGATACAGGGGTTGGTGGGTTATTGATTGGGTATTGACAAACTAATGGTCACAGGGTCGCTTGTGATGTGATGTGACCAGGCTGTGAGTCACTGCGAAGGATCTGGACGGTTCTTAGGGGGAGGGAGACAGACAGAGAGAGAGAGAGAGAGAGAGAGAGAGAGAGAGAGAGAGACACACACAGAGAGAGACAAAGAGAGAAAAGGGACGAGAGATGGAAATAGAGCAAGCCTTTGGAGACACTGAAATCCCATCCTGGGATGATGATGACTTTAGACAGTCAGGCAGACAGTCAGTTAGGGTCAGAGAGTGTGTTGTGCGCCTCATACCCCTGCCTCTCCGCGTTACACCTCCCATCCAATAACAACAGCCACCACAAGGCCAGCTCGCGCCAGCTGCACTGCCTCGGGGAACTTTACATAAACCACCAAACTTAAATAATGTCTTGCTGCATTCCGCACATCTCATGGCCTTTACCCAATGAGATAAATAGGACAAACATGCCCAACTGGGACAAGACAATAATCCCTTTATCTGGCCCAGGGTAAGCTTCACTAGCCAGCTTACCTGTTACATCATTAGCTATAGGCAAAAGGAGGGAGAGGAGAAGCAGTGGAGGGGAGAGGAGAGGAGAGGAGAGAAAGGGAGAGGAGAGGAGAGAAAGGGAGAGGAGAGGAGAGGATGACAGGAGTGCGTGGGTAGGAAAAGAGAAGAAAGAAGAGGAAGGGGGAGAGGGAGAGGGGGGCCGGGGGTTAGGTCACAAGGTGATGTAACCAGGATGAAAACACTAAGGCCACACTAAGGACAGAACAGGCAGGCACTGCAGCAGACTACTGAGAGCTTGGTGATTATGTATCACATTTTAATACATGTAGCGAGACTGCCTTATTCAGCCACCACAGCACCAATTCTAGCGATGCAATAGACAGGCCTGTATGACAAGGACAGATGAGCTCAGCTACACGAGCCTGTATTCGCTAGTCACTGGAGCGAGCAAAGTTGAAACTCTAAGCACCCCTAAAGCTGTTCTTGCAAATGGCACGTCTCTTGTTTACCTTGAATACTGGTGTTTTATTTGCATGAACCAACCTTGTGGAAAATCCATAACTCGTTTGCAAGGCTCTTACAGCACATACAACCTCAACAGCATACAGTATCTATGGCATACCTAATGCAAATAGCCGTGTACCGGTGTATCAAATTCCCACCGAATAGACAAACTAAAGGCGAGTAATGATAGCTGCATATATATGTCTGCGACGGGCTGCAAACTGCTCTGCCTTCAGTTTTGTCTGTACGAACAGACAGAGGGAAAACAATCACAAAAGAAGCAGACAACATGGAAGACAAACACCTCACTCTCGTTTTTCCTCCTCATCTCTCACGTCAATCTCATGTCATTTCACCTCGTCAATCAAAACTAGGGCCTTCAAAGAATTACTAAAATGCTGTTAGAGAAAGAAAGAGAGAGAATTTGCTTAAAGATGAATAAAGAAAGAGACTGGGTGAGTCTTTTGCTGTTAGCTGATGAGGAGGTCGAGTGGAGTGCAACATGGAGGCAGCCGGCGACAGCCGGCAAAACACGCCTGGATGTAACCTCTCCCCTGAAAATCTATCATCTGCAACAGAAAATGTCTAGTTATCTACTCATCTGAAATCATCAAAGATGATTTGATGTTGTCATCTAAGCTTTTGAACTCATCATGAACCTGACCCGCAGCCAAACTTTCTTTGTTGCCGAAATTGCATGCCATGTTAAGAAAGACACCCATACTACTTAGCTCTTATGAGCTCATTCTTTGAATGGATTGTAAAAGGCTCCTCCGTGCCTCTCTCCTTACTATCAGTCTTCATAGAGTGAGAGCCGCAGCTTGTGACAGCATGACAGCCTGCACACTCACGCTCGCACACAAAAACGCACATGCACCAATAAAGCAAATGTTGACACACATATGCGTGTATGCAAGTATGCACGCAAGGCATTCAACAGCTTTCAAACAGGAAGCACCCAGACAAACACGCCCACACGTGCACACACACACACACGTGCACACACACACACACACACGCACGCACCACGACTCCCACAGCTAAGACCGGGGACACCAAGTCCCAACTCCCTGGTCTAATTCCTGGTGGCTGATGGGTAATTCTCTGGTCAATGTCAGCCTTTTTTTCCCCTCCTCCTCTGCCAAGAGGAAATGAAGGGATGATCTCTCTCCTCTCCTCCACCCTTCACTCCCCCAGAAAACAAACAGGAACATTTTATGGCCTGCTTGTTGACCTACAGCCCAGGAGCAACAACAACACCGGCTACTAGTGGTGTTTACTTCAGGATGAGCTACTTAAACTGATAGGACAGAACAGCACTGCCAGTACTGTACAGTCCAATTCCCATGCAGGGATCTTTATATAGGGTTAGGAGGAGGATGGGGAGAAGTGTTTTTAAAGTGCATTTTAATAAACACTGAAGTACAAAGTAATATCTCTTTCAGATTTTCTGAAAGATGATGATTATTATTCCTAAGCTTAAAATTGTCTATGCTCTCATCAGTTACAATCAATTTACTTCAATTGTTTCCTCAAATTCTTGCCACCTACAGGTTTATAGGAAACAATGATCTTTCATGAAGCATGTTTAAAAAAAAAACAATGATAAACTGTAAAAACAACGGAGCAAAACCACAATCCTCTATCAACAGAATCTGGCTACAGAGCCATCGCCTGGCACGTGTGTATGTGTATGTGTGTGTGTGTGAGTGTGTGTGAGGGCGAGTGTGTATATGTGTGCACATGTGTGGTTCCATGCCTCACACACCTGTTCTTCCCCCAGCCCAGCACCAGGCCCGAGCCCCAAACAAAGCGTCTCTCTGTGTGTATGTGAACACTGTTTGATTCCTCACACAGTTCCCCAACACTGAAACCTAAACACACTGTTTGCTGTGGGCGAAAAAGACTGTTTAAGAAGTACCGGGAGAAGAAAGGCCTTCCCAGAGAGTCATCTGGTTCTAATGCAGGGCCCGCTGGTGTGGATTACAGGGACATATTACAGGAGAACTCAGGCTGACCCCTCATCTCCATCCCGGGGGAAATGGGAGCCAGCCATGGCAATGGGGGGCTGGGGGTCCGGGGCCCTGGGGAGCTGGGGGGGGGAGGGTGGGGGGGTGTGGATAGAGACCTACGGGCAGACTGCCGCCCCATGTGATTAGTGCCCTTCTTCAATGAGGGAGTTTCTCTGAGTTGTTTTCTAAAACCCTATATTGAAAAATAGAAAAAGAAAAAAAAAAGCCTTCCTTCCCCTGAACCTCCCAGCGACACTAAAAAATGTCACTGTTGCAAATATTTCCCAGGTGCTGTCATGTCGTTACTGCAGCTTTAGCAGGTTGTGAGGCAACTAAACAGGCCTTCTTTAATCTTCAAAGCAACATCACAACATGCTTGTTTTATCATATTAAACACAATAAGCAGCTGGCTTCTCAGCAAGCCTTTGCGTTTTACTGCCCTATCCCACACTGGAAGGGGGTTAACTAAGGGGATACAAGCAAAAAGAAAAGACAGACTGGGAGTGGAAAGAGAGCGAGGACTTTAGCAGCTCATAAGACTGGCAGCAAATTTGAGCCTTTGGCCAAATAATCAGCTCAACTATGAAAACATTCCTATAAAAGCAGGGATAAATCAAACAAGATGCGGAAAGCACTATGATCATTCAAACAGTATGAGCAAGAACAAATTGAAGGAGAAAATAACTACCCTTCCTGACACATCTCTTTTTTTGTGCCCTTTCATCGCTGTGGCTGCCATGTTACATTTCTAACACAAATGAGTATGACAAAATTGTTGTGTATTCTATTCATTTAAACAATTATTCTTTCAAATGGTTTCTCTTACCTGTAGTATCTGGACTGTAGATAAGTGGAGCAGACTGCCTTGGAGACATGGCTGGCTGAGCCAAAGTCAATGACTTTGACCCTGTAGGGCTGTCTGGACGGGTCCACCAGCATGATGTTCTCTGGCTTCAGGTCAGCATGGATCAGCCCCAGGCTCTTCAGCTTCATTAGGGCTGTGGCCACCTGCTGTAGCACGGGTCTGATGTATTTGAGGGGCAGAGGGCTGAACTTGTTCTGCTTGAGGAAGTCGTACAGGTTCTGCTCCAGCATCTCAAATACCAGGCACGTGTGGTTCTTGTGCTGGAAGCACTCGTAGGCCCTCACAAAGTTGTAGTCATCTGCACTCTCCGTGCTGAGACGCGCCAGGATGCTGACCTCAATCTGACCCTGCCGTGCGTACGACGGATGGTTTTTTAGGATCTTGATGGCCACAATCTCGTTGGTGCCCCGCTTCCAGCACTTCACCACCTGTCCAAAGGTTCCTCGCCCCAAGAACTCCAGCACTTCGTAGGTGTTGGTCATGGAGCAGAGTACCTCATGCTGCACCAGCTGGTAGTCCCCCTCGTTGTTGGAGCCGCTGTTCTTGGAAGTTGCCGTGGAGGTGGCGGTGGCCACCGTAGCCACTGTGGCCCCGCTGGCTGCTCCGTTCTGGATCATTGGCGGGCCGTGCTCCTCAATGATCTGCACGCTGCTGTTGTTGTCGAGCTCCTCACTCTTGCGCTTAAGCCCGCATCGCTGGTAGGTGTCTAGGAGACTGACCGTACTGCGGCGCGTCAGGTTGTGAACGCCAACCCCACCACCCACGCCGCCGCCGCCACCACCACCGCTGCCGTTGCTGCTGCTGCCTCCACCCCCGCTGCCCAGCAGAGACCCCACGGCCCCCGAAGTGCTGCTGGCTGAGGCAACCACAATGTGGCCCGCGCTGGCTGGGAAGATGAGCGCCTGCTCGTAGGGCAGGGTGGAGCTGGCTACCTGCAGGGAGCCGTTGATGCCCAGGGGCCCGCTGGCGGCCGACACGTTCTTGCTGCTGTTGTGGCTGTAGACTTTGCTGTGCGTGCCGTACCCTGTCATATCCCAGTTACAACTCTGCTCCACCTTCAGTTTCTTCACGCTAAAGAAGGCACTTGACTGAAGAGTGTGAGGGGAAAACACTTGCACTTGCGAGGCCATACCTGTGACAAGAGGGGAACAGAGGGGAGGAGCAAAGAGGACAGGAGGGGAGAGAAAGTGAGAGGTTAGGAATTTGAGACAGTGTCTGAAACACGAGTGGTAGCCAGAAGCTTTAAATAAAGACCGCTTGGGTCAAGGCAGGTCATTCAAACACATAGGGTCTATGCTGATGCATCAGCGTCTTAACCTCTTAACACTGTAACATAATAGGAAAGGAATAAGCATTAACTGACTGTCAAACCATCATCTAGCATTGCTTTAGAGTTAGAGCGTAATTATTTTTGCCAGTAGTACTATAAGTTTTGTGTGCTTTTTTGTGTAAACAAACTTCAGTTAGTACAGTCGTAAAACTGCATTAATGGGAAATTTCAGAGAAATGGATTGCTTGTTTTGTAATTACAATGTAATGAGGTTGATGTATTGTTATATAACAAAAATGAAAGCCAGCATGTTTAGCAGAAAGATAAGCAGGTTTAGATTGAGTGCTTATGTGGACCACTGCAGAGGAAATGCCATTTCCCGACTGTTCCCATCTGCAGCAATGTAAACAGGCTGACTGAATACTAAAAGAATACCCTTTCATGGGACGCTCCACAGAGACGTTAGAGCAATACAACACTGTACACAAAAATGGGCCCACAAAAAGTTGTGTGAGTCTCAAGGAATGATCGCAATTTCCTTCCCAACTAGACAACCCAGCCCCAGCACTTATTGGTGCACAATACTGACTTTAAGGAAGGATGTGGAAGAAATTTCATTCAACTAACTATGGAAACAACAGAGGGGCATTGAACTCCCTCTCAACCTCAGATCCTGAAGACAACAAAACAAAAGCAAAACTGCAGCGAGGCTGTGCTCTGAACTCCTGGGAATAAGTTGCCTCAGAATAAGCAAAGCTTCTCCAAGCAAACAACTGCCCAAAAATAGTCCCTTTCTTTATCTCTCTCTCAAACAGGCTTGTTTGTAGCACTGAAATTATTATTACAGCACAAGGCAGATTACATGAGACTTGCAGTAATGCTATGTTTAAACAGTTTCCAGTAAGCCCAAAATTAGTTTACTACTAACAAACTAAGAGCTTCCACCTGGCCATGCCAACACCCACACACACAATTAGGCCTGACTGTTGATCAACTGTTGCTCGATTCAAAGACTCCTGCAGTCACTGTAAACACACAGACACTAACAAAACCCATGCATGCAAACAATCCTTAAACTCTGACATTGTTTGCTGCTAAAAAATTGCTGCTTTTGTGTATTTAATGGACAACCTGAGAGCCGGTGTTTTGATTTTTGATCTGTTCTAAGATAATGAGAGGACCATTTTCCCCCTGGGCTGCAGGACTTCTATAAATGCGGGGTCTATTCTGCGGACAGAAAGCAGAGAGGAGGGGACATGCCTGGTCACTTTGTCATTATTAGCCCTTTGAGTGGTGATGATGATTAATTCAGTAGGAAGCTGGCAGCCCTCCACTGTACTTCGCTTCGCTTATTTTTTAACTCTCTTCTCACCTCTATCTCTCTCCCTCTCTCTCTATTCTTTTTTCTTTCTCTCTGTCTCTCTCTTCCCTCCTGCCGGATCCCTCCCTCCTGGCCTTGCTTGGACTTACTAGTCATCTCCATGGTCATCTGGTCTTAGCCCTAATGCTGCAGGATTGGAGCTGTACTGCACATTAGAGGGCTGGCCGTAAGCCTGGTGGCTGTTGAGGCTGCTTTAGCATAGCAATTCAGTGCTTCCCTTAGTGCTTAGATAAGCCTCAAGCATGATATTGGTAAACATACAGTATGTCCTCTGGATGGCCATTAAGATGTAGTAAATGTCTTGCCTTATACACCTGCCTGGTCAGTTCATGTCCAGCCTAGGTATGGCTGGTCCAGGGAGGTAATGAAGAACGTCCGCTGGGCTATTAGGGGCAAGGCTCTCTGCTAATCACATAAGCCCTGAAGGCCAGATGTCACTCCTTGGATTACCAATTCCTGTGCCTGGACTTTACGCTAAAAATAATTTGAATGATGGGTTGCGTCACGGGGCAGCGTCAACAGTGTGTGACTGAGAGCCTGACAGGATAATCACAGGCACAGACTGATGGACAGAAAGATGGATGGACGGACACAGAGCTGGCCTGTTCTTCTTATGGAACATTCCAGCGTTACATATCTGGCAGCGTGATTATGGATAGCTCTGGTTTTTACAACGCCAAAGCCTAAGCTAACTGCTCTTTCCATTAGCCATCATGCAAAATTCCTCCTCAACCCCGATGTTAGTCAGTCATTGACTCCTTGTCAGCTCTAACATTGTGGTCACAGAGTTCACTTGACCTAGCCTACATGGTGCAATGAACTGAAGGCCACAGGCTGTTCCCCTAAATTGGGAAAGACTGAGTACTGAAATAAAGCGCCTGAAAAAAAAAATGTTGTTTAGAAATGCATAGGAAACTCTTAGGAATTCATCCATGACTCGGTTAGGAAATTCTGTACCACTGGTTTTGCCACACAGCTAAAGGCTGTAGAAAGAGCAACAGAGTTTTAAACCCTGTGGGGAACACAGATAAGTAATTAAATGAACCAACAGTAAGAGGTCAAATGGTTGGAATGTTATCTCATGACAACATACACAGGCAACAATGTGACCAATTATACTTCATTGGAAAGCGACTCCAGTGCTCATGAATCATTCTTCACCCGAGCTGAAGTTCAAAAGTATTTATGATCTAGAGCCTGAACAACCAAACTCTCTATACTGTTGTCGGAAACAACACAGTGCAAAGGCATTCCCTTGAAAATGCCCTCTTGAAGTTTATTTGGATTTCTGAACTCCATGCCAGGCATAAAACTGTAAAGGTCCATTGTTTTACATTTACAATGTTGGAATGCCTTCAGTAGCCAAGGCTTTCCATTTAGCATACCTTAAGGAACACAGTGAGTCCCGCACTCTGCAATTAAGCATACCAGAGAGGCATTTTCCACTGTTTGGAGGCAGCATGTTGAAATGGTAATAGTCAATGTTTTCAGAGAGATTACTTCTCTGTCAGGGGTTTGTTAATCTTCTTTTTGGGAGGATCAGACCCGTTCTGCATGCCACGCACGGGTGGGAGAGGGTCTGAAAGGGAGGGAGGGAAAAAACAAGGTGGAGAGAGGGGCCGTGAGTGGCCCTCACATTCTAGCCTGTGACCTGCTTCTGTTTTCTCTCTTTTATTAAACTCGTCATTTATTCTCCATGGACAACACGACAGAGTATTGATGAGGAACCCTTTAGATTCCACCAAACTTTCCAAATGGTCCTTGGTAATTACAAGTGATACTGGTCAAACCTCTTTTAATGTGAAATTTGGGTATTAGTGAAATCATCTGTGCCTGTCCCTGAAATGCTGAGCTTTACACCACGCACAATTTAAACATGCTTGTAACGTAAGGCTGAGATAAACAGAAATTTCATCTTCTTTCACTTTATATCCGTCTAATACTGTGAACTGAGTACTGCCTGTACATAAAATCAGCCCATGTGGTTAAATATATCTCATCAATCAATATCCAGAGTGTGACTGGTCCATGCTCTGCAGCATAATGGCTGAGCGGATAGATACCAAGCCCCCAGCTGTCACCTAGGAAACTATCCAGAGACGGTGGTCAGGTCTGTCTGGTGGCTGTCCCCCTGGCCTGCATGGATGTAACTCAACTGTTTCCTGTGGCATAATGGCTGCCAACACAGATGAAGCCGCTCCTGTCCGGAGACCCGAACACACTCACAGGAGGTCCGTCTGATGGCCCTCTCCCAAAACTGGGTCTGTTTGACTGGAGGGTGCGGGGGGGGGGGGGACAAATCGGCTAATGAAGTGACTTCTGACTGTCTAGACGAAGCATTATCTCACCCTCTGCTGCTGTGTGTGTGTGTGTGTGTGTGTAAGGCATTACTTCCCATGCCTCCACCCTTTTCTAAACACTCCTCCACACCTCCACTAATTTATGCCAATATTATGATGTGTGCAAGGGCCTCATGAGCAACAGGCCCGCTGTTGGAAAAGCTGCGGCGGGGGCAGTGACAGACAGTTGGGGGTTGAACGCAGGAACGAGCGCACCACTGAGGAGGAACATGCTGTCCCTACAGAGCAGGCACCCATGTCATTTAGTCCAGCCTTGTGTTCCTGCCTGCCGGGGAGCTGGTCTCTCTCTCTCTCTCTCTCTCTCTCTCTCTCTCTCTCTCTCATCACCCGCGGCCACTATTGACCACCCTGTCCACTTTTTTAGCTCTCTCATCTCTGCTTATTTATAGAATAATGCATCAAGCAGGGAGATACTGTCTCTCCGCCTCGCACACAAACGTGCAGGCTGCTGCTCTATCAGCCTTTATGCCCATCCCGACCACACTATTTGACCAGTTGCAATTGCCTCGCCATGTCTCTCAGCTCTCCCGCGAACACAAAAGAGGACAAACAGCCATCCAGCATATGGACGGCCTATAAGGCAAATATGAATGCTGTTTGACAGGGCTTCTCAGCCCATAAATCAGCAGCATGCCTGCTGCAAATGTGACACTCCCTACTCTCTGCCCTTCCTGGAAGCAAACTGCCTCAGATACAACATGCTGTGAGATAACATGTTCGGTCAGCACGTTCCAGTGCATGTGCATATACACGGGCACACATACACACACACACTCACAAACACACAAGCAAGCACATGCATGTCCACATGTGGGTGCACATAGGAGCGCTGACACACATATGTAAACACAGTTACACACATTCACACCAACTCATGTGAAACAAAGTTCAGAATCTCTTAACTACCTTAGTTTGTGCCTGAGCCATCATGACTTACTTACTTAACACTCAGTTAAAGTTACAACACAAGCATTTCCAATCTAAACTAAAGCTGCAAACCCTAGCTCCCTGGGGCAACTGTGGCTAGATAAGCAGTCTGCTATTCACGTGTTAAGTGTGGCCATAAAACGGCTGGTGTGAGAAAAACATTTGGCTTGTTTATACTGCCAGGTCAGCCTAACCAGGCGCTGAAGCAAGGCACAGGGTGGAGGAGAGGAGTGGGAGATGAGGAGGAGCAGGGGGAGGGGGAGGAAGAGGAGGAGGAGGGGTGGCAGAGTGACTCTGCTTGAGCTGGATTTCTTATTAATCAAATCACGAGTGGAGCGAGTGTACAAAGCACAGCACCCTACTTCCTCCCCACAGAGAGGGAGCAAGGGAAAGAAAGAAAGAAAGAAAGAAAGAAAGAAAGAAAGAATGAAAGAAAGAAAGAAAGAAAGAAAGAAAGAAAGAAGGAAAGAAAGAAAGAAAGAAAGAAAGAAAGAACCAGGCCTGGTAATAAATGTCCTTGCTGCAACAGAAATAAAAGGTTGAATGTGGAACAAAACAGAAAGAAACTATTTGTTCTGTGAAGTCTTATGTGAGGCAATGCAGAACAAGGAGGAGGGAGACAGAAAGGTGCCCACCACCCAGAAGCCAATGGCACCTGTTACTCAAAGCTTGACCACACTACCATTGAGATCTCTACTGTATCAAGCTGTGCTGCTTTGACTACAGTTGAAAGTTTCCATGTTGCACACACAGCGCAGGGCCATGCAGGGACACACACCTGATAAGCAGCCACTCTCCAGAGCGCTTATCGTTCACACACAGTAAGAAACTAACAGCCCACTACACAGCACTTCCTCTCTGTCATTAGGATCAACAATGACAGCTGGACACGCTATATTATGAGGGGGTAAACATATGCAGGCAGGCCACAGAAACCCAACAAGGAAAACAATAGGGGAGGACATAACACAATGACAAATTGATTTGACAGTGGATAATATGGTATGGATCTTGCCGTGGGCTTTACAGTGTGATACAGATTGGCCAATAGGAGCCATGAATAGCTATGAGGTATTAGTGTGAATGTGAATGGCAGCCTTGTGCTGCAAGTTGAGCTTTTGAAAGGACGATGCCTCGTGCTTCAGGAGTGAATGACAGAAGCCAATGATATGTAAACACACACACAAATACATGAATGCATTCACATAGAAACACAAAAGCATGCGACACACAAACACACACACACACACAACACAACACGCCAGGAAGCGGGTTCCCATCAGCTATCTATCAATAGTTCAACCATTATTCACTCTAATGTTCAGTCAACAATGGGCCTAAAGCAGAATGAGTTTTGCAAAGGAACCTTTTGCAGATGGAGCCCTTAATTTTATTTCCAAGGGATCCAACATCTTCCTGGCCACGCAAATAAAATTATATTCCCAGACAAAAACAATCAACCGACAAATAGGAGAGACAGAACAAAACAAATGGATTAATTTAAAAAACAAAAAAAACAAAACAAAAAAAAAAACCCAAAACAAAACAAATAGATCCACCTTTGCATTATGTGTGACCCCTTCTTATTATATCTGGGTTGTCTGTGAGCAGACAAGCCAATAAAGTAAGATATTCCAAACAGGTATACCATTTCTGAGGTTCAGAATTCTATTAACCCCAGCTAATGTGATTATCATGTCCAAAGTGTTTAATGAGTTTAATTCTTATAGCATGAGCGCTATATAAAATTGATTCTGGAGCAGGCTATAGAGATGATACTCGTGTAAAGAGAGAGCGAGAGACAAAAAGAGGCAGAAAAAGAACTGAAGGCAAAGACTAGTAACTAGTCTTTTGAAGAGATGGCATCATCGCCCCTCCCTGCCACCCTGCCCTGTCCCATGGAACAGACTCTCTCGGTGTGCTCTTGAACTCGGGGATCAACACTGCTGCATTAATATCAAACATACTGCTGGAACAAGGCTTGGCCTGGTCTGCACACTCAACACCACCAATGCACACAACACTGGATGCAACTGTCTGCATGTGTGCATGCATCTGTATGCACGTGTTGGGTTGTAGCTGTATACACACAGACATGCATCAATGCATTTTTCAGCTCTATGGCGAATTTGTGCATTAACAAATATGCGTCATATGACTATTTGTGCTTCTTGTGACTCCCGTAAGTACTTGTCAAAGCCGTAACATATTAGCTATGTGGAGACAATATGCATGAAACACCCCACTACCACCCCAACACACACACACACACACACACCCAGAGGGACCAATCAGATGCCCCACCCCTTCGCGGCCCGCTGGTGAACCCCGACCACAGAGGAACCAGTCCAACCTGACCAGGCACCCGGGGACCAATAACAGACGGGCAGGGCCACCGCTTTCTGTGTTTTCAAAACACAGTTGTATTTCAACAGCAAACTGATAGCTTGGAACAGGGGGAAGAGAGGCATGAGTTTCCAAGAATTGGTATAAGCAGACGTGGACATAATGAAAAGATTTCACCGATTTCTTGCTCGTTTGTTTGCTTGTGCACAGTGGGTTCAAAAGACTGGCATTGTCATTACTAGACATTACGAGCCGTTATCTTCAGCTCTTGATGGGAGTTGCTTTCCAAGTTGTCAGCTTGAAACATGGTGGCACAGGGTGGGTTTGAATGACACGTCGAGACATATAGGGCGGTCAATGTGTTTGGTAATGATAAGTACTGGTGCTAGTGCGTGTAGCTTGAAGGAGAGAGAGAGAGAGAGAGAGAGAGAGAGAGAGAGAGAGAGAGAGTGTCATACAGCAGCAGAATGGGGCCTTGGCCAGCACGCAGCTCCTATCCACCTCACATCAACAGCACATACACTTTATATCCCTCACATGTGGCCGGCCTCCTGCTCCCCTGTCTCCCCACTGCCCCACCTCCCTCTGCTCTTAGCTATCAGATACAAGTTAGGGATGGCCCATGCCTCCCCAGGCAACAGGAGAGTGTGATATTTCAGCGGGGTGTGTGAAGCTGTTGCTCAGGGCCTGTTAAGGCCACGGATCAGACTCATTTAGACTATAGACACCTTCTCTCCCTCTCAAATGCCTCAACATGTACGCCTGCCTTCATAGCACAGGTGACTCATTCATATGCACACCTATTAAATTATTTTAATCTCTTAATCTCTTTTTTCTCTCTCACTCCCTCTGTGTTTTTCTAGCACTATAGAGTCTCTCTCTTTCTCCTTCTGTTCTTTCACAAAGTAAGGAGGCCTGCCACACTATATGGTCAAAGAGCTTTTAGAAGATTATAGCACGCGCACGCGCACGCGCACGCGCACACGCACGCGCACGCACACACACACACACACACACACACACATGTGCTCAACATACCAATTTAGCAAGGCATATGTGTCCTTAATCCAACTGACAGTGTGTCGTAAACATAGCTGTTGAGTCCTTCTGGCCACAGAGCTGAGGTAATAAATATGGCCAGCCAACTCAGCCCTCTCCGTCTGATTCAGCGTGAACATCATGGCTTTAGCCGATTATATTTACAGTGTCCTCACAGTCACAAATAACAGCCAAAACCAGGCAGGGAATGGCTACTCTGACCATCAGTGTTTAACACCCACACTGCGAGTGGCTGTGTATAGGAAGTGCCTTTCGCCACGCTTGAATGGGCTTGCATGACACATAAACACCCTCAGAAGGAGAATAAGAAGAGTTATGTGTTGTGAAATTATATATAACAAACTTACAGTATGCTTTGTAAAGCATATGAAAGCAGAAAAAAGCATTGCACACTAAATCCATATGTATAGTGTGAGTTTTTTGGTGGAAGTGGAAAAGATAGGCAGGAGGAAGCTACAAAATAATTATTAATCTGACTGTAAGGTTGTTTATGAATGGAATGAAACATGGAAATGCTATGTGCCTACTAGCCTGGCAGAGGTTTTGTTTTTTGTTTTTTTGTTGGTTTTTTTGTCCAGGCTAATAAAAAGTTACGAGGAATTTAATGAGGTTAAATGGTGAAGGTATTGAGATGGGTGCCAATAACGCCGCCATGCTTGCGCCTTAAGTCCTTCGGTTTCATGTTTATGAATGCAGAACCCAGACTCGCACGCCGCCTCCATCTCTCAGAGACCTAATGAGGTAAAAACAACTGGCCCGGCCCGGACGGCTCCGGAGCGGCGGAGGAAGGAGGACAGGTCCTCATAGCTAAAGGTCAGCTTTTGGCCTTTTTCTGGGCCAGCTTCTCTGAAAGTGAAGGAAGGGTGGGAACGTGTTTATATGCGTGTGTGTGTGTGCAGCTGCTGGGCTCCGTCAGGGGAGCAGAGGAGAGCACTGATCCTAGATGTAAGAAGGAGACAGGTTGGAGGAGACGAGGGGCGAGATCTACAACCCCCAACGCCCCGCTACCCTCACCACTACCACCTAAATCCCTCTTAGACCAATGGCTCCCCTCCCCACCCACCACCAAACCCCCAACCACCCCCCCTGACCTCTGGCAGTGCCCCTGAGGCCCATGGGCCCCCAGCTCTTCTGGGGAAGAGGGTATTCATCTATCCAACCCCGCTCCCCTCCCTCCATCTCTCCCTTTCTTTTTCTCTCTCTGTCACTCCCTATCTCTCTCTGCCATTCTCCCTCTCGCTCCCTGTCTCTCAGGCTGAATGGAAGGGTCAGTTCAAAAGGCTGCCAGGCAGAGCTGCTGGTTAGCCATGATGTGCCTGAGGCTTTGAAGTGAGGAGTGGCTGTAAAGGGCGCAAGGCCTGTTTTCTATGTAGCAACACAGAGCACAGGGGCCCAGAAATATGAATAGTCAACTGCTATTGCCATCCAAATCCTCATTTCCATTACAGCAGAGCGTATGGAACTAGTAGCAAGTGGAAGACACCAACATCTACGGGATCTTAGCATGACCTTCACATTTCTCGCTGAATGTTGTGTGGTTACGTTTTCCCATGACTGAAAGGTCGCATGTTTAATCTTTATTAGAATAAGTCATGTTTTAATGGAGAGTGTTTGAGCAACCTTTCCTGCTGGAATTTTTAAAGTTTCCGGTTGTTTGAGCAGAAAAACGCTTGTTAACTAATCAAACCGCAGATTTTTCTACTAAAATAAAAAAGGATGAGTGAGGTCAAAAGAAAAAAAACACTTAATACAATTAACTTGCTCTGAATCTTTCAGGAAAAAAGAATGGGAATAAAACCATTTCTGGAACCTTAATGTTACATTATTTTTTTAATATGAAAGCTCACATGGAGATGAAATAACAAGCAAATTAATTTTCTTATGTTGCAACTGAAAGTTACTAAACAGAGATGTTCATGCAGCAGCTGTGGGGAAATGTTTCTGTCTGTTAGGACATTCAGTCTCAGGATTTTCTCACGTCAGGAGTGGAGAGGAATTGGAGCCATGGGGTTGTCTCCTTGAATCAATGACTTCTTATCATCCTTCCCTCTCTACAGTATCCCTAAAAGCTCATAAAAGCTAATAACTGTTCAGTTTTCAGCAGTGAGGGTGGGCGCAATTATAAACAGCACTGGGGAGATGGAGCCGGAACATAGACCACTTCCCAAGTCAGGGAATCAGGGGAAGAGTGGTCTGATCCGTAAACTGCAGAGTAAAGATAAAATGTGCAGGATTTTCTCTACATGTGTGAATATCAAATAGCTGCAGAGAGACTATTTTACTGCATCTCATAGCTCTAAATCTTATACCGCCTGTGATCTGCTTTCTATCAGCATATTTCGTCACTTCCCCCTCCTGCTGCTTTTGATACGTAACCACCAGCCCACCGTCTACTGAAACTGAATTTACAAGGAATCAAGGACTCCCAAGAGGATCCCCAAAATGAACCAAATTAAAGCACAAAGGATGTCCTTCGTTAGGGAGGGGCCACCATTTGTAACAGCGACAGTCGCATTTTATTTTCCTTCTTGGCTAGCATCGGTATGTGTCATCACAACTACTTTCACAGTCGTCTAATAATGAGAAACACGCGGCGCGTTCAAAGCAAGACGACGAGAGATAGGGGGGGGGGGGGAGAAAGAGTGCATGAGAAGCACAGAAAGGCCGAGCGAGTATGCGAACGACAATATGGGAGCAAATATTGCACAAAAAGAGAGCGGAGGGAGAGGAGAAGGGCTAAAGCTGCTCATTTCCATGCCTGTTGACTCTTTTGACTGTCCCGGTCCCTGTCTAATGCTGTCTCCTTTCTCTGCTCTGTGCCTCTCGCCTCCTGGCTCCGGACAGAAATGGGCTTGAGCGCTCGTCTGAGCTTTGAAGTCCTTTGGTTATCAGCCAAGCGTAGCGCTGTACCTGCAGCCATCTGTGAAGGGGCCGCCAGCAGCCGGGCCGACGCTCCGCTTCCCTTCCATGACCGAGAGGGGCCGGAGCCAGGACTGGTGATGGGGCTGGCACCGGCAACCGGGTCTGCACCGCCTGGCTGTACAAGGTGAAGCCCATAGCTGTCTGCGCTGATGTATCTGAGAGCGTATATCCCCCGAAACACTCAACCCCTACCCTCAATCCCCTACACTTACAGGGTAATTCAGGCCTTCTCCACTCATTTCAATATCTGTCTGTAAACAGCAGCCCACCCACCCCCCCCCCCTCGCTCTCTCTCTCTCTCTCTCTCTCTCTCTCTCTCTCTGCCTCTCTCTCCCTCTCTTATTCTCGCTCTCTCCCGCCTGCTCTTTCCCTCGGAAGACGCAGGAAAAATGTGGAGGATATGAAAGGCTTGATTAAAAACTGCAAACCATTTTTCACTCTGAAAGGCTTCATAGAATATGAAGAGATGGTTAGGATGTTTTTTTTTTCTTTTCTTTTTTTTTTTTTTATGAACCAGCTGCGAGTGAACTATCTGGGGTAGTTACAGTAACCCTTTCAAATGTAGTACCTTACATCAACTGTTGTCTTTGCAGCACATTAGAGGCTTTGTTCAACTCTTTTAGTAGCTCCATGTTTGTATGCGTAATGTGACATGTCAAGCTGAAAGGCCAAATGAGGCAGTGATAAATACAGGCAGCCAGCGCTGTTGTTCTCTTCCAGAGAGTGCCATGTCAAATGGACTGGTATGGGGGACATTATCGCAAACAATAGGATTAAGGCCATGGACAATGTGCACCAAAAAACAGGCTGCTGGTTTGGTATGGGGGTTAGTGATGGGACAAGGCAATAAGACGGGCTGGGGGGCCGGGGCGGGAGGTAGCGGGGCTTCAGGATGGGGAGTGGTGGGGGGTGGCTGAGGGGTTTTTGGGTGGGGGTCTTGATTACCAGAACAAAAAAAAAAGCTACAGTGGCCAGACCTCACAGTCCAGCCTCCTCCATGCACCCCCAGCAATTACACGCACACATACATGGGGCTTCCAATCTGGCCATCAGGCTGTCGCTACCGTGTCACATGGGCACCGTGCGCGCCGCTGACCAATGGCCTCTAGGCTTATCGACAACCAGAGGAGGGTGGAGCGACAGATAAGAGATAGATGGAGGGGAGGAGCAGGGAAGCGTGGGGTGGTGGTTTTGGTGGTAGTGGTGGTGGTGGTGGGGGGTCATGGGCAGATGATGAGAGACTGCGGAATGAGCGTGCAATATAAGGCATGTGAGGAAAATGCAGATCAAACCCGCGCTGCAGTGTGAAATAGCACTCGCGTATAAAAGAGACTTGACGCCCTCTGCATAAAAAGTGCCCTTTATGCTCTAGGAATCCCTGTGTAATTATTGCTTAACAGGTCCAAGTTAACAAAAGCCCTTATTCACTATGCGCTCTATTAAGGAGCAGTAAAATGCTAACCTTTGTTTGAACCTCTGCTCTCATAGCAAATCAAAGCAATGTATGTCTCTCATATGGTACAGAGACTCTCTGCATCTTACCTTTTAATGGACACTACTCTTACTGACACTCTTTGAGTAGAGCTTATTACACTTGGACTTTTAGTTTATTCACATTAAAGAGGAACAGTCATCCAGTAGTTTGCTATTTTTCCTCACATTTTCCCTGACATATACATAAGAAGGAGGATACATTTAAGGTAAAGTGCCACCCGATCAGCCATCGTCAAATTGAAAATGCTATCTTTCCATTTAGAATAAAGTTAATAAATTGTTCTATAAATTGTTTTAATGTTGTGCTATCAATCACTTTTTGAGTAAATGTCGATATCTCATTGTGCAACAAAATTCCTTATTAAACAGGTGTTCTTTTTTATATATCAGCCCAGTAACTAAAGCAACTGACGATAACACTATTTTCCTAACAGGGTTTGGAGTCCATATTTCTGCTAGTCAGAGCCAGAGGCAGCTGTTCCACACAAGCTGACACCAAACACAGTGTGAAACAACAGTGCAGGGGAAAAAAAGGCCTTCACACATGCATGACAACCAACACAGAAATGCCTCGTGTAAGCAGTCAACAGGGTTGAGGCTCCATCCTATCCAGTCTCCCTCTTCCCCTTCGATAAAAACTAACTAATGTCAGCAACTGATGGTGCCTCTCGCTTCAAGGACCTCGGAGTGCTGCTCTTGGAGTTGTTTCTACTGAGAGAGGTCTGAAACATATGGCAGAAGCGCTAAAACAGGAGGCTTACTGACTGAGGAGAAAATGAGAATTGCAAAATCCGCTTGCATCTCAATTGAATTTCTTCCACGCAACAGAGCTACAAGAATGATGTGCTCAAGTACTGGAGGCAGTTTTACTCAAGATAAATTTGTTGAAAAGAGTATAAGAAGAGGTGAGCCTATATAAATAACCAGTACCATTCTGCTCAAATTCAAGGCTGGGCCTCCTGTGTCAGACTGGCCTACCTGGCCTAACTGGCTAACCTGTCATTTCAGTTCAGTCTGAAGCTCCCCTCCCTCCCCCCCATCTGTTTCCAAAGCCCTCAGATCACACCTGTGAACTATTTCAGCACATCAGAGAGCTCACATATTCCCCTGTCTTCAACAGAGAACTAATGTGAGCACGCACTCGCACGCACCCGTACACACACACACACACACACACACACCTCATCTCACATAAAGCTCACATTCTGTCTCCCTCCAAAGCCTCAGCTTCTTCTACTAAATGCTTCAACAAATCAATACCACAAAGAATCCCTGAACACTGGATTTTGTTTCCCATTCAGAGAGGAAACTTTGAATAATGCAAAAGTGATGCTTGTAAAGACAGCTTATCCATTTTCATAACCCTTTCCGAGCAAACCGCCCTCCAAACAAGTCATAAGGTGATACACCAGGTCAACAAACAGATCAAAACGCCGCAGAGTGAAAGTGAAAGCCAGAGATGAATGTTCACAACAACACATGCAAGGGCCGAGAAGGTGATGACTGTTCTTTCCTACAAGCCATTTAACCATCAGCCCCTGTCTTACAAGCTATTTAACTATCCTCCCCCCTCTCTCTCTATCTCTCCCTCCACTGTGGACAGTGAAGAGCTAAACACACACCACCCTGCTTGTCATAACAGTCAGGAAGAGGAAGCCTCCTTGGTCCCCCCCCTGTCTCTGCCATGGGGTGTGGCCCCGCCGCGGCCCCCGAAAGCCCCCGAAAGCCCCTGGGGTTCTTCCTGCAATTCTAATCAAAGTTTAAAAAGCAGCGACCTTGGACTCTAAGCCCGGGCCGCGGCCTATGAGGAAGGTATCAATCAACCCGCTCCAAACAAGCGTGAGGGGAGGAGGGAAAGAGGGCAGTTTCTGAGAAAGTCTCTCTCTCTCTCTCTCTCTCTCCCTCTGTCTTATTCTGTGTTTTGCTCTGTCCTCATACATTGCAGCCAGGGGAGTAACTTCCCCTCAGCAAGGGCAGGGAGCATTCCCCATGCCCGGCGCTCCCTCTGTAAGAAAACCACAAAGCAATTCAAAGTCACATTAACACATAATGGCTGTGTGGATGGATATAACATCAATCTGCCTTTGCTGCTGCAGTCCCTGTCACCACCATCACCATCATCATCAGCCTCTGAGTCATTCTCTGTCCATTTTTCCAGGCGGGCGCTGAATGAATGCTCTCTGGAATATTGGTTGACCTGTGAGAGACAGATCTGCAAATGAAGTCGCCTGGTGCCCGGCTCTGCGGCTGTCTGATTCTCTCACACGCCCTCCCTCCGAATGGCTGAGGGCACATGTGTGCGGATGCATATACAGATAGTATAGCCGTATGCACATGCATGAGCACACAAACACACACTTCCCAGGCAGGCAGGCAGGCAGGCAGGCAGGCAGGCAGGCAGGCAGGCAGGCAGAAGGGTTTGGCTGTGTCTGAATATTAGCTTTTCCACAGCTGGGGGCTGCTGGACCTGCTCCGTTCATCAGACATCCATCAAGGTGTCAGTTTGGGTTATGAGACCGGGCTCCCAGGGTGATCAGACCACTGCCCTGCCTGCCAGCAGGCCCGCCTGATGGCCTTCTGTCTGGGCCAAGAAGGACCAAAGGCAAACACACAAAAAAAACACAAGGCATAACCAACAGGAACACGGACACGCATTCACACAAGCAGCAGCATTACCACTAAAAAACCAATAACATCTGCAACCGTTCCCTAAAGGATGCTGGAAATCTTTGTCAAGAACTGCAGAACCCCGCTGACCCAAAATTCTAATGAACGATTAGAAATGTCGGATCACAAAACCGAAGCTACGTCTGCTTCAAACTGTTCATCCTCAATAAGCTGCACTCCAAACTAAGGAGGAAGTAGTTAATCATACAGGTTTAAGTTATTAGTTGCCCTGTAGCCAAGAGTGAGCCATCAACATAATAGCCGGTCTCATTCTATGTGAAGGGCCCCCCAAACCTATTTTCCACTGGAGACTTTGGTCATTTCCATGACTGTTCTACATAACAGCCCTCTCTACCACTGAGGAGGACAGGCAAGGTAATTAATTCCCCCTGCTGCCTCTTTCTCTTCCCTTCTCCTCCTCTCCATGGTGAAGGGAAAGGCCAGGGAATGTAATTTACACTAATTACCTTTTGCATAGGCGTCTCATTTCAACTTTCCTTTTCATGTTGAAATGCTGGCGTCTCGGGCTGTGCGTCTATGCCTCACCACCCCTAATGAAAAATCACTATAATATTCCTATAGGAACTTAGAGTGCGTCTACGGTACTCAGCATAGGTGCTTGATAAGGAGTTCATAGCAACCTTATCGTACTGTATCTCCAATTCTATCACCATAATATAACCAAAATATTCCTACTGGAGTTTTCCAGTGATATCTTGCATAGTATCCTCCTAAAATGTACTGTGGGATTACTTACAAATAGTTCTTTTTCATAAGGGTAATTCTGGATTTGTTGCAAAAGATTGGGTTCCTTTTCATACCAGCAGAGGGACTATAGAGTAGACAAGGACATATTAAACATGAGGCTGCTCAAAAACAAATACTGGAAACATAAAGGGCAATCAATTGGTTTGTCCCAGCTTTCACTTTGCACATTGGTCAGTATGTCAACCCACTGTCTCCTCTATGATTGCCGGGAAAGAATACTATTAATACTATAATGGGTTAGGCTATCCTATTATATGTCAAAAGAGCATCTCTACAGGCTACAGTAGCCTACTTGTGAAGGATGCAGCTGAATTAAATCAAATTAAAAAAACAACATCGCACCGCTGTATTCATTTTTTCCCCCCGAATACCACTGCTTATCACACCATTTAACCTATCTGTATTATTAATTGTATTATAACTGAAGAATCACAGACACCGATAATACCCGGACTGATGGCCCGCGTGCATTGTTTTAAATCATATACCTTGACCGCCAGTGCAACAACATTGCAATGCAAACATATGGGTTATGTTTGAATTAGTCCCTTGCAGTGCACTGTCTTTATTACGGCAAAGAATTTGGAGAAACACGCTGGGTATCATTCTCACAATTGGATTAGTCACAGCCATAATGCTGCAGCAACAGCGAACAGGCAGCGTGTAAGCTTGCCTTTGGTTTTCGGAATACAAATAAACATTTTGAATAAATAGATCCAGGCGGTGAAACGTCTGAAGTCAGTCACTTTCAAAATTGATATTAAATAGTGGGCGATGAAAAAGAGAGAGACTGGATACAGGCTAGACTCGGTGGCGATCAGTCTCCCCTTCTTTCATTCCTCCCTCTCATTCTTCAACTAGATCAATTGCTCTTATTTCTACCAGGAACAAACAGCAGGACAAAACATAACATTTCCAGCTGTCGTTACACATGTAGGCTACATTGCACGTAGTCTCTGACTTTATCCATGTGTATTTGCAGCCTTATATCGCAAACATCAGGGGTATTTTGACGGACACAGCTCAGACTGACACCACAATTTGACTGAGCATTCACAATTATTCTTTAGTTGTAGCGAACAGCGCTAGAATAAAAAGCTGCTGAGATTTGACAGGAATAGTCTTGTCGAATGCTAAGAAAACTGTAATGTAAATATCTGATGTATAATTTGACACAAAGGGGAGAGGGTGCAACGCATCTTCCTCTCTCTTCCCTCTGTATCAGCCGCAATTCATTTGTATCACACTGATATAGTAAATGACTGATCTCCGCACATAAAACCCGGCAGGTTTTCAAAACGTCTTACCTTCGTATACAGGGGCCATCGGTGCAAGGATTTCTGTTATTCATGGCAAAAAATAAAGCGAGATTTCTGTTCAAAACTCAATAAAAATCTGCCATCTTGAACCACTGATGAGAGAGTCGCCGCGGTCTCCTGCATTACTGGCCCAGTTCATTAGTGAGAAAAATGATCATAATTCATATCCAGGCTTTTTTAAACTTCGGGTCCGATCCGAGGAAAACGACAGAGGAGAAGCTCTGCAATTAAAATCCCGACTATGGTGAATTGTTTGAGGCTCAGATGATGAGCCAAATTGACAGGTTTACTTCAGCTATTGTGCGACATGTCTGTGGAGTGAGGAGTCTCTGCAAAAGTTGCAGTGGTCAGAGCGCAGCGAGTTTGGTGTACAGTGTGGGAGTCGATTGACGATGGCGTCGATCGCGTTCAATGGGGAGAAGAATGCATCACTCTGAACCCCCCAATAAATAACAATAATAACAACAACAATAATAAAATAATACTAGTAATAACAGACAACAGCTTAGATGTATAGGCTATAAAATGTTTGCATTTTTAATAGTCGACAAACAGATAATAAACTAGTTGAAAATAGAAGAATTGTAACCACCCGAATGAAAAAATCTCTATATCAGGCTACTCCTATACGGATTTATAGCATCTCTGTGTCGCTCAATAGTCAGTTTATAGTGGCCTTGTCGTAGTTCACTATATTTTTGTTTTATTTCCTATGGTATCACTATAATATTCCTATTATGACGTATGGTTTGACGGTGATATGTGTCTAGTTAAAATGTATAATAGGATCAGAATAATTCGTCTTGCTGAGGGCGGTTATAGAATTCTTACAGCCTGATCATTAATAATCAAATGGACAAATCAAGTCAGACGGCTCAGTAACGTTGTGGGTCGCCGTATTAGGTCAATACCCTACTCTATTAGGTGGGCATGTGACATTTGAGGCACGCTACATTGTCGTCAATCGGCTGTGGACGTGATGATCAAATGTGCATGTTTTCTTTTCAGGCTGTGCAAAGTGCATATAGGTTGGATGATTCTGTGTGCGTTTGGTCACGCCTGCATGAAGCGCTCCTACAGTACAGTATGACGACATGAGATTTTCACAGAATGAACTGGAGCGGAATCGGATTACATAGGCTCACACAATGTGAGTAATCTGTCATTTACCAGCGACCTTAAAATGCACCCGCAGCAATATGTGCCCCAACCACTAAATGAAACATTTCGTTGTACAGAGACGTGGGTGCGTTTTGATTCACTGTTGTATTAGAAGGGAGTAATTTAACAGGCTAGAAGAAAAAAAGAAAAAGAACAGCACTAATCCTATAATAGCCTATATTTTAGAAGGATAGTGTACAAATATTACAGCAAAACTAGAAGTCACTGTAGGAGTGATATGGTCCTACCATAAGTGAAAATACCACAAAGAACCCTAAGGTCACTATTATTTCACTATTGAAGTCCCTGTAGGAACACCATAATGACTTTTCGTTTTGGTGGATTAAAAGTAAAGATCATTCAGCTTCTGTTGACTCAGCTGATGCACAGACATTTTCAGTGGACACAGATGCTCTAAGCTATACCAAATAGGCAGGGCTGTAATGAGTAAAACAATTATTCACCCAGTGCAAGAATGTCACAAGGCCTACAACCTGTAAACAGTATGGGTCCGGACCACCGCCCTGTGGTCATGTAACGGACGCAAAACTAGATCTTAGAGGCCCACGGGGTCTATAGACCTATTTGTTTAGCATCAAAACATCAGATAAGCCTAATGCGAATTTGCCATCAGAGCTAATTAGTTTGTTTGCTTCCCTAACAAAAATCACGTAATCATCTCATGTAATATTCCTATAAGATCATATATGATAGGCCTATCCATATAAATATATTGCATCCTGCTTAAATTAATTATACGATTACTACAGGTGTTTTTCCATGTGTTTATAGCAACAGCATCAATGTATCAATGTTCTCTAATTGTCCTTGAAATAATTCACTTCAGTCTGAAATTGTTTGATCATGCCATTCACGCATCAGCCCAGCTACTGAGTTTATTTTATTAAATAAACGAATGAAACGTTGTTAATTTGTTCTCTTAGTTGCATATAGCATTGACCTATCATATCTACAGATATCTACTGCTAATTGCATTAGTGCTAATAGAGAATAAAGAATACCAGATTATAGTTGTGACTCGTGGTGGACCTACAAGTTCCAGTCAGTAATACTGACGCACAAATGTAGTCCGTATGTGCATGGAGAACTACAAACGTAATCAAACAAGACGTTGCAGATTGTCGGTCAAAGCGGTATGAACGGGAGGTTGCCTTCAAAATAAAAGCATTCAACTTGTCATTTGAGGAAAAAATACTAATACATAGCCTATGCACGCCTATTGGAGTCTCTACTGAATAAGGAACAATAAAAATCGCATAAAAAGTACAGCTCACTACACATTCATCCTCAAAATATATTTGTATTCTCACGTCGTTACTTTCTTTTTCTCAAAAACGGTACAAAAATCGTTTGCAACAAACGTTTGTCAACAAGGGTTTTATTTTGAAAAATAAAAACGTTTATATGTTCTGGCTGGCTTGACACTGGGGAACATCACTGTGAGCATCAAGTGACAAGGTGTATTGATAGATGGGTGACAGTATAAACGTGTGTTTTTACTCTGTACCTTGTTACAACCTGCACTTTCCTCTGCCGTACACTGATCACATGAATATGTTTTATTTTCAGAATACGTGTCTTCCTGGTCACCTGCAACAACAATCTCCCATATAAGGTTTGTTATCAATGTTTCATGATGCCTTATGTTCTGTGAGAATAACCTACAGCGCACTCAGGAGATAAGAGCAATTCTTTGTATCGTAGCCTCAACTCTAACCAAAAATCACAGTAAGTACTATTCTTATAGAGACTTGTAGTGTGTTTGTGTGTGAGTGAGTTTATACCTTACCGTACTTCATAGTTTTTCTCCACTCCCATGGCATCACTATAATATTCCTATCAGGACCCTAGTGTGTTTGTGGGACTCTGTAGTGAGTTTATCAGACTTAATGTTTTGTTTTGAATTGATGATTGTTGATTTGATTTGGGGGTTTTTTTATCTCCCAATCCCTAGGACTTAATTTGATGTAATTCTTTTGACTTATTTTAGCTGCATAATATTCAAAAGTTTTGATGTGATATTTGGATAGTAGCTATCTTTCTAAAATGTGTTATAGAATTATTACAGTTCTTTTTTGTAAGGGATGTTAGACTGTATTCAAGGATATCTTATGTATGAGCATTGGACACATTATCTTATTGCGAAATTTGCTGTAAGTCTAAAAACAAATGGCCAGAGGCAAAACAATGTAGTTGAATGTAATGAATATGTATGGGAATTTATTTCAAACGATTACTGAAAACAGCTTATGTAGTAGAGAATGCAGTGATATACAGTATGTGGACTCCAGGTGTTTACAGCTGTAAGAGTTTCTAAACAAAGTAAAGTCTTTAGACATTTAGTATATAGCAGGTTATTGGCTTTAGTGGTATAGTGGCAGTTGTCCTAAGGCTGTAGTCCCTGATTAAGGCAAACTGGGTGGGTCATTTGCCTTTGAGCAAAACTGTTGATCTGTTTTACTGTTTATTTTGTTTGTAATTACAAGCCAAACAACCATGGTTGTTTGGCTTGTAATTACAGAGAAAACTCATGTCTGTCTGTGAGCCTCACACTG